>NW_012267354.1:521142-546989 GCF_000151885.1 Dipodomys ordii
GCTTGCCTTGCATGCATGAGGCCCTGGGTTCGATTCCTCAGCACCACATAAGCAGAAAAAGCCGGAAGTGGCACTGTGGCTCAAGTGGTAGAGCGGTAGCCTTGAGCTGAAGAGCTCAGGGACAGTGCCCAGGACCAGAGTTCAGGCCCCAAAACCGACAGAAAAAAAAAAAGAAAACCTGTGACTTGCTCACTCACCAAACCCAGAAAAATAATGAATCACTTCTCCCACTTGCCTTCTAGCCAAATCCAAACTACTGATTTGACACAATTCATTTACTGTTACAAATTCACCCTAAAACAAAAGTGTCTTGCTAGTTTTTCTCCTCCATTCCCTAAGTAAACAAAAAATGAAATGCACAGGAATTTTTTCAGTCCATCAAGACTGAACTACCTGCTCTTCCTCTGGCCAGGAACTTGGACTGGGCCACTAGAAGCCACTTACCTTCAGTGAATCGGAGTCTGTCCCTTTCCAACTCCCATAGCCTAATCTGGTCTGTGATGGTGGGGGGCAGCACCGGGGTCTGCAGGAGCAAGGTTGGGCTGTAGGGATTCAGGAATGCTGCCCCAGACTCCCACAGCCCTCCACTCTTTCCCAGGGTTTGGACACCCCTTTTCCTCTTCCACCATTTCATTGCAAGGTGCCATGGACTACCAGCATCCTGGTACCTGTTTGAGCATCACTGGGTGGGCCCTTGTCCTTAGGAAATGGATTATCTAGGAAAAGATAAGAGTGCCATGAGGGTTCAAGAAGGCAGGAAAGCCATCTAAGCTGTCACCTAATATCACTGAAAAGGAATTTTCTCTTAAATTTTCATAGCCATTCCATACTCCTGTCCTCAACACATCCCTGTTCCGCTGTTATCTCAAATTGGTCCTCCAGCTGGTCATGTCTGCTCTTCCCAGTCTTGTTTTGTTTTACTTTCTTTAAAATAGCAGAAGCTACTGTATTCTGAACACTTAATCTTCAGCAGGTTCTGAGCTCAATGCTTTACATCTAGTCTTTCACTGAATTCTCCCAACAACCCTGTGTGGTAAGGATTGTCATTTACCAGATTCACAGAGGTAAAGCAATGAGGTCCAGTTTACACAGCCAGAAACCATTATACTGAGACACAAATTAAGAGCTATACCTCCTCCCCTCATGTTTTCCCACTAGGGTCTAGCAGTTCCCACCCCTAAAGTCTTGATTTCTTTTCATATGCCTGGTGTTCACAGACCACTCACAGCTACTATTGTGGCAGACTGAAGGCTAGCCTTCCATAATGGGTCCATCCTGTGCCCCTAATATCTTCCCACCTCTATCCATGCAAGTAGGGATACCTGCTGGGCTGTGATGCCACTGGCAATGGCCTGCTGCACACTCTCCCGGGTCACCTGTGCCACCACCATGTTGGGGAAGCGATAGAGCATCTCAGAGAAGAGGGCAATGAGGGCGATCTGCAGCTCTGATTCTGACCCATGCATAGAAGAGAGGATGACAAGGTTACCCCCCCACCTAGACTTCCTCAAGCCCTTCCTTCAAGTGTGAGAAGGTCAGAGAGCTCTGTAGACCAAGTAAACATAAACCGGCATTCCCTCCAGCTTCCTTTCCCTCCCTACACCCACCCCAAGGGAGCCCTATATCCCAGCCTCACCTGTGTAGGCATACAACCGGTAATTGGTTTCCACGACAATGAAGCCTGGCTGATGCACAGGACCCCCAGCAGCCCCAGAGACACCAGATGAAAGGTTGATGGCCAGGCGTGTGGGGTAGTAACGCCGAGATTTCCTCTGGGAAGGGAAAAACAGAAGTCCTCTCTCAGGAATCATTACTCTACATCTTCCTTGCTGGGACATCAGATCCTTCCCAGTGCATAGAATCTCAACTCTCAACTTCCTCTCCAAGTACTCAATCTTGACCAAATACTTCCCCCTACTGCTCAGGCCCCTCTTCCCTAGAAGCCATGTATCTGGGTGCTCTTACCTTCCTCTGGAAAACAAGCCCAAACTCTCGCAGATGTTGCAGGAAGTTCAACAAAGAATCACTCATACCTTCCACAGAGTAATCCTGGAGAAGAGGTGGCTAGTGAGGACCAAAACACATCCCATCTTCCTTCTTCTTCCCCCAACCCATCCCTCACATGCATTCCCTCCATCCCCTTCTCTGGTCATTATGTGTTCATACTTATCTTCTCACTCTGCTATCTCACAACCTGACTTCCCCTTCCCATCTCCCCGTCCTGTCCCCTACTTACCTTGCCTAGAGTAGAGAAGCTGAGCTGGAAGAGGAAAGACAGAATCTCCACCAGATCCATGCCCCGGCTCTAGAGAAGAGGAGAAATGGGAGGGGTAGGGGAGGAGAGGAGCAGGGAACAGTTAGGGAACAGTTTGAGGGTGGCTGTCAATGGGATTTGAGAAGATCAGGGATATTGGCAAGGGGCTCTGACCTTCTTACCTGGGCTGTCTGCAGATACTGAAGCATAAAGTACCAGAGCTGGGCAGGGGTGTCCAGCAACAGGAACTGGAAGCCAGCAGAAGTAATACAGGGTGGCTCTCCAGGTTCACTACTAGAAATGAAGAGGTAGGATGATGATCTGCATAAAAAGGCTACCCTCCCCAAGTGTCCTCTCAGGCTTTTTCTGGCTATCTCTCACTGTACCCTACTCATCATCTGCTTCTAATCCTGGGTGTCTAATCCCAGATACCCAGTTAATCCAAGACCCAAGGAAATGGCCAAGGAAGTGACTATTCTACTTCAGGTTTCCTTACCTTTTCATGAGCCCAGCCTGGCTGAGGAGTTGAGCCAGGTCCTGGCTGACAGCTGCACTGGGGGAGCCCACCATGAAGTGCAAGACCACCTAGGAACGGATCAGAACAGGAAGACTGAGGCCTCTGCTAGCTACAGGAAGTAGGAGCACAGCAGAGACATGCACAGACGCCTAATTCCTCACCTCCCATCGCTCCTCGGCGTACTTGTCAAGTGAGGGAACGTCCCGAGCGTGCTTGTCTGGTCCCAGCTGACTTGTGTCATCAGACCAGGCCTTCCCCCTATGGCCAGGATGGGCCAGGAGTAAGGAGCTCTGTCTCTCCCCTGCTGGCCCCTGGCCCTTCCCTCCCTTATCCCACGGGCCCAAGAAAGGGACATTTCCTATATCCTAAAGCCACATCTGGTCCAACTCATCCCTGAAGGAGGTCCCCTTCTACTAGTGATATTAAGCAGTTCCTTTGGCCTAGCTTAGAAAAAGATGGGAACAACATACCCACCCAGAAGGGCAATTCGGAGGTTCTGGCGGAAGATTGGGTTCAGGATGAGGCCCTGGAGGCCACCAGGGAGCAGCTGGGTGTGCCAGATACGGAGGCCACTCAGCAGCCCTGTACTTTCCTCCTGAGCCCTGGAACAGAAGAAGAGAGGTGAGTGGGTATCTAGAGAACAAAAAGAAGGAGACTATAGATGCCTCCATTTCTGCCTTTTCTGAACTGGTGATCCTGGAACACCATTATAAACTAATATTGTGTCTCTTTAAGTATCTTTACTGCAGTGCCTAGCAAGCCTTGTTAAAGATGATCACAACTCTCCAAAAGGAAAAAAAATATATTTCCTGGAAGGAATGAGAGTATAAGTCAGAGGTAGTTTATATTATGCTTAGCATGTGCTAAATCTAGTCTAATCCCCACTAACTAAAAATATATAATTATAATGTAAATGTGTTTCCTAGTATTCCAAAAAACAAGTTTGGGAAAGGTAAATGTTGAGGAATTTGTATCTGGCTGAGAATGGAGACTCACTTGCTGAATTCCTTCTTCACCCACAGGGCTACAGCAGCTTGCGGCAAAGGCTGCTCTAGAAAGAGCATCCGCATCACCCAGTTCTTAGCCAGAGACGGGAGCTCCCTGTGGGGGTTAGAGGCCAAATGTAAATATAAGCAGCTGTGTTATACCTGCATCTCTACCTTCATCTATCTCTCAAAAATCTTACCTCTCCTCCCACTCCCCAGTATATCTTTACCAGTCTTGCTGCCCCCACAACCTCCATCTGTTTGGGGCCTTGCCACCCCCATCCTAAGTAGACTGCTACACTCCTATCTATGGTAACTGATTGCAGTATGCATGTCCCCCATTATAATCCCTGCTATGAAGGAGGCTCCTTACCTAAACACAGCCAGACAAGTGGCAGGGTGCCCATACAATCGATCCAATACTCCAGGACTCAGGCCCCCTAAGAATTCCTGTAGATTCTTGCATTGTAGGTGCACCCGGTTCAGTCCACCCCTTGCAGGGGTGTTCTCCATCACCTGAGAGAGGTAAGTGTTAGAAGCACAACCCTACCCCTAAGATCCATGCCAGTTAAACAATAACCCCATATTTCCTGTGGTCTCCTCCCCCATGCCATTCAGCACTTATTTCTTCCAAACTTCCCCTCGTTTACTGCCTCTTCATCCCATTTCTGCCCTAAACTCATTTTCTGGCGATGGGATCATCTTCCAAGTGATGAGATTATTACTGGTCCTACATTTTTGCAAAATCGTTTTGTATTTCAATGACTTCTCATCTTTTTTTTTGGTCCGGTCGTGGGGCCTGAACTCTGGGCCAGAGCGCTGTCCCTCAGCTCTTCTGCTCAAGGCTAGCGCTCTACCGCTTGATCCACAGCACCACTTCCGGCTTTTTGCTTATGTGGTGCTGAGGAATCGAACCCAGGGCTTCGAGCATGCAAGGCAAGTTCTCTACCACTGAGCCACCTTCCCAGCATGACTTCTCATCTTTAGCTAAGCAGCGTCGAAGACAGTTGTTTGCGCCTAGTCCTCTCTCTCCCTGCACTCCAAAACTGTCAGTTCTTCGCATATCCTAATTCTTAGCCCACTTCTGAAAGATGCCGTAATAAGCCGTCTCTCTCTTCCATGCTTCCCAAATCTAAGTCTATCTCTGCCTTTTCCCCTCGCCCCTCTCCCAGAGACCCAATTTCTGATCTAACTTCTCCCGGATTGCCAGTCTCCTACCCACGGTGGGATCCTTCACCACTCAGCGTCGATTCCCTCTCGCGCACACCCGATCTTCAGCCGTCGCTTAATCACAGCCAAGATCTCGCATTCGCTTCCAGAGATAAAGAGAAAAATGGTGAAACACACAAGAGAAAGACAAAAGAATGACGAAAGACTTCAAACAAGAGCCCAAAGTGAAGAAATCGGAAGGGCAGGAGTGAACGAATGGGAAGGATAAGAATAAGCACTGCACTCGTCTGTCGCGAGGCATACTGGGAATTGTAGTCCTTTTCATGCCTACTCCAGGGCAAGTTGGAGAGTGTCTGACTTCAACTCCCGAAAGGCACCGCGGGGAGGCACGGCCGAGAAGCCGCTGGATTTTAATTGAGAAGCCCGGGGAAACCAAAAGACAGACCATTTCGTTCCGCAACTGTCTTGCGAAGACACTATGTGACGGCGTGTCTAACCCACCTGGTCCAGAGGCGAGATGAAGAGTGGAGGGGACCTGCGGGCGCGTAGAGGCCCATTAGTAGTGCGTCTTTAGGTGGAGACGGCACAACTGGGTCTCTTGGGCTCACATGTCGCCTACACAAGTGGAATGATTCACGTTACACAGCACTTTCACACGTTAAGGATCAACTTTTAATTGGGAAGCCCAGGAAACCAGCAAGCAGAACAGCCAGGAGCCAGGCCTGTAACCTAACAGAAGTTTTCTTTTCCGTGAAATGACAACCGTTTTAACTACTTCATATATTGTTTTGAGTATTAAATGTGATATATGCAAGAAACAATACCTAGTGTATAGTATGTGCGTAGTAAAATTATCTTCATTTCTATTTCTATAACTTTCACTTGTCAATCTTAGTTTGGGAGCTACACAGAATCTCTTTATGTTAACCTTTCAGATATTAGATTTTTGTTGTTGTTGTTTTGGCTTTTTGCCGGTCCTGGAGCTTGAATTCAAGGATCTGGACTGTTTCCCTGAGCCCCTCTGTGCTCAAGGCTAACGCTCTACCACTTGATCCACAGGGACACTTCTGGCTCTTTCTGAGTAGTTCATTGGCGATAAGAGTCTCACAGACTTTCCTGCCTGAGCTGGATGTGAACTGCAATCCTCAGACCTTAACCTCTTTGAGTAGCTAGGATTACAGGCTAGGATTACAACGCCCAGCTTTTTTTTTTTCAATTAATTAAGCTACATATTCAGGGAATTTACCATTGTTCAGCCTATATTCTAGTGAGAGAGGAAGATGGAAAAAACAAATGCACAAATACATGTAAAATATCACCTGTAAATGATACAAATAAGATATATAAGACAATAATACAAATAGATTTGTGTGTTCAGAGAGCATCAAAAAGGGACTTGTCCTTATGAGGGACCACTACTGAAGGGTAAGCAGCAATTAACAAGGAGAACACAGGGAAAATTGTTTCAAATAGGGAACAACTTGCTACAAAGGCCCAGTGGCAGGAAAGCCTTTAGCCATGGGAAAAACTGAAACAAGGTCAGTGGTGCATACAGGAGAGAGTGCTAGAGAAAGTTGTGGAGACCAACATTAAACAAGATTTCTTTCTTTTCTTCTGTGTATGTGTGTTTGCCACAGTTCCAATTCCTATTTTTTGGTAGTTAATTGGAGATAATCTCACAGACTTTCCTGTCCCAGCTGGTTTTGAACCTCGATCATCAGATCTCAGCCTCTTGTGCTGAGATACCAGTGCTCAAGATACTTTATTTCTTTATTTCTTTGCCAGAACCAAGGCATGAACTAAAGGCCCATACTCTCACTTGCAGGCACTTTCACTTCAGCCATGCCTCCAGCCCAAAATTTTGTCCTTTAAACATTTATGGGGAGCCAGTCGTGGTGGCATGTCTGTAATCCCTGCATTGAATAGGCTCAAGCAAGAGGATCAAGACTGGCGGTCAACATGGGCTACATAGTGAGTTTGAAGTTAGCCTGTGCCACATAGGAAGAGCCTGTCTCAATAAACAAACAATCAGTGTTGGTTTGGGGGTGTAATTCAGTGATAGAACACTTGCCTAGCATGTGCAAGGGCCTAGATTTGATCCTCATATCTGCCAAACAAACAAAAACATCAGCCGAGCATAATGACACAAGCCTATAATCCCAGTACTCAGGAAATAGAGGCACAAGAAACTCATTAGTTCAAAGTCAGCCTGGGTTATACAGCAAGTCTAAGGTCAGCCTGAGCTACATTGTAAGACAGTGAGACCTTGTATCTAATGATGATGATGATGATGATGATAATAATAATAATCAGTGAGATGTTATTAGAGGGATTGAAATAAAGGAGGGAAGTCAGATTTATGTGCATTGAAGGTCACCATGCTTACAGGGCTGAAAAAAATGAGACAGGAACAGGAGTAGGTCCAGGTGATTAACGAGACTACAGTAGGCCACAGGGTATGGCAATGTGTGCCAGTGGGGGCAATAGCAACAGAGAGAAATAATGAGTCTTTGGGAGATTTGGGATGCAAAAAACCACCAAATGTTGTTCTGGATTTGACCTGGCAGGTGAGGGTCAGGTGACCACTTGTGTTGCTAGGAGCATGATGCTGTCACTCAAAGATAGGACACAATAAAGAGGGGCAGGTTTGAGCATGCTGAAGTTTGCTGAATCCTTGGGTTTGCATTTAGGCCTGTTTTAAAAGTCTGTTCTCAGAGATTTTGGCATTAACAGCTCATTGCAGTGGCTTCCATTTGCTTATTATTCTGGCTCTGGCCTATGAACTCTTAACTCATCAGTCTTTATGATGGCTCACTGTGATCAGTAACCTATTAGATCCGTGACCTGACCTCAAGAGTCTATTAAGTCAACTTCAGATGAAATTATCCTTATTGTTATTCTCATTATCCATTTGGCTCATTTTGTAAAATATCACCAGCCAAAACCTCCCAAGGGACTGTTTTCCACCTAAACTGCCATTAAGACAGGTCTGCCTGGCCCAATACCTGCAACTGATTTTTTTTCTTCTTCCCAATCTAGTTCAAACTTGTTAAATGCTTTCTTAGCAGTGACTCATCCTTGCATGCTTGCTGGGACTAATCCAAGGGTCTCCACCTGGGCCTCCCAGGCCCAAAGGGACTTCTAGAATTTAAGCAATATAAAGGAATTACAGGGCTAGGAGCCAGTGGTTCAGGCCTATAATCCAAGCTAAGTAGAAGGCTAAGATATGAGGATCATGGTTCAAAGCCAGCCCAGAAAGAAAAGCCAATGAGATTGTTATCTCCAGTTGTTAATCCTTCATATTTTCTGTGTTTTAAAACATAATTCTGAATAGTAAACAGATTTCACCAGACCCCTAAGGGTCAGACACACCCTTGGAATCCCCGAGCTGAGGAGTTCCCTTCAGAGCTCCTGCAGAGCCCTGGGTGCACGTAAGTTCCCTGAGTTCCTGATGACTCATTATCACAAAGGGCCTGGATCATAGGCAAATAGACCACTGTGCTGGACAGTTAAAGTGTAGGACTGAAGACAGAGAGGAAAAAGAGAAGGAAGAAAGGAAATGGGTTGAGAGAGAAGTGGAGAAGGCAGATTTTACCAAACCCCAAGAAACTCACAACTGTGGAAAACTCAACCTTTATTATTACCTGCCTAGTGCAGGGGATTAAAATTGCCTCAAGCTAGGTCCATATATTAGTGTAAAAATCTGTCTCTTCCCCCCCAAAAATGTACAAACCCCAGGTGATTATAGAAAAAAACCAATGTGGTAGCTACAATAGAGAAGTCCAACCCCCAGGCCACAGCCCCTTGCTCTCTCTTCTCCCCTAATCCCCAGTATTTACTCCACAGAAACATACAGGCTTAGAGAAGGCCTAGCTACAGCATGGCAGGTGGGAAGAAAGGACGAGGATCAGGGCAGGGGCCACCCTGCCCCTCTTCCAGGTCCAGTGTCTGAGGGGACATTGGAGGAGGAGAAGGAGGCCAACGCTGAGAACAATTCCAGGGGCCCTTTTTTGTCGTCCTCACCCCTCAAGTTCTCAGCCAGCAGAGTCCAGTGTGTGACAGGAAGAGAGAAGCTGGGGGTACAGCCACCTCCCCCTAGGAACCAGTGTTATCCAGTGAGGCCCAGGTGCTCCAGTGAGCCAGGTCCAGTGTCTGCCCTGCATTGCCCCACCTTTTCCCAAAGGATGGCTGGTAGAAGTCAGAGACGGTCCCATCCACAGGGCCAGCTGGGTGGGCGGCAGGGGCAGAGGAGAAGAGGGACGGGAAAGGGAAGTGAGTGCCAGGTCCGGTGAAAACTCCTTGGGTAGGCCCAGCCCACCCACAGTCATGCTGCCTCTTGGGGAGATGGGCAGTCAGGAAAGGGGGTGGGTGGGGTGGGCATAGGCTTCTCTTGTTTTCGTGTCATGGCTTCCCAAGGGTGGGTCAGCAGGATGGCATGATTCACACTGTGTTGAGTGCATCTTCTGCCAGAAACCGATGTAGCTGGGAAAAGGGCGGCCGCTGCTCAGGTTCCCGGCTCCAGCACTGAAGCATCAGCTCATACAGGCCCTGCGGGCAGGCAGGTGGCCGGGACAGGTACACCTGCAGCAAGTTGCATGGCGCAGAGAGAGCAACAGGTGTTCTTTAGTCTCCACACCCCATGCTCCACCCCTCACGCCCCCACCCCACCTCCCCCCGGCCTCTGCTCTGACCTGCCGGCCCTGGTCCCGGAAGAACTCCCCTGCATTCTCGATGACTTGTTCGTCGGTGAGTTGCCCAAAGGGCTGGGCCCTACAGAGCATCAGCACCTCCCACAGAGTTACCCCAAAGGCCCACACATCACTCGCCGTGGTGAACTTGCCCTGGCACATAGAGAAGGCAGAAAAGGACCTCAGGCAATGTAGCTATAGAGAAGCCCCACACCCACCCAGCCTGACTCCTTCTCCCCCTTGGCTTCCACTCTCCTTAGATGGCCTACCTTACCATACAGGCCTCTCCGTCCTTCCTGCCCCCTTTCCTTATGCTCTGGTGCTCTTCTCCTCCTCCCCATCTTTCCTTTCCACTTGCCCTCCATTTTCTGGTCCTGATTCTCTGTTTTCCCCCAGCCCTATCTCCAGCTTCCTCTCTCCTCTTCCCTGACACCCTGTCCCCATTCTTGGCTCCTGGGCCCTTTCCCCATCACAAGATCTCTCTTTCTTGGGTCCCTTGTGCCAGAGGGATCCCCATTTTACAGACTAGGAGACAGCAGCCAGAGAAGGCAGGTGACTAGCGAAGCCCCAGCGCTGAGTGGCTGCTGCTGTTGTCCTCTACAGTTCTGCCTCTGCCTGCCTCTCCTCCAACTACTCACCATGAGAATGCACTCCCACGCCATCCACCGGATGGGTAGCACCGCCCGGCCCTGCACTCGGTAATAATCTCCAGCATAGAGGTTCCGGCTCATGCCAAAGTCGGCAATTTTGATAGTGAAATTTTCCCCAACCAAGCAGTTCCGAGTGGCAAGGTCTCGATGGACAAAGTTGAGTGTGGCCAGGTAGCGCATGCCTGAGGCAATCTGGGCTGCCACATGCAGTAACATCAGGTAGCTGGTTAGGGAGCCAAGGACAGATGGGTTACCAGGATTCAGACCCAGAGAACTCCCAACTCCACACATTCCTGTGCAGGAAAGGAAGCAGACCCCAGGCTTCTGGTGTGAAGAAGTGTTAATGCCCACATGAGGCCAGGGGCAAGATCCCACTCAACCCCCATCTGGGCCACCCAGCCATAAGGCTCTGAGGTTAGGCTGCCACATCTAGGCTCAGGTGGTGAGGGTGCGGGAGGGCGGTTGTGATTCACAGCAGTGTTCGAGTCCCTCCCTCCCCTCCACTGAGCCATCTCAGTCTGTGTGGCCAAGTTCTAGAATTACCATATTCCCTGGTCCCCATCCCGGATCCCTCCCGGGACTTCTATCTGCCTCCTGACCTCATGCTCTCTTTTTCCTCCAGTCTGGAGTAAAGGGAGAGAGGGTAGCTCTCCAGGAAAACCTCCCTGCACAAGTCGGTACCTGATGGTGGGTCCTTGGGTAGCCTCCCCATCCCCAGGGGCCTCCTCAGCTATCTTGTCCTCCAACTGGTGGGCGCTGAGGAACTGGTTCAGGTCTCCATTCTCCATGTAATCGGTGATCATGCAGAGAGGGTCGTCCTGCACACACACACCCAGGAGCCGAATGATGTTGGGGTCCTTCAGCCTTGACATGATCTTCACTTCCTTCAAGAAATCATTCCTGGAGAAGCAGGGAGAAGGTGAGGGAAATGCTGAGGGAGCAGCCATGCCTTTCCTCCTGCTCACATAACCCCAGCACATGCCCTCTGCTGGGTACTGTCATAGTTCTCTCTGCCTTGATGCCCAGGCTTCAAGGCTTCCCTTCCAGATGTCCTCACCTGGCATTCTTGGTGGCATCTGGCCGTAAGATCTTGACAGCTACCAGCAAGGGCTGCCCCTTGCGCACACTGATGGGAAAGTCAAGACTGACCAGGTCTTGAGGATTCTCTACCTCACAGAGGTGCACCTGGAGGATGAAAGCCACAAGGTTCATCCAGATCACTGGGTCCAATAGACTAACATGATCCGATGGCCAAGAGACCAGGGGACATGCAAGCGTGGTGGCAGTTGGGTCAGGTGTTATTGGTGGTCAGATGTCTTTCTTACCTCTCCAAATTGGCCCTCGCCAAGCTTCTCCTTGAACCGGAGCCTCGATCGAGGGAAATCCACTCTAGGGGGCCCATCCCCCACTGCCCCTGGGGGTAGTGCAGGCACAGCATAGGTGTTGCCCCCAGTGACGCCCTGCAGGGTGACAATGTCAGCCTCGGCATAATGGGGGACACTGTTCTGGGGAGGTGGGGGCAGAAGCGGGGCACCTGGCTTCTCAGGCTCCATGTAGTCCCCATTGCAGGCTGGAGAGGTGAGGGGGAAAAAGATAGGACAAGGGATCAAGTACGGCACCTGACAGCCACAATCACCATAGCCCAGCCTCTCTGAGGACCTGTGTCTCCCAGTTAGGGGAGGTATCAGGTCCATCCTGAATCTTCTCTGGTGCTCTAGCCACTAGCCTTGAACCAGATGCAAGTTAACTACTCCAGAGAAAGTTTTTAAGCAGTACAAATGATTAAGCAAAAGCTGTCATCAATTCTTACTGTCATCAGTTCTTACTGTGTGAGGATCTCCCAACACAGACCAAGAGATCATAAGGAAGTCTGGGTTGGCAGAGGAATTCCTCTACCCACCACTGGAAGCATGGTCCTACCTAGCCATTCTCCTCCATTTCCTAACCCCTTGCCCCTCTCACCACCAGCTCCGTCTACTCCCTTTATCTGCTCTCTGGATGAAAGAGGAGCCCCTGGCCCCTCCCTGCCATGGTTCCCCAACGCTCCCAACCCAACACACCAAGCTCAAAGACAAAGACAAGGGCACACAGAGAAGGGAGAGGGCAACAGTTCTCCACAGCCCCACAATAAGGCATCCATAGACAGGAAGGAATCAGAGCGGTTCCCTCTTGGCCCTGGGGAAGAGGCCACAATGAGAAGGCAACATGGAGGGGAGGAGGAGAAGACAGGAGGGGCAGGGCATGAGCCTTCACCTCTGGAACTGCAGAGAGAGGACACATGGGGGGAGAGGGCAAGCGCCCAGGGTGAGGCCCTCCTCCTCGCAGCTCTAGAGAGAGGGGAGAATAAAGGGGGTTTATGAGATAGCCTAGGACACCACAGCCCTGGAGAGCTGGGGAGGCAGATAGGAGAGGAGGAGGGGACAGCGCTGAGACCAATAGCCTTCTACTTCTAGGTTCAAAGGGGAGGCCATCAAAAGGAGCAAGGAGCAGCAAAGCTGAGCTACAGGGATGAAAGCTGCCAGCTGGAGCGCTCAGGAGAGCAGGAGAGGCCACAGTGGGGAAGAGGGAGTGCAAGGTGTGAGGGCTTTTCCCTGCCCCAGTTAAGGTATGGGGAGCCTGGTGGAGCCCAGGGGCAGAGGGGCTTACCCTGGGTGTTGGTGGGTTTGGCCCAGGCGGGTGTGGGGGGGCCCGGGCCTCGAGGGGGACGGGCGTAAGTGGCCAGAAGGAGGCGGTAGGCCGGATTGGAGAGCAGCAACGCTGTCGGGAGAAGGAGGGGGAGACACGGGGAAGGGATGAGACTCAAGGCTAGACAGACAGGGAGACCTGGAATAGAGCAAGACTAGGGTTCACTGGGATGAATATCCTAAGAGACAGAACAGAATAAAACAAGGACCTGGAGAGTGATGAATAGCTGAATGGACAGTGGATGGATGCATGCCTGGGTAGATGGACCCATGGATGGATGGCAGATGGACAAGGAGATGATGATGGATGATAAACAGATGATTGAGTGAATGGATGATGGAGGGACAAATGGATATATGACTATAAATAGATGGATAGGTGGTTGGATGCATGGATGGAGGCAGATAAATGGATGAATATATATGAGTGGATGTATAAATATAGATAAAATGGATGGGTAGATGAATTGATACAAGGAACAAATATGAGTGTAAGAAAAAATAAGAGAGGCTAGGCACATACAATGAAAAGACACAACAAAGAAGATGGAAAAACTTGTATGTGACACAGAGACCGATGAGGCCGGAGGGAATTATAGACAATAGGTAGGAATTTTGAGATAGCTTGTATGCAAAGAAAGGCATAGACAGGAAAAGAAGAGAAGAGGAAAGGAGGAGAGGAAAGAAGAAAAATAGAACAGAGGTGGCACTGAATGAAGGCAGTCCTTACCAGAGCTATTGGGAACACAGGGAGCAGAGTGGGGTGGATTCCCACGAGGCCGGGGTTCCTGGTAAGGCGGTGGCTCTCGAGGACCTGGGCGATTGTTGATGAGGATGGTATCCCCAGGAACAGACAGGTGAACTGTCAACTCTTCTTCCAATACCCGACGTTCGGCCTTGATATTGGAAAAGGCCATGTTAAGTGAGGCCACTGCATAGCACACGCTTCCTGGTGCTTTGTAAGCATAGCATCTGAGTTATCTCCTTTAGTTCCCAGCAAAAACCTCTGGCTGGGCTCCTGCAGGCTCCATTTTACTTTCAGACATAGGATCAAACTTAAACTGAGGACCAGTGGCTCATGTTTGTAAACCCTAGCTACTTAGGAGGCTGAGATCTGAGGACTGCAGTTCAAAGCCAGTCCAGTCAAGTAAAAGTCTGTGAGATTCTTATCTCCAATTAACCAGCAAAAAAGACAGAAGTGAAGCTTTGGCTCTAGGACTAGAGAACTAGCCTTAAATGAAAAGGCTCAAGGACCTAGGCCCTGAGTTCAAGTCCCAGAACCAGCAGGCATACACACACACACACACACACACACACACACACACACACACACATGGGCTTGGGGAGTTCACACATCCATTTGCCCCTCTCACTCTTACTTTCTACCCGCTTCTGCCTGAATAAGCTGATTGGGGTTGGCCAGAGAACCCCAGGGGCAGTTAGTGAGGTCAGAAGCAGTTTGCAGCCTATACCAGAGTTCATTGTCCCTCTCAAGGGGCTCACTCTAGACTCCTTCCAGGCCTGGTAACTGCAACCTCCCCTTATCCCAACAGGGCCAAGAGTAGGGGACTGACCCATTCCTGTGAGTCCCAAACTTCCTGTTCACATTCTTCACAGTGGTCTCTATGTCAGATCATGCTTCCAACTCTGCCAACACGCTGACTTATGCAGCCCCCTCTCCACACCCCTCCTGCGCTCCACGCACCTTGCTAAGGAGCCTGCGCCAGTGCAGCCGCCACAGCATGAGAGCAATGATGAGGAGCAACAGCAGGATAATGGCCACCAGGCAGCCGATGAGGATGGCAGTCGGACTCCCCTCTGCCTTGGCCACAGGCTGCTGGCCCCGGGGCTCTAGCTCTGGCAGAAGAGAGGAGTCAGCACCACAGGAGGATTCCAATCCCACCCAAGGGGAGGCCAGGGAGGATGTGGGAGAGGCTGCTCACCAATGCTGCTGAAGTTGGTGGGAGGTGGGCCAGGTGGCCACCAGGGAGCCGGCGGGAAGGTGCCCCCCAGAACTGGAGAGGAGTCATTCACCACATCTGGGGAGAAGGAAAAGGAAGAGAGGAGGGAGTCAGAGGAAGAGACTCAAAGAAGCATGTGTGTGCTTGAGATCTAGGGAGTGGAGGAGGAGGGGTGACACTCAATATTGGCAACCACTGACCAGTCAGGCACCAACTAGTCGGAGCAAGCGGTGGGAAGTCCCTGGCAGTGGGCAATTGGAGGGCTTCAGGACAGAGCCCAGAATAAGAGTGCTGGCTATCAGAAGGCTTAGAGAAAAGCTGACTTCTCCACTGAGCCTTCTACTATTAACAATCAGTACTGTCCTCTGGGTAAGGGTCAGTCACGAACAAAGAGCTCCTAAAGACAGAACAAACTGGGCACTGGTGGCTCATGCTGATAATCCTAGCTAGTCAGGAGGCTGAGATCTGAGGATCACAGTTCAAAGTCAGCCTGGGCAGGAAAATCTGTGAGATTCTTAATCTCTAATTAACCACAAGAAGTGGCACTGTGGCTCAAAGTGATAGAGTGCTAGCCTTGTGCAAAAGAGCTCAGGGACACAGCAACTAGGCCCTGCGTTCAAGACACATGACAAAAACAATAGTGGGGGGGAGAGAGAGAGAGGAAACAAGAAGAAAAAGGGCTCTGATTATTCTGCTCCTGGCTGAGAAGTCTTATAGCTGATAGGTAAGAATGATGCCAGGCACCTCAGGGTCAATGCTTAAACTGGTTGGCAACTCTGGGGGCTGACTCCAGAGACTTACCAGAGATGAAGGAGATTTCACTGAAGAGCAGCCAAGGCCCCGCAAAGAGGAAGCGGCATTGCAGGAAGCGACCCACACGGCCGCCCAGAGGTACTGAGATAGCCCGGGCTCGGGGGTCCCCTAGGCTGCCCCCCAGGGCATGGCGCATGGGTTCCCCCTCCCAGGCCATAGCAGGGCTTCGCTTGAATCGACATTCCACCCCGCCTGGCAGGCGAGCTCCCAGTGTGTGCATATTGTTACAGTGGACCTAGGGGGACAGGAGGAAGACAGAGGGTCAAGGCCAGGAGAGCCCCCAAAGAACCCTGGTGGCACTTTACCCTTCACTAGGGCCATCCCTGAGGGCTGCGCTCACCTGCATGGCCTGGAAGACCCTCAGTTGGTCAAACTCAAACTCCATCTCCACATAGCCACTGGGGAAACTGTGGTTGCTCCATCCCACATAGTCATAGCCTGGCCAGACTCTCAGCTCCTGGCTCTGCCGAAAGTCATCCAGCCCCACCACACCATCTGCTAGCTGGCCCAGACCACCATACTGCAACCTGGAGAGGAGGGGACCAAGAAGAGGAAATGGAGGTTGAAAGAGAAGGTATCAACTGTCCAGATGCACTGGACATCTCCCTTCAATAATCTGGCTGGCCTATTTCCTCAACCCATCCCAACCCCATTAGTTCCCTTTTCTCTTTCTTTTCTTTTCCCCTCAGTCCTGGGGCTTGAACTCAGGGCTTGGGCACTGTCCCTGAGCTTCTTTTGTGCAAGGCTAGCACTCTACCACTTAAGCCACAGTGCCACTTCCAGCTTTTTCTGTTTATGTGATACTGAGGAAATAAACCCAGGGCTTCATGCATGCAGGGCAAGCACTCTACCACTCATCCACATTCCGAGATCCTTTTCATTCTGTTCTCTATACTACCTCTAGGACTATCACAGGTACTTTGCAGGCCACATGCTGCACACCTTTAAGGCACACTATTTAATCTATGCTGTGCATGTTTATCGTGCCAATTTCCAATAGCCAGGGGGTGCCTCTAATTCACTCAAAACATTCTCTGGAGATAGTGGTCCTGTGGATTACTGCCACTTTATTCTTGACCATGCCCCCTAAGGCTCCACCTCCTGATCCCTCACCCTAGTTCCTCCATTTCACAGCCAAGACTACTCATCTAGACACCACCCTCCAACCTCCCGCTCACACTCTGGCCTCCCTCCCAGGCGCCATGTCCTTCCCAGCCTCTTTCCTCTCACCCGCCCACGGTGTATCCATCGTAGGTGGAGTCATTGAGGTACACAGCCTCAGATAAGTACATAGTCTGCCCCACAGGGGCTGTGTAAGACAGGAGTCCATCTGTCAGGGAAGGAAGAGGAGAGTTAGAGACAGGAGCTTTTACTCCCTACTCTCGCCCTGGGCCTGGGTAGATTTTAGCCCCGTTCTTGTGTCCCTTCACTGGCCTATAGGCATGGGAGAAGAAATGACACTGTCAGTCCCTTCCTCAGGAAAGGGTACTGGACGACCCTCTTCATATTCCCCAAGCCCTAGAACCAAAATGGATTCTTTTTTTTTGGGGGGGGGGGTCTGGTCGTGGGGCCTGAACTCTGGGCCTGGGTGCTGTCCCTCAGCTCTTCAGCTCAAGGCTAGCGCTCTACCACTTGAGTCACAGCGCCACTTCTGGCTTTTTTCTTTTTGCTTATGTGGTGCTCAGGAAACGAACCCAGGACCTTGATCATGCAAGGCAAGCGCTCTACCACTGAGCCACCTTCCCAGCCCCATCCAAAATGATTCTTAAGGGAACTTCACTACTCACCCCTCCAGAGGCAGCCATAGAGCTCCACCCGCAGGCAGACACTCATGACTCGGTCAGCCCGGGGATAGAAGCGAACCAGTCGGGCCACCATGGGGGGCCCGAGGTCCTTCAGCACCACTCCCCCGGGGTCCTCATTCCCTGAGATCACCTGGGGGCCAAGAAACAGGGCAGATGAGTGGAGAGGGCCTCAGACCCTAGCTAAGTCATAGTTAACGTCAAACTGGTCCACAAAGTTTGTTCAGCCTACTAAAAGACCCCCCAGAAGGGAACACTGAGCACACAGCACTGTGGGAATTTATACAGCCAGGCATTTATAAAATAAGGGTCTACAGCAACCTGAAGTGTTTCTTAGAGCCTTTGGTCTGTCTTCAAACTGTAGTTTCAGGTCTCCCTCTCTCTTTACCTGCCTGTATCCATGTGTCTCCATGTCACTTCTGCCATTATGGCTGGATCCAGTCTAGACCCTTAAAGCCCTGAACCCCACTTCATCTCCCACCTCTTGCTCTACCCCATTCCCTCTGTCCATTCAGCTAAAGTTGGCTGACTGCCTACTCCGTGCCTGGCACATTCTCAATGGTGAACATCAGTCTCTCCCCTCAGAGACCTAGGACTCCAGTAGGAGAAACAGCTGTGAGGAACAAGAGGCCGAGTTGTGAGGACAATGAGGTAGATGGTCAGAAAAGGCTCTGTGAGAGGTGACATCTCGGGGGAGAACTGAATCGGAGCCAGGGAGTGCCTGTGGGTTCCTAGAGGAGGAGCTTACCAACCACACAGAACAGCATTGGAGAATGTTCTGACTGCAGAAAGCAGCCCTGGTTTGTTCCAGGCACAGCAAGAAAGGCAGTGTGGCCAAAGGAGAGCCAGAAGCCAGGCTAGGCTAAGTGGTCTCACCCAGCCAAGGAGCTCTAGCTTTGTTTTGGTAGAGTCAAGTGCCAATGGAGAACTAGAAGCTGGATGTGACACCTCTGACTAGCATTTTCTTCTTTTTTTCTTTTCTTTTTTTTTTTTCTGCCTGTCCTGGAGCTTAAACTCTGGGCCTGGGCACTGTTTCTGAGCTTCTTCTTTTCTAGTCTCTCTCTCTCAAGGCCACAATTCTACCACCAGAGCCATAGTGCCACTTTCGGCTTTTTCAGAATATTGGAGATGAGGCTCACAGACTTTTTTGTTGGTGGTGGTGGTAGTCATGGGGCCTGAACTCTGGGCCTGGGCTGTCCCTCAGCTCTTCAAGCTCTAACACTTGAGCCACAGCGCCACTTGCAGCTTTTTCTGCATATGTGGTGCTGAGGAATCAAACCCAGGGCCTCATGCTTGCAAGGCAAGTACTCTACCACTGAGCCACCTTCCCAGCCCAGAATCTCACAGACTTTCCTGCCCAGGCTGACTTGGAACCATTTAACCTTCTGAGTAGCTAAGATCATAATCTTAAACTACCAGAACCTAGCTCGGACTGGCATTTTCTAAGACCACTACATATAGCCTAAGGTCAAGATCTAACATCAGGCAGAAAGGTTTGGAGATTACTCCTTTCATCTAAGCTGGGAAGGGATGGACACTTGGCCTAAGGCTGTAGAATGGGGTGGGAAGAAGTGAGATTCAGGAAATGCTATGGAGAAAGACTGGCACTGTTGATGCTTTGGAAGAGGAAGGAAAAGAAAGGAAAAAAAAGTCAGGATATCACCTTAGCTCAGAAGCTGAGCTACTAGGCAACGGGAGCATAACACTTCATGAGCTGAGGATGCTGGGAAGAGGGAAGGTTGGGAACTAAGGTCAATGGTGAGTATGAGATGCTCACTAAACACCAAGGTCCAGGAGGGGGTTCAGGTTTGCAACACTGGGTGGCAGTAGGAGGAGCAGACCTACTCTAGATCTATCCTGGAGATGAAGCTGCTATAACTGGAGGGTCAACCAGAATATAAGTGCTGTTTAAAGTATGGCTAGCTACTCAGGAGGCTGAGAGCTGAGGATTGCAGTTCAAAGCCAGCCGGGGCAGGAAAGCCCATGAGACTCTTATCTCCAATTAACCACCAGAAAACAGGAAGCGGTGCTGTAGCTCAAGTGGTAGAGCACTTGCCTTGAGCTGAAGAGCTCAGGGACAGCACCCAGGCCCAGAGTTCAAGCCCCACAACAGACCAAAAACATTAAAAAATACAAATAAAAGTATGATTGGGCATTGCCACTACTAGCCTCACCTCCTGACCCCAGCGGTCCTTCCAGTCCATCCAGCGGTAGCCATCCCGGGAGTAACGCAGCCGGTAGCTACGGGAGAACTCCTTGCCCAGACCTCCAGCATGGCGGCCCTGGGTGCCCACCAAGGCAACCAAGTGTAGTCGCCGTAGGTCCACCTGCAGGTACTCCTCCTCCTTGGGAAACACAGGCCCTGCGGGGCACCATGCCCCATCTCCATCACTGCTCTCCAGCCTGGTAGGAGAAAGGAGGTTACAGGACATTTGGTCCCAGATCTGCCTCTGCAGCTCCTATTTAAAACCTTCCACCCCTACCTCCACCACCAGACTGCTGGAGTTTCATCTGCATGGGTATTCTCAGAAGCCTCTGGGCTTGGGCAAAGGGGCTGGAAAGGCAAGCAGAGACCTGAGGGCACCCTCCAGGGTAGTCACAGGTATATATGCCAGGTACCTGCTGTGTCGGGCAGCTGTGGAATCTGACCAGGAGCTGGAGACAGAGATGTCACTGTCAGGAATGGTCCGGTCCTGCATGCCCAGGGCATAGCGGCACTTGGCTGGATGAACATAGGCATAATGGGTCAACATCCCCAACTCTTTGACATCCCCGCCCCTCAAGCTCTATCCCTTAGGGATAGAAGATTCAGTGTCCTCACCAGGGTCAAAATGTCCCTTCATGTCAGCATCTCCAGTTGCCACCAAGAGCAGCAGCAACAGTAGAAATGAGAGGGCCCTTGGCCCCATAGCTCCTGATCCCTCAGGCCTAAGGAGGTAAGGGTCGCATCTCTGCAGGGGACAAAATGAGTAGGAGGGTGAATGAATTGGACACTGAGTCACAGTGACAGCAAAAGATAGGGTGGCTACTTTGGGGATAACAACAGTAAATTGTCAAAGATGGCCATTGTTTAACATCATCAGCTCTATGTTTAGACTTTTTCATGTGCCAGACACCAGGCTAAACCCGTAAACAGAATCTATAATTTTATCTTCACAGGCCACATTATAGGGTAGATTCTGTTACTGTCCACATTGCATAGGTGAAGAAACTGAGGTAGAGATCCATTAAAGATGCCAAAAGATCTGTTCCCCTACTCAGTAAAAGATGACAAAATACCCCCACAAACAATGGCTTCAAATAAAGAACGTGCAAATGAAAGTGGACAACACATATAAAAGGGGAAAAGGATAATAGTTACAATAATAAACTAAGTATTTTTACAAATTGAAAAAAGAAAACATATATATAAACAATCTAACAGAGAAACAGCCAAAGAATGTAGTCATTTCATGGAAAAGTACAGTTTAACTGCCAACAAACTTTTTTCTTTTTAACTGTCAAAACTAGGGGTCAGTGGCTATAATCCTAAACTACTCAGAAGGCTCAAATCTAGCTGGGCGCTGGTGGCTCACGCCTGTAATCCTAGCTACTCAGGAGGCTGAGATCTGAGGATCGCGGTTCAAAGCCAGCCGGAAATGGCGCTGTAGCTCAAGTGGTAGAGCGCTCGCCTCGAGCTGAAGAGCTGAAGGACAGCGCCCAAGACCGACAGAAGAAAAAAAAAAAAAAAGAAGGCTCAAATCTGAGGATCGCTATTTGAACCTAAGTCCTCGAGACTTTTTTTTTTTTTTTTTTGTCGGTTGTGGGGCTTGAACTCTGGGTCTGGCGCTGTCCCTGCACTCTTTAGTTCAAGGCGAGCACTCTACCGCTTGAGCCACAGTGCCATTTCTAGTTTCTAGTGGTTTATTGGAGATAAGAGTCTCATGGACTTTCCTGCCCTGGCTGGCTTTGAACCTCGATCCTCAGATCTAAGCCTCCTAAGTAGCTAAGATTACAGGCCCTCCTGAGTAGCTAAGATTACAGGCGTGAGCCACGGGCACCTGGCTCCTCGAGACTCTTATCTCCAATTAACTACCAAAAAAGTCAAAAGTAAAACTGTGACTCAAGTGGTAGAGCACTAGTCTTAAGCACAGAGACAGAGCCCAGGCCCTGAATTCAAGCCCTAGGATCAGCACCAAAAGAGAGAGAGAGAGAGAGAGAGAGAGAGAGAAATAGAGTGTCAAAGAAATAGATATTCATTCAGGCACTGGTGACTCATGATTGTACTCCTAGCTACTTAGCAGGCTGAGATTTGAGGATGATAGTTCAAAGCTAGTCCAGGCTTTCCTGGAGACTGACACACTCTCTCTCTCTCTCTCCACTCTTCTCTCTCTGTCCTCTCGCTCTTCTCTCTCTGTCTTCTCTCTTCTCACTCTGTCCTCTCTCTTCTTGCTCCTCACCCCCCCTCCCTCTCCCTCTCCCTCTCTTTTCAGGAGGTCCTGATGTTTGAACTCCGGCCTAGGGTACTGTCCCTGAGCTCCTTTTACTCAAGCCTAGCACTTTACCACTAGAGCTACATCACCACTTCAGGCTTTTTCTGTGATTTAATTGGAGATAAGTCTCACAGAGTTTCTCCTGCCCAGGCTGGCTTTGAACCAAGATCCTCAATTCTCAGCCTCCTGAGTAGCTAGGATTACAGGTGTGAGCCACCAACACCTAGCTATCCTCAACACTCTTATCTCCAATTAATCACCAAAAGAACATGAATTGGAGCTGTGGCTAAATTGTCTAGCCTTGAGCAAAAAAGCTCAGGAACAAATGCCAGGCCTTGAGTTCAAGCCCCAGGACTAGCAAACAAAAAATGCAAATCAGATTGACAATTTTTTTTTTGGGGGGGGGGTCCGGTCATGGGGCCTGAACTCTGAGCCTGGGCACTGTCCCTAGGCTCTTCAGCTCAAGGCTAGCGCTCTACCACTTGAGCCACGGCGCCACTTCCAGCTTTTTCGTTTTTCTTTTTTTGCTTATGTGGTACTGAGGAATCGAACCCAGGGCCTCATGCATGCAAGGCAAACACTCTACCACTGAGCCACCTTCCCAGCCCCTGACAAACATTTTTTAAGGTTACGACTTCTAAGAATGGTAGAAACAGATGAAAAAGGAGCCACGTCTCTTTTTGATAGAAATGTAGTATTCTGTATTCTGTATTTGAAAAGCAACCTAGCAGTATAATAATTCTTTTTTCAAAAATGTTCATAGATTTCTATGCGGCTATGGAAAGTAACAATATAACTATCTCCAACTTAGTGTGATTTCCTGATGTCTCTGTTGAATATGAAAACAAGACTCAGAAGGATTAAAAACATGCATTCCACCTTCTGAAAGCAAAGAATAAACAAACTCGTTTGTACACATACTTGTAAGCATGTCTAGAATACTTGCATTAGAACATGAGTTAACAAAAGGAAAAGACAGGCTGACCGTACTGTTTTGGTAAAACATGTAATACTAATGTCATGTAAAATGTCATCTATAAATAAATACAAAAATCATTTTAGTTTTTTTCTTTTTGTCCAAGACTGGGACTTAAACTCACTATCTGGCTAGCTCACTGGCTAGCGCTCTACCCACCTACTCCACACCTCCAACCCTCATTTTTAGTTTTTTATTATTTTTTTATTTTTATTTTTTTTGTCAGTCGTGGGGCCTGATCTCTGGGCCTGGGTGCTGTCCCTCAGTTCTTCAGCTCAAGGCTAGTGCTCTACCACTTGAGCCACAGCACCACTTCCAGCTTTTTCTGCTTATGTGGTTCTGAGGAATCGAACCCAGGGCCTCATGCATGCAAGGCAAGCGCTCTATCACTGAGCCACCTTCCCAGCCCCCACTTTTAGTTTTTAAAAAGCAAAAGTATCTTAAGTATCAGCTAAACCTGGATTGATTGGCCCTCCAACTTCCAAGCCAAGAAATTCACAGAAGCATGGGTTTCAGTCCCTTCTAATCCCACCACCCTCTAAGTTCCATAGGCCCAATGTGGTCCCTAAACCAGTACCTTTGACAAATGCAGAAACCTGGGCCCATCCAGACCTGCTGAATCTGAATCTGCATTTTAACACCATCCAGGTGATCTGTGTCCACTTAAGTTTGAAAATCCCTACACTGTTTCTTCTGCTGTCCCAGAAGCCTACCCCATCCCAGATCAGCCCAACTGTCACCTTATAAACCCAGGAATCTAGCTGTCCCCACACCCCTGCTACAAGAAAAGCCATTCTAACCCATGCCAGTGCCTGAGTTCTCAAGGCTCTGAAGTCCTGAGGAACCACCCCTGCCATCAGGTCCAAAGCATCCTTTGGCCTGCACTCCTTGCTCTGCCCCTGACATCCTATCCCCCCAGTTCCTACTTTCTTGAAGGTGGTGGCCTCTGACAAGAGCTCAGGGCTGAGGAAAAGACAGTTGCCTTGGAGATGAAGGCGGGTCTAACAGGGAAGCCAGGTCACCCCAGGAGGTAAGGAGGAGTGGTAGGGGGAGACTCCCCCATCTCTTTGTCCTCCTCCAGCTGCTCCCACAATGCTCTAGGGCAGGAATGTAAGAGGCAGCTGAGACCCCATAGTCATAAGCAGCAGCTGAAGGAGATGACGGAGTTGTGGGGAGTACTAGCTAGAACCATGACTAGTCCCTGGGGGGTGGGAGGGGGTTCCAGTGCCACAGTCCCAGGAGATTGGCTAGGAATTCCTGGGTGCTGCTCTCCACCCCCACCTCTCTGGGAACAGCAGGGCCCTTGTTTCCCTGAGTAACCTTCATGCCTATCCCAGATGAGTCACCGGAGCCAGAAAGAGAAGAGAGGAGCCTGGGGCAGGGATACAAAGGCAGGCCTAGGACAGGAGGCAGAGAAGACAGCCGAAACACAAAGCCAGAGGTAAACAGAACTGGCTCAAAATGCAGGGCGCAGGGCCAAGCAGGGAAACACGGAAGAGTATAGCAAAGTCTGGGCAATCCCATTCTCTAACATCCCCCAATCACCCCATCTCTTTCCACCAAATCTTAAGCCCACAGTCAGAAACAGGGAGGACAGGCTAAGAAGATTCACCCAATCACACCTAGCTTGACTCCTTTACAACCAATTATAAACCCAGGACTAGAACACCTTGCCTCAGGCCCTTCACTCTCCTCTCCCCACTCTCATTCACCACCCAAAAATCTATACCCAAACAGCATGCATGCATGCATGCACGCACGTGCACACGCACACACACACACACACTCATAAAAGCGCATGCACACATAAACTTACTGTAAATACTGGGGCTAACACACAGCATGCATGCTTCTGAGTGTCTCAGACAACCCCTCCCAGCCTTTCAGGGAGACAAGGCAAACACAGAGGCTCAAAAACAGACACAACACAGCCACTCCATCTACACCTTGGCATTCTTTAAAGCCCAATCCTTGGGGAATACCCAGTTCAGACACCTGTGAACATGAGCTGGCAGACACCACATGCTCCTGTAGCCACCGGGGGGCCCTGGATCGTCAAAGAACTAGATCCACTTCCCAACACACATGGGTACCCAAGCCAGAGGCAGGGCCAAGGGGGTGGTACACATGGAAAGTTGGGTGGGAAGAGCAGCATTGAGAATAAAAACCACATGTAATCTCATGCGACCTTCGAGGATTTCTAGAAGGTATTCTATTATTCTATAAGGTATTCCATTGTATGGGTGCATTTTGTTTTAAGACGGGGTCTGACTGTGTTGCCCAGGATAGCTCAGAACTCCTGCCTCACCTTCCCAAGTAGCTGGTACAATAGGCCTGCCTCCCAGTGCTCAGCTTGGTTTGTATTTGTTTAATAAACTTCCCACCTTTATGGGTGGGGGGAGGGGAAAGAACAAAAACCGTTTCTCCAGACACTCTTTCACCTGTCTCTGCAGCGCACTCGGTGCTAGACACACCTACATCCTCAGCAACAGTGACTCCAGCGCCGGCCAGACGCTGTCTGGGAGAGGAGGTGCTGGGTTGCCCGGCCAGCGGGGAACCAGAAAGTGGAGGCTTGGGGGCGTAGGGGTGGGACCTTGAGAATGGCGCTCACTGGATGGGGAGTGACCTCATCTCATGGCAGAACCAACCAACCGTCCGGCGTGGATTGTCCCTGGTAGGTGAGGTGTCCGGCCAGCGCCCGGCGGGGCCTGGCTGTCTGTCCGGCCGTTGGTTGAGCGGAGGCTTGGCAGTCGATGCCCGCAGGGACCGGCCGGGCAGCTTCTCCAGGGGCGGGTGCCGTGACTCGGTGGGCCACGATTGCGCACCTGTCCCCCACCCTGGGTCCAGGGAGTCCCCTATCCCACGGAAGGAACA
>NW_012267354.1:547599-557368 GCF_000151885.1 Dipodomys ordii
CATCCCCGGGGGGCGATGACGGGGGTCCACACACACAGCAGGCCCCACTTTGCGCCCCTCCCTCCCCCCGCCCCTGTTCTGGGCTCGGTTCCTGGAGCAGCCCCCGGCGCCGAGGACCGAGCGGGTTTCAACAGGCCCGGCGCCCAGCGAAGCGCGGTAGCCCGAGTGGGGGCAGGGAGCCCGGATCACCTGTCCACCCGACCCGCGTCTCCTACCACCGCGCTTGGCTTCTCGCTGGGACCCTCCAGGCTCTCCCCAGCCCACCCGAGGTCGCCCCCAGAGCCTGGCCAGGAGCCATTCTGTCCTAGCCCCGGTTTCTCTCGCATTCCCTCGTTCCCGTTCCTCTCTCCAGACCGCTCTCGGGAACTCGGGGCCACACTTCCAGGCCCTGTTCCCCCTGGACTCCCCTGCTACGGGGCTCGGGCTCGTATTCCTTAGGCCTGGTGCGCAAGTGTGTGTGGTGGGGGGATCTGATCACTGGCATGGGGGGCTAGAAACGGAGCCAGGACAGGTGAGTGGAGGGACGGAGGAGGAGGAAGAAGATCGGGGCACACTGTAAATCAGACATTGCCTGACCGGATGGGAGCCCGAGACAGAGCTGCGGGGAGGCTTGGGTAAATAAAGAAGAGAGCTGCTGAGCAGTGGACCGTGTGGTGCCCACAGTCCGCCCTCAGGAAGCACCACCTGTCAGCCCTCCTCTCCACACCCCCACACCTGCCAACCCCTGGACCATGTTAGATCACCAGTAAGGTCTCTCTGGGCAACATCACAGATCGCCACGCCATGGCACCTCACAGCTGCCATAAACTCTGACACAACCCCAAGTGTCGTTCCAAATAGTCTCAAGAAAGAAACACCATGCCCAAACCAGACACGAACACAAAAGCTCTACCAGGAAGAGGCTGGCCCTTGGGAGAGGCCAAGGCACACAATGAGCCCAAGTTCACAAACCCAAGGACACTGTAGCAGTAGAGGAACTTGCTCACCGACAGTCCCGGGTCACTGGCAGAACGGGCCTCTGGCCCTCCCATCAAGCCCCCAGGGATTTCCCCAGAGCACCTACCCCACCGCAGACAGCAGACAGCGCTGGGAAATCTGAGTCCCGGAGAGGCTGGGCCCAGCCTAGAGCCAGGCTGGGGGTGGGGCCAAGGCTTCTCAGTCACCTCACCTGGGCCAGCCTCAGCCCTTCCTCCCCGAAGCTGTGCATTGGGGACCCCCCCCCCACCACCAGCAGCAGCCAAGCTGAATTTAGGCTCCTCACACCCCAGAGGGACATTCCACACCCTGCACTCATGCTGACTAGGACCCAAGGATTTGCTGGGAGCAGTAGAGGAAGCCAACGAGTCCTAAAACGTTGGTCTGCTCTTCTCATGCTCCCAGGAGAAATTCCTGGTCAGTGATGCCCACTTCACCCCAGCCCTGAGAGGGATGCAGCCCTGGGGCCCAGCGGAATCAAGTGACAACCGCCCAGGGGGGCTGGAGCCAGCTGGAATGTGGGGACTGGAACCGAGATTTCCAGGGGCCAGAGAGGGAAATCCCAGCCATTCAGGATTCCACAGCCAGGCCACACATCTCAAGGGTGCCACCCCTCCTCATTTCCCTCCCTACTTCCAGCTAGGAGGTACCACATGCTCTGCAACCTCCAAACCCTGCCTTCCCCTTCAATGGCTTCCTGCTGCCCAGGAAGGAGAGGAGGGGAAAGAGCTTTCCCCAAAAAAAAAAAAAATGTGGAAGAGAGTAATGAACAGCTCTAGGCCTACAGAGACCTGGCTATTGTGGGGAGACCAACCAGAATCAGTGAGAGGGAGAATGGACCAGATGCCCCCAGCCCCCCTCAGCTTCAGACCCCTTCTCAGAGCTGCAGCTGCCTCTGGGGGGAAGCAGGTTGGGTCAGCAGCTGGGAAAAGTGGGAAGCGGCTGGTGGGGGGCAGGGTGAGGGAGCAGAAAAGGCTGGGGGGGGGGAATGAGTCATACCTTAATGCCACAAGTGGGAAACTGAGGCCCCAAGTTGAAGGAGGAGGAAGAAAGGATGTCACTGTAGCAGAAAGATGAGATCGCTCAGCTGTGCATGGCCTGGGGGGAGGAGAAAGAAAGGACAGAAAGGACTAGGAAGAAGGGAACGGTTCCATTGTGATGGAACTCAGAGAAAGGCTGGAGAGAGACCAGGCAGGGGCTGGGGGACAGGATGTTTAGGACAGAGCAAACACATCACAAGATAGTAAGACCACCAGACCCAGGGGATAACTGAGGGGCCCAGAAGAAAGAGTGGGGAAGAGACCAAAAAAAAAAAAAAAGCACCCACAGTGAGGAGCCTGCAGGAGATGAGCAGACAGACAGAGGGAATAAGAATAAAGGACAGGGCTGGGAAGGTGGCTCAGTGGTAAAGTGCTTGCCTTGCATGCATGAGGCCCTGGATTCAATTCCTCAGCACCACATAAGCAGAAAAACCTGGTAGTGGCGCTGTGGCTCAAGTGGTAGAGTACTAGCCTTGAGCTGAAGAGCTGAGAGACAGCGCCCAGGCCCAGAGTTCAGGCCCCACAACCAGCAATATATATATATATATATATATATATATATATATATATATATATATATACATATATATATATGACAAAGAAAAGAAGAGTGAAATAAGCCTTAGGGGAAAAAAGAAGGGAAAGACTGAGGCCCAGAGTTTGCAAAAAGGAGACATAAGGATGTGGGGTCTAAGAGGCCCTGAAAGGAAGGGCAACTGCAGGACAGAGGAGGGAAAGTGGAAAGCAGATGCCTAGAAATGGAATCAAACCTGTCTTGGGGCTGTAGGACACAGAGGCTCCTGACCTACCTTTAGGCCATCCTCGTCCCTCAGGTTATTTTTCACACACACACAGTACCCATCCTCCCTGGTCCCAACCACCTGGCCCACCTGGTCCTTTCCCACAAAGAGAAAGGGGGACTCCAGTGCCCCTCCTGCCTTTCCAGCTCAGTTCTGACCCCCCCCTCCCTCTCACCTCCAGCTAGAGCTTCTCCTCGGTTCCAGTATCTCCAGTGTTGGGCCTTTGGGGTTCTAGGTCTGAGGCTGCTGAAGCTGCCAGGCTTTGTCCAAGCACCCCAGGCCCAAGAGCAGCTGCCCCGGGCCAGCTGCGGCTGGCTTCAACGTGACCATGGCAACCCAGCCTCGCTCCCCTTGCTGGAGCCTCTCAGCCCCCGCAGAGAGGGAGGGAACAGCCTGGCCTGAGAGAAAAGGAGGGGAGGCTAAGAACTGTGAAACTGAACTAAAGGAGACCCCCAGACAAAGAGACCCCCGGACAAAGAGACCCTGGACAAAGGGAGATGAAGGAGGCCAGAAAGCAAGCCTTGGCTAGCTGTGACCACGGGCTTAGAGAAGGGAGAATGTGGGGGATGGGGGCTAAAGAAAGGAGTAGAGAGATCAGAACTGAGCAGGGTGGTCCTTTGGAGGCTTTCTCTGGATCCCTACAATGTACTTCCTTCTCCCAGAATTTTGATTTCGTGCCCTGGGGAGAAGTAGAATTTGTTTCCTAGTCAGCTGCCCCCAAGTATTACATGATGAATTTTTCCCCCTTTTTCCCCCATTGCACCAGTGGCCACAGGAAGAACTAAAGCCAAAAGGCACCATTGCTTTTCAGGAACCACCTCCATTTCAAACTGAAAAGGCTGACCTATCTACCTGTTAAGTATAAGCAGCGTTGTCAAACAGTACACTCCAATTCTTGGTCTGGAAACAACCATCCCCAAAGCTGAAGGAAGGTGTCTCATTGGACTTGGAGGGAGGAATGAGGCCTCTCACCAGCACCAAAAGGCGAGAAAAGCAGAGGGATGAAAATTATGACTGCCATTTGCTTGCCTTGGCTGCGTCCACCACCATCCGGGACCCTCACTGGTAGGGCGGGGGGAGACCCAGGAGTCTGTCCGGGTGATAATTTCCCCTGACATCAGCTCCATATTGCTAGGGATCTCTGAGCCCCACGTCCCCTGCACCAGGCAGGGCTCAGATGAGGAGAGTACAAAGAGGTGCTAAGAGCAGAGTCCACCTCACCCTCTGCATACTGAAAGTCCAGAGAGAGAGAGAGAGAGAGACTAACACACACACACACACACCTATCTGTAATCACATCAGACCAGGATTATGAACACGTGTCTATAATCCTGGTCTGCTGTAGATAAACTGGAAGGGGCTTGTGAAAACTAGGGGAGAGTCAGGCCAGCCAGTCCTCCAGCAGGACAGGAGAAGACTGAGAAAAGCCTAGTGGAAGAGTAAAGCTTGGCCTAGGTGCTAAGTGGTTACGATTTGCAAAGCAAGCTGGGCACTGGTACTCACACCTATAATCCTAGCTACTCAGGAGGCTGAGATCCTTGAGACGCTTATCTTCAATTAATCACCAGGAAATCGGAAGTTGTGCTGTGGCTCAAACTGGTAGAGGACTAGTCTTGAGAGGAAGAGCTCAGGAACAGCACCTAAGCCCTGAGTTCAAGCCCCATGGCTGACCAAAAATAAAAGATTTGCAGAGCAGTGCATGGCTGAGGCAGCTGAATGAAAAAGGGCTGGGAGGTACCACAGGAGGGTGTGAAAATACAGCTGTGGTGGCAAGCAGGCTCTGTCCTCAGTGAGTAATGCCAGAAAGGCAGACTTGGACTTTCTTAATATTTTGGCCTATTCTGAAGGTAAGGAGGAAGAGCCTTTGAGCCAGAAAATGACATGATTAAATTTGTGGGTTTATTATTATTATTATTATTATTAAATTTGTTTCTGGCAGCAGCATGTGGGATGCAAAGTTCAGAGCCATGACAAAGGAGAAAGGAGTAATACCAGCTTTATCTTGTCCATCCCCCTGTGGTTCACTCCCACCCCCCAACCAGGAATGCCAGAAGGAAATGGTGAAATCCTAAGAAAGTAATGCACATGCTAGGCAGGTTCCCCAAGTCTTTGTTATCTTATGGTTGTCTCCTCAGAGGTAGGTGAGTCAGGGCTCTTTATAAAAACGAAACCAGAAGATGCAAGGGATCAAGATGTATTGTAGCTCATAATTTGTTATATGGAACTGAAATCCTTTTGTACAACTATATAGAGGTTTGGTTTGGTTTTTTTACTAAAAATACAACAGTGGCCGGCACTGGTGGCTCACACCTGTAATCCTAGCTACTAAGGAGGCTGAGATCTGAGGATCACGGTTCAAAGCCAGGAAAGTCCATGAGACTCTTATCTCCAGTTAACTGCCAGAAAACAGGAAGTGGCACTGTGGCTCAAGTGGTAGAGCACTCACTTTGAGCTGAAGAGTTCAGGAACAGTGCCCAGGCCCAGAGTTCAAGTCCCATGACCAACAACCACCACAACAACAAAAAACCCCAGACTAACAGAGGTTGGAACTTGACCTAGATCTGTGGCAAGTTTCTGCTTCTTGCCCAGGACTTTTGCCTGGATCCTTCAAAGAGAGATCTAGAATGGGCTCCCTTGGTGGCTCTACTATATACACCCCTAAGCTTCTAGAGCCTCCCCTACCCCCAGACTCATTCTTGATGGGTTTCATCTTGACTCTTTTTGTGGGCTTCACAGTCCCTGCAATGAACAGAACTACAGCTAGGGGGCGCACATTAAGCAGGCGACTAGTGAGGGATAGGAGAGAGGCTGAACTGCAGCTGCAGCCAGCCAGGGGCTACTCACATATCAGGGATAATGTCATTTATAGACAGCATCAGAAGCTTTACTCTCCTTCTGCTGTCCTTGGCTAAAGAGCCTGAAGCACTCCCAGAAGCCCATTAGGATTGGAGCCTAGCTTGTGCAGGCTCTGCACGCTCTGTACTCAGGGTTTTTCACACTCAGACCATTTGGCTCTCACAGAAGCACTGTGAGGGGGCATCTTGAAATATGCCCACTCCATAGGGCCAGAAACTGAGGTTACAGAAGGTGAATACATTCAGAGTAATTTGATAGTGCTGTAATTGAAGCCTGAGGCTTTTTGTATCCAAAGCAAAGCCAGACTGAGGGTCTTAGCCACCAAAACCACAAATACTTTGCCTAGGAAAAAACCCTTATCTCTTCCTTCCTAGTCTTTGAGGATCATAAGAAACTATCGTCGTATGCGTGTGTGTGTGTGTGTGTGTGTGTGTGTGTGCGTGTGCGTGTGTGTGTGTGTGTGTGTGTGAAAGAGAGAGAGAGTATACTAGTTCTGGAGCTTGAACTCATGGCCTAAGCATTGTTCTAAGCTTTTTGCTTTTTTTTTTCCACAAGGTTAGAGCTCTACCACTTGAGCCACAGCCCACTTCAATCGTTTTGGTGGTAAATTGGAGATAAGAGCCACAGAATCTTTCTTGTCCAGGCTGGCTTTGAACCAAGACCCTCAGATCTCAGCCTCCTGAGTAGTTGGGAGTACAGATGTGAGCCACCAGTACCTGGGTCAAGATATTGTCTTTAACTGTTCTAATTCCATAGCTCAAGAATATAAGCACCCAACTCTTTCTTGTTTGTATGCAAAGAATAGATAAATGACTCTCTCTCTCTCTCTCTGTTTATACATATATATGCAAAGGACTATAATCCTAGCTACTCAGGAGGCTGAGTTCTGAGGATCAAGGTTCAAAGGCAGCCTGGGCAGACAAATTCAAGGTCCTTCTCTCCAGCAAAGTGCCAGACAGAGACCTGTGGCTCAAGTGGTAAAGCTCCATCCTTGGGCAAAAAAGCTAGCTGGGACAGTGCTAGGCCCCAAGTTCAAGCCCCAGCATTGTCATGCACACACACACACACACACACACACACACACAGAGCAAATGATTTGCTCAATGCCATACTATAAAGTCAAGATCAATGCCAAGAGAGTATTTCTCAAATTAAGGTCTCTGGACTCCTGATGATCTATGTGAAAAGTATTAAATTCCATGTTTACATTTTCTTTGTTAATTATAAGCAGTTTGGATCTTAAGGAACTAAGCCTGAGCCTGCATGTGAGTGCCTGATTCATGCCAGTGTTTGCCCATTTATAGCTTGCCTTGTCTTGATTGAATCTGTACAAAGAAGGCCACAAGACAAGTACTAACTTATTTCTTAGTAATCTGAATAGACCTGAGAAAGGAAGAATTGAGTCATCCCTGGCACACAGTGAAATGTTATCCCAGGTTCAAAAGAACCCGAATGTGCTGTTCCCTGAAATGCTGTGTATGTTGGGATTGCCAACATCAACTTCATTTCAGAAAACAACACTATTCATCATGTTAAATCAATGGCAACTTTTTTAAACTGCCTTCTTACTTTTGCTTGTATTGATTGCTACTTTGTTTTCATCTTACTAAAACATAAGAAATAAGAAACTCATAGCTATGTTTGTACAGCTAACTCTATTTATTTATTTATTTATTTATTTGGTCTTGGGGCTTGAACTCAGGACCTGGGCACTGTCCCAGAGCCTTTTTGCTCAAGGCTAGTGCTCTACCACTTGAGCCACAGCTCCATTTCTGGCTTTTTGGTGGTTAATTGGAGAGTCTCATGGACTTCCTTGCTGGGCTGACTTCAAATTGCAGTCCTCAGAACTCAGCCTTCCCGAGTAGCTGGGATTACAGGTGTGAGCCACAGGTGCCAGCTTCTAACTCTATTTTATTTTATTTATTTATTTAGGGTCTGGTTGTGGGGCCTGAACTCTGGGCCTGGGCGCTGTCCCTCAGCTCTTCATCTCAAGGCTAGCGCTCTACCACTTGAGCCACAGAGCTACTTCTGTTTTTTTTTTTCTTATGTGGTGCTGAGGAATTGAACCCAGGGCCTCATGCATGCAAGGCAAGCACTCTACCACTGAGCCACCTTCCCAGCCCCCTAACTCTATTTTAAAGATAACAAGTCAAGGCCAGGAAAAAAAAATGCTTTCTTCCCAAAAGTGGCCAATTCTCACAGTGAAACAAAACCAATGTGTGCCTTCCGGAGTCTCAAAGAAAAATCTGCAGTGATGGAACCCTTGGTGAAGGTTAAAAAGTCTCCCAGCCAAGAACAAGAGTAAGAGCAAAGACATTAGGAGTTGTAGGTCCTGGGCTGCTGAGAGAGAAGAAAAGGAGGGGCAATTTGTAAGCCAGAAGGTCTTGATCAGGCACCTGGGGAAAAAGCCAGTGAAACATTACAGGACAAAATCATTGATTGAGCTAAGTGCTGGTGGTTCACATCTATATTCTTAGTAACTCAGAAGGCTGAGATCTGAGGATCATGGTTTGAAGCTAGCCCTGGCAGTCAAGTCTCTGAGACTCTTTATCTCCAACTAACCAGCCAAAAGCTTGAAGTGGAGGTGTGGTTTAAGTGGTAGAGCCCTAGCCATGATCAAAAAGCCAAGCAAGAGGGCTGGGAAGGTGGCTCAGTGGTAGAGCGCTTGCCTTGCATGCCTGAGGCCCTGGGTTTGATTCTTCAGCACCACATAAGCAAAAAGAAAAAAGCTGGAAGTGGCGCTGTATCTCAAGTGGTAGAGCGCTAGCTTTGAGCTGAAGAGCTGAGGGACATCGCCCAGGCCCAGAGTTCAGGCCCCACGACCGGACCAAAAAAAAAGAAAAAAAAAAAGCCAAGCAAGAGTGTAACACCTTGAGTTCAAGCCCCAGTACCAGTAAAAATAAAAATAAAAAGAATTGAGGTGAAACTTCAAGTTTTCCCCAATTAACTATGCCAGACATTTGGTTCTAAGCAGCCCATCATTAAGGAAAAACTGCAAATATTTAGGATGCATAGAATTTAAACATAATCGTCAATCATGCAGGACTGACAGGACATCCCCCAAATCGACTGAGCTGCCAAACACACATGCAGACTGTTTTGTTTTACTTTACTACACTTGGTCAAAACCATGTGTAGTAAATCTGCAAACAAGGTGGGCTTATGTCATACCCATTTTGGAAGGGCATGACTAAGTAGGAGGAAAGAAAAAGGATATAGGGAAGGTTTCTAATAATGCATTGTAGCCAAATTATCAGATGCTTAAACAAAATGTCTGGTAGAGTCTGTGTTAATTTGGTGGCTTGATGTCAGAGACACAGCTACTGCTTCTTTCTTCTTCCTTCGTCCTCTTCCTCCTCCTCCTCTTCTTCCTCCTTCTTCTTCCTCTGATCCTGGGGCTTGAACTAAAGGCCACCAGGGTGCTGTCCCTGAGATTCTTTTCTTTTTTTTTTTTTTAGTTGTGGGGCTTGAACTCTGGGCCTGGGCACTGTCCTTCAGCTCTTCAGCTCAAGGCGAGCGCTCTACTGCTTGAGCCACAGTGCCACTTCCGGTTTTCTAGTGGTTTATTGGAGATAAGAGTCTCACGGACTTTCCTGCCCGGGCTGGCTTTGAACTGCTATCCTCAGATCTCAGCCTCCTGAGTAGCTAAGATTACAGGCGTGAGCCACCAGCGCCTGGCTCCTGAGATGCTTTTTTGTGCCTCTACCACTTAAGCCACAGCTCCACTTCTGGCTTTTTTTTGGGGGGGGGGCAGTTTATTGGAGTTAAGAGTCTTTACTGGGCAGACTTTAACACCCAGGTTGACCTTGAACTAGGATCCTCAGCTATCAGCCTCCTGAGTAGCTGCTCAGCTTCAGTCTCCCTTTGTGTTCTCTAGGATTTGGGGGTTCACCCATGGACCTTGGCTGGCTGTCAGAGCTCACACATCACATTTTTCACACCCCTATCCAGAGGCCCAGAGCCTATCCCAGAAGCACCCATTGGTCCCCCAAATCCCTGTGGCCCAGAGCCCTCTCCTCAACCCATCATGGAGGAGGCTAGGGAAGTGGCAAGGCTGGTTTAGTCCAGTCTTTTTTTTTTTTTTTTTTGGTCCGGTCG
>NW_012267354.1:558282-587198 GCF_000151885.1 Dipodomys ordii
CCCTGCAAAAAAAAAAAAGAAAAGAAAATCTGAGCCAGATTACAGGTGCATGTCTATAATCTCAGCTCTCTGGAGGCAAGAGCTAGAAAATTGAGAATTTGAGGTCAGCCTGTAATACATAGTGAGAGTTTAACAAAAGGGGAGGGGAAAAAAAGGAAATCTAAAATTTTAATGGTTAAAAAAAAAGTAGTGGGGCTGGGAAGGTGGCTTAGTAGTAGAGCGCTTGCCTTGCATGCCTGAGGCCCTGGGTTCAATTCCTCAGCACCACATAAGCAAAAAGAAAAAAAGCTGGAAGTGGCGCTGTGGCTCAAGTAGTAGGGCGCTAGCCTTGAGCTGAAGAGCTGAGGGACAGCACCCAGGCCCAGAGTTCAGGCCCACGACCGGACTCCCCCCCCCCAAAAAAAAAAAGTAGTAATAATCTCTATACTTATATTTTTCTGGACAGGAATCTAGAATCCTAGTTTATTTTGCAACCTGGATGGCTGTCATGCTAAACTGGCATCTTGGCTAGGTCTCTCTGGGCAACCTAGGACTGGGTGGAGGGCAGGAGGTGGAGGGTTGAGGATGGGCTTTGAGGCAGGGTGGTTCGGATGAATGGTTTGTGGAGGGGACAGTCTTCGTGATCTCCTTTCCTCATCTGAAGCTTCACAGATCTCCTTTAGGTGCCATTTGGGAATTGAGGACACTTCCCTAACTCACAGGAATCACCAAGGAAGGTTAGTACTTAAGATTTTCAGGGCCCAAATCCAAGGAGTATCACATCTGGGAACAAGCCAGCCACCTCTGCTGTGTCCCTGCTTGCCAGACCTTTGGAAATTGTTTTTCCAGCCATGGGGCTTGAACTCAGTACCTAGCTACTGTCCCTGAGTTTTCTGTTCAAGGGTAGCATTCTACCAATGTTAAGCTATAGCTCTACTTCTTGTTTTCTGGAGATTAATTGGAGACAAGAGTCTCACAGACTTTCCTGCCTGGGCTGACTTTGAACCACGATCCTCAGATCTCAGCCTCCTGACTAACTAGGATTACACACGTGAGCCACCAGCACCTGGTTTGGCATTCTTCATGATGGTCTCTAGACCAACACAGGATGACCCTCCAAGGCCCACCCCAGATTCTCACCATATTTCCAGTTCTCACCATACTTCCTCCTTCAGCCTTGCGTGTTGCCTTCCCCTATTCCACTTACCTTCTCTGACAGAGCTCCTGCCCCACCACAGCCCCAAAGATGAACACATTCTTGACCCTTTTTGTATTTGTGAAGTTATTATAATGTCTGGCCAGATTCTTCTCCACCTAACTAGTTAATGTTTTGGTGCTGATCCTGGGGCTTGAACTCACAGCTTGAGCACTGTCCCTGAGGTTTTTTGCTCAAATGGCTCTACCACTTGAGTCATAGCTCCACCTCTGGCTTTTTTTGATAGTCAATTGGAGATAAGGGTCTCACAGGTGTCCCTCTCCAGGCTGGCTTCGAACTGCAATCCTCCGATCTCAGCCTCCTGGGTTGTTAGGATTATAAGGCACCTACACTGAGCTCCACTTATTTTGTTGTTGTTTGGCTTTAAAGATGGGGTATCTTCATGATCCTCCTGCCTCCACCTCTGAAGTACTGGGATTACAGATGTGCACCTCACATTTGCACCCAACTCACACTAGTCTCTGCTGCTAGGAATGGGGATTTGGAAAACAGGATGTAGGATGGGGAAGGAAGAGCTATCCTGGAGATAAAGTCAGTATTGTATACTGGGAGCTCAATGTTGAAATGTCAGATGTCTTCAGCACAGCAAGAGTTAATTTCCTGCACCCCAGTAGCCTGCTTGCAGGGGGCCCGGGAAGGCTCTCCTCAGCCAGGCAGGCTGTCAGGCTCTATTTGCTTAGGAATTGACAGCTTTACATATAAAACCCACTGAAGCAGAAGCAGAAGCCAAGCGTGATGAACTTGGACCCAGAAACAAAGTCTTGGACATTAAACTAAAAGTGCTTTTGTGGTAGACAATGTTTATCTCTGTACCGTATGGCTAGATAGAAGTGGTTCTTTTGGTAGGGGCTCATTTCTTTGGGTTGGGAGAGATTGTTTTGTGTTGTGGGGCTTGAACATAGGGCCTCGCACTTGCTGGACAGGTGTCTCTCAAGGACGGCCTGTGGCCTGTCTGCCTGTATTGATCATTTTGTTTGGCCCCATGGCCGTATGTTATAATGATGTTGTAAACATCCGAATGGCCCTTGGCAGAACAAAGGTTCCCACACTTGCTTAAGGCAACGCTTAGCACAGGCTGGAGACCAGATTGGAGCATGCTTGGACAACTGGGTTCATCAATACATGCGAAGTTACCCTCAGACCTCGAGAAACACTTGGGCAGACAAGAGGACTTTGCATGGATTGAGAAAAGACACTGACATTTACGTTCTTACTTGAAGATGTTGCTATTGGAGAACCAGGCATGGTGGCTCACGTCTATAATCCTCACTACTCAGGAAGCTGAAATCTGAAGATTGTAGTTCAAAGCCAGCTTGGGCAAGAAAGTCCATGAGACTCTTCTCTCCAATTAACCAGTAAGAAGCCAGAAGTAGAGGAATGGCTCCAGTGATAGATTACTGGCCTTGAGTGAAAAAGCTGAGGGAGAGTGTAAGGCCCTGAGTTCAAGCCCAGTACCACCCCCCCACACACACACAATTATTGAAGTATGATAGGTGCCCTTTGGTAAGTTGTTTCTTGTGTGCCAGGGCCATGAACTCATTGTCACAATCAAGATAGTGAACTTATCTATAACCCCAGTTTTCTCCTGCCCTTTGTAATGCCTTCTCTCCTCCCCTCCCCAGATCTTCCCAAGCAACTGCTGATCTGCTTTCTGTCTCTATAGATTAGTTTGCATCTTCTAGAGTTTTATATAAATGAAATCATACAGTGTGTACTCTTTTAGTTTTGGCCTGGTTTCTTTCACTCTGGCTGACAAGCTTTAAGAAATGTTGCTCTGATGGAAGACACTTCAGCTCAGAAAACCCTGCCAAAGAGCTCATGTTCTTGCCTGTGCAGCATCTGGCTGTTCTGAATTCTTGTCAGAATATTTAATTTTTCTACAAGGAAGCCAAGAGTACTTTCTAGTTAATGAGTCTCTCTTAATTAGAAACAAGAATAATTTGTACTCTTTAATTTTTTGTCAAAATATATAACCTTGAATATCAACATCTCCCTCCATCAGGTTTTATTTCACACACATACACACACACACACACACACACACACACACACACCACACGAGGCAAGCTGGGGTGGCTCATATCTGTAATCCTAGTTACTCAGGAAGCTGAGATCTAAGGATCACAGTTCAAAGCCAGATCAGGCAAGAAAGAGTATGGAGACTCTTATCTCCAATTAACCAACAGAAACAAACAAACAAAACAGAAGTGGCACTGTGGCTCAAAATGGCAGAGCACTCACTAGCCTTGAGCAAAAGAGCTCAGGGACAGTGCCCAGGCCCTGAGTTCAAGCCCCAAGACTGACAAAATAAAATAAACAAACAAATTCAAAGAAAATAAAATACACAGGTGCATTCAGTTACTACAACTTTGGATTATGCAGCTGGAGTCATTTATAAGCTATGAATTTGGATAGTGTGATTTTAAACTCTGTGTGTGTGCTAGTTATGGGGCTTGAGTTCTTGCTTGGTTAGCTTATTTGCTCAAGGCTGGCAACCTTTTTTTTTTTTTGTCGGTCGTGGGGCTTGAACTCTGGGCTTGGGTATTGTCCCTGTGCTCTTCAGCTCAAGGCAAGTGCTCTACCGCTTGAGCCACAGTGCCACTTCCGGTTTTCTAGTGGTTTATTGGAGATAAGAGTCTCATGGGGCTGGGAAGGTGGCTCGGTGGTAGAGCACTTGCCTTGCATGCATGAGGCCCTGGGTTTGATTCCTCAGTACCACATAAGCAAAAAGAAAAAAAGCCGGAAGTGGTGCTGTGGCTCAAGTGGTAGAGCACTAGCCTTGAGCTAAAGAGCTGAGGGACAGCACCCAGGCCCAGAGTTAAGGCCCCCACGACCAGACCCTCCCTCCCCCCAAAAAAAGAGTCTCATGGACTTTTCTGCCTGGGCTGACTTTGAACCGCGATCCTCAGATCTCAGCCTCCTGAAAAGCTAGGATTACAGGCGTGAGCCACCAGCACCCGGCATGGCTGGCAACCTACCACTGAGCCACAGCTCCACTTCTGGTCTACTTCTGTTTTTTTTGTTGTTGTTGTTTTTTGTCAGTTGTGGGGTCTGAACTCAGGGCCCAGGCACCGTCCCTCAGCTCTTCAGCTCAAGGCTAGCGCTCTACCACTGGAGCCACAACACCACTTCTGGTTTTATTTGCTTATATGGTACTGAGGAATCAAACCTAGGGCCTCATGCATGCAAGGCAAGAACTCTACCATTGAGCCACCTTCCCAGCCCATCACTTCTGTTTTTATTGCTAGTTTGTATTGTGGTGGGTTTTTGTTGTTGTTTTGTGTTGTTTTTGTACTCGTTAGGAGGCTTGAACTCAGGCCTGGGCACTGTCCCTGAGCTTCTTTTGCTCAAGGCTAGCACTCTACCACTTGAGCCACAGTGACACTTCCAGCTTTTTCTGTTTAATGTGGTACTAAGGATAGAGGAATTGAACCCAGGATTCATGCATATCAGGCAAGCACTCTACCACTGCGCCACATTCCCAGCCCCTTTGCTAGTTAAGATTCCCTCAGATTTGTTTGCTGGGGCTGGCTTCTCAACTCTCAGCCTCCTAGCTAGGATTACAAGCATTAGCTACTGATGCATGATACTTGGTTTTAAAAATTTATAGTATCTCCTACAGTGAACTGAACTTTATATTATGTTGTTAGCTTATAACATCAGCAAGTACTAGATGTAATGCTGAAGAATTTATGGATGAAATGGAATAAAATGCCTGGAATTTGCTTTAAAAGAGCTCTAAAAAGAAAAGTGCTAGGGGCAGATGGAATATAGCCAGCTCTTAGGCATGGTAAAATTTGTGATGGATTCAGAAAGGTTCTTAATACGCTTTTGTGTATGTTTGAAAGTTACCATCATAAGCAGATTTTTCTAAACAGATGTAAGAAGTTGTCTTTATTACAGGGCTTTTATTTAAGTCATTGTTTACTCATCATTTTTCAAGCCACTGTACTTTCTATGAGAAGTTAAGGGTAACTTTAAGGCTTACATAAAATAATACTTATCTTAGTCCTGCTTAGTGCAGAGAAAGCACTTAATAAGCAATGATTGTTTATGGTATAATGATTTCATCAGAGTTGATTTGTGGGTGTTAGTGTTCAGGTCTACTTGGAACTTAGAGATCTCCTTTGATAATGGGCAAAGATTTTTTTTTTTAAGTATGCCTTTCTTCTGAGAGGTTAGTTATAGACGGTTTTCTGGAAACATATTGGCTTTAGGAAGATTCTAAAAGGCACTGTAAGATTTCCAGAGCCTCAATCCAGAAGGTATATGAAATATTAAAAGCATAACAACCCATGGGGTACATATGCTCAAACTATATTATATGCATATTTGAAAATGTCACAATGAAATCCATTCGTTTATACAATGAATAAGCACTAATAAATTACATCCATGGTGGCATATATATGTAATACCATAATCCAGGATGCAGAGGCATAGAAAATTCTAGGCCAGTTTGCGCTACATAGTGAGATCCTGTCTTAAATGACTCAGGGCCAGGCAGGAACCAATTATTCATACTTGTAACCTCCTATTCAGAAGGCTGGGGATCTGAGGATCACAGTTTGAAGCCAGACCAGGCGCCCCCAAAAAAGCATATGAGACTCTCATCTCCAAGGAACCACCAAAAAGCTGGAAGGTATGGTTCAAGTGGTAGAGGGCCAGACTTAAGTGGAAAAAGTGGTGAGAACACAGGTCCTCAGTTCAAGTCCCTGCACCAGCGTGCGCGCACACACATGACCCAGGACTAGGCTGGGGATATAATTTAGTGATAGAGCAAGGAATAGCCAGGAATAAAAACTGAGGAATAGAATTGTACCACCACACCTGGCTTCTATTCCCAGTTTTTATTCCTTCTGCTCCTGGCTCAAACATCATTTAAAAAAAAAAAAAAACTAAGCCAGGAGGCTGAGATAAGAGGATCATGTTTCAAAGCCAGCCCAGGCAGGAAAATCCGGTGAGACTCTAATCTCCAATTAACCACCAGAAAAACCAGAAAGCCAGAACACGTGGCTCAAAGTGGTAGAGCACTAGCAGTGAGAAAAAGAGCTCAGGGACAGCACCCTAGCTCCAAGTTCAAGCCTCATAAATGACCAAAACAAAAATACCAACAAATGTTTCTTATAATCAACATTTATAGTCTCAAGTTACAAATCAACAGTTTGAACAACAGCTGCAGAAGATCACAAATCAGAGGTGCCTGGAAGATGTTCTTGATGTAGACGTGGGAGAAGCCAAGCATGGCACCATCCCTCAGCTCTTCAGCTCAAGGCTAGCGCCTGGTGAACCCTGCCCATCCATCCCACACCCCAGACTCTGTGCTTTACAGGAGATGGCAGTGGAGGGAGGAGGTGAGGCTGGAATGCCTTGAGCTCAGGAATGCTCTCCTTCAATCTCCCTGGAAGGATAAGAAGGAAAGTGATGGAGGAGGTGAGACTGAATCCAATGTATTTGATTTATTTTGATATTTTTGTGCTAGGGCTTGAACTTGGGACCTGCACACTGCCCCTGTCTTTGTGCTCAAGGCTCACACTCTACTATTTAAGCCACAGCTCCGCTTCTGACTTTTTGGAAGTTCATGGAAGATAAGGGTCTTACGGACTTTTCTGTCCAAACTGTCTTCGAATCAAGACTCTCAGATCTCAGCCTCTTTTTTTTTGGGGGGGGGTCCAGTCGTAGGGCCTGAACTCTGGGCCTGGGCACTGTTCCTCAGCTCTTCAGCTCAAGTCTAGTGCTCTACCACTTGAGCCACAGTGCCACTTCTGGCTTTTTTCTTTTTGTTTATGTGGTGCCGAGGAATTGAACCCAGGGCCTCATGCATGCAAGGCAAGTGCTCTACCACTGAGCCACCTTCCCAGCCCGATCTCAGCCTCTTGAGTAAGCTAGGATTACAGCTGTGGGACCCTGCTGACTGAAATATATTTTAAGCACGTATAGAAATATAACCGTGAAATCTCCCTCTGTGTAACTGATGTAAGCTAATGAAAACAGAAAGATAAGAAGGAGGGAGGGCTGGGAAGGTGGCTTAGTGGTAGTGCTTGCCTAGCATGCACAAAGCCCTGGGTTCGAGTCCTCAGCACCACAAAGAGAAAAAGCCAGAAGTGGCACTGTGGCTCAAGTGGTAGAGTGCTAGTCTTGAGCAAAAAAAAGCATTAGGGACAGTGCTCAGGCCCTGAGTCCAAGCCCCAGGACTGGCAAAAAAAAAAAAAAGAGGGAGAGGAGGGAAAGGTGGAGGAGGGAGAAGAAGGTAAAGAAAGTAAAGAAAGTGCTATCCTTGCCTAGAGGCGGGGCTTAGAAAGGGAAAGCAGCCCTGGAGCCCCTCAGGTAGGCCTCAATGTCCTGAACAGGCCCAGCCGCAAATCCCATCCGGTGAGCATGGCTTTAACACTACTTTGCCCCACGCTGTCTTCTGGGATGCAGTGTCCATGTCATGCTAGTTAGTGTCTCATAGAACCTTCAGGATGTGGAGCATCCACCCCTCCCCAATGCCCCTTTGTCTATTTCTTCACAGATGGAACCTGTCCAGGTCCTGGCCCACAGCTCCAAATGACATTGATACTGACTTTCTCCTCTCCGCACTCTCCTCAGCACCCCAGATTCTCTGCATTCCGGGGAGGGAATGTCTCCTCTCCAGCTGCCCGGAGGAGTGCGCTGCATTCCGTACAAGCTAAGCATGTCAGGAGCAGGGGAAAGCCACCAGTACGCCCCAGAGTCATCTCGATGGAGAGTGTGGTCCCAGGCTTGGGTCCTCCCAGGTGGAGCCTGCCCTCCTAGGGGTGGTGCCAGGCCAGGGTGAGTGAGTTCTCAGGCAGTCTCCGATGCCTGCAGGAGGAGCTTTCTCCATGGCAGATGTCTCCAAGATGTTAGGAAAGCGCAAACAGCTCTGGCTACAAGCCCAGCACTAGAAAATAAACAATGCTGCAAAGGCAGCCTTTATTCCCTCTTGTGGTGCTGGGATTTGAACTCAGGGCCTTGTGCTTGTGCTAGGCAAACACAAAGTTGTCTTTTCTTAAGATAGATCTCACTCAGCTCCCATATTCTCACCCCAGTTGCTCTGCTTTCTGCCTCTGCCCTGTCTCCAGTACATTTCCAGATCAATGCTCACAAGAGAACTTATTGTGTGTGTGTGTGTGTATATACTCCCGCACGTATGCATGTGGTCTGGTACTGGAGCCTCAGGGTCTAGCTCTCTTGTTTAGGTTTTTTTTGGGGGGGAGGAGGCGCAGTCCTGGGGCTTGAACTCAGAGTGTGAGCACTATCCCTGAGCTTCTTTTGCTCAAGGCTAGTGCTCTACCACTTGAGTCACAGCACCACTTCTGGCCTTTTCTGTGTATGTGGTGCTGAGGAATTGAACCCAGGGCTTCATGCATGCTAGGCAAGCACTCTACCACTCAGCCACATTCCCAGCCCCCAGTTTCAGGTTTCTTGCTGGTTAATTGAAGAGTCTCTTGGCTTTTTCTCCTTAGGGATTTATCTTCCTAGCCTGGGCTTTTTGAACCTGATCCTCTCAGCCGCCTGAAGAGCAAGGATTCTAGACATAGGCATAAGCCACTAATACCTGGCTGTCCGATGGGGCGGCTTAAAGAAGCCAAATTTCAGGATCTTTCCTCAGTCCCATACTCCTCCCTGTTCTTTGTGTGCCACAAGTATGAATAAGATCAGACCTCCCACAGTCTCCTGATGCTCCTGGCCTCTGCCCAGCCCTCCTGACACAGTGACCACCCCTTGCCAACTCCACCTGCAGAAGGCTCTTTTCTTTGTGGGGGAGAATATAAACTCATTATGAGAAAGTATGGCAAGATAATTGATTGTTAGACTAATCTGTGTCTTGCCACTTCCTCTTCCTCTGCACCTGTTCCTTACTCCACCCACCCCCAGCTCCCACCCCCACTCCACTCCAGGCCAAGAGAAAGGACTTCGGACTCCCCCTGCTTGAACTTGGAATCTCCCAGCTGTCATTTGTCTGCTGGAATCAGGAGCTCCTGGAGTGGCAGGGGTGGTGGGGAGGGTCTTCAGAGCCATGAGTCTTTGAGGACAGTCAAGGAGGAAGAGTTCCAGGCCTAGAAAGCAGATAAGGTGGGTAGATCCCTCTAGGGCTGAGACTTACTCCAGCTTTATAACCTGGGGAACCCGAAGGGAAGGCAAGATTTCAGAAAACATTTCCCTCGAGAACCCTGGGGAGGTGTGCCCTGGGCCTGACTCCACGTATCCTTGTGCCCAACATGTGGAGAAGTAGAGTTGCCTGAGCCTTCAAAAGACACCAGGATCTTTTTATTTTTTGGTCCGGTCGGGGGGCCTGAACTCTGGGCCTGGACGCTGTCCCTCAGCTCTTCAGCTCAAGGCTAGCGCTCTACCACTTGAGCCACAGCGCCACTTTCGGCTTTTTTCTTTTTTGCTTATGTGGTGCTGAGGAATTGAACCCAGGGCCTCATGCATGCAAGGCAAGCGCTCTACCACTGAGCCACTTTCCCAGCCTGACACCAGGATCTTGACAACTAGACCACCATAGACTCTGAATGGGTTTGAGTTCCTTTTCCTTTTTTTTTTTTTTAAGGTCTACGACTGTGATTTAAACTCAGTACCTGCCACTGGTGCTCATTGGCTAGCGTTCTACAAACAGCCATGTCTCCAATCCCTGGACTGGATGGAGTTCCTGAAGCCATCTTAGTCTATGTGGCAACCCTGAGGGTGGAAAAGCATGTACTAGGATGATGGGTCCAGAAAATGTATGAAGATTACAGGCATGCACACCCACACCTTGCTTTAAATTTTTTTTAATATATTTAAAAAATTCCCTCTGGGCGCCAGTGGATCATGTCTGTAATACTAGCTACTCAGGAGGCTGACATCTGAGGATTGCAGTTCAAAGCCAGCCCAGGCAGGAATGTCCGTGAAACTCTTATCTCCAGTAAACCACCAGAAAACTGGAAGTGGCGCTGTAGCTCAAGTGGTAGAGCGCTCGCCTTGAGCTGAAGAGCTGAGGGACAGCGCCCAGGCCCAGAGTTCAAGCCTTACGACCAACAAAAATAAAATTATATATATTCCCATACTGAGGCAGATGCTGGTTGCTCACACCTGTAATCCTAGCGATTAAGGAGGCTGAGATCTGAAGGTCTGGATTCAAAGCCAGCATGGGCAGGAAAGTCTGTGAGACTCTTTTTTTTTTTTGTCGGTCGTGAGGCTTGAACTCTGGACCTGGGCTTTGAACCGCCGATCCTCAGATCTCAGCCTCCTGAGTAGCTAGGATTACAGGCGTGAGCCACCAGCGCCCGGCTGTCTGTGAGACTCTTATCTCCACTAAACCACTCAGAAAACTGGAAGTGGCACTGTGGCTCAAGTGGTAGAATGCTAGCCTTAAGCTGAAGAGCTCAAGGCTCAGGGACAGCACCCAGGCCCAGAGTTCAAGCTCCATGACTGACCAAAAAAAAAAAAATTCGTATACTAGAAATTTATCCCAAGATCTTATACTCCCTCTTAAGCCATGCCCTCCAGTCCCTGTATTTTGTTTTGAGATAAGGCATCAAGGTCTCCAGGCTGGCTCTGAACTCATGTTCAACTTAATTTTCTTTTAATACTTTAACTTTCTTTTAATACTTCAACTTCAAATCCAAAGCTTGTAAAATATTTTTAAATATTAAATAAACACAAAAGAATACTTGTAGGTGGGCATCAGTGATAAATGCCTGAAATTCTAGCTACTCAGAAAGCTGAGATCTGAGAATTGAGATTCAAAGCCAGCCCAGGGGCTGGGAAGGTGGCTCAGTGGTAGAGCTCTTGCCTTGCATGGATGAGGCCCTGGGTTCGATTCCTCAGCACCACATAAGCAGGAAAAAAAAATAAGCTGAAAGTGGTGCTGTGGCTCAAGTGGTAGAGCACTAGCCTTGAGCTGAAGAGCTGAGGGACAGTGCCCAGGCCCTGAGTTCAGGCCCACGACCGGACCCCCCCCCCAAAAAAAAGCCAGCCCAGGCAGGAAAGTCTAGAAGATTCATATCTTCAGTTAGCCATCAAGAAGCCAGAAGTAGAATTGTGGCTCAAGTGGTAGAGTACTAGCCTTGAGCATAAAAGCTAAGTGAGAAGACTTGGCCCTGAGTTCAAGCCGCAGTACCATTAGAAAAGAAGAATCCTAGCTACTCAGAAGGCTGAGATCTGAGGATCTCAGTTCAAAGCCAACCCAGGCAGGAAAGACTGTGAGACTCTTATCTCCACAGATATACCAGAAAAGCTGCAAGTAGAGCTATGGCTCAGATGGTAAAGTGCTAGCCTTGACTAGAAAAAAGCTCAAGAACAGAGCCTAGGCCTTGAGTTCAAGCCCCAGGAGAGGCACAAAAAAGAAATTCCACATACCACTCCTTGGAGGAATAAGAACAGAGAATCGAAGTTGAGGACAGCACTGAGGGCTCCCACTGAGCAAGACAAAGGAGCAAGACAGAGCTCTATCTGACCCCACAAACTTGGGCCATCTCCCTGACGCTCAGTGCTCTCCTATCACCCACAAACGTCCATGTGGTTATGGTATCTCCAGCCCAAGGGAATCCTTTCTGCTGGAGTTGGAGAGACACTGCTCCTAAATACTTGGCCCATGCCATGAACTCTTTTATTTCCTGTGAGACTTCTTGTTTGAAACCAGAGATGGAAAAATGTTGCTCTGGTGTGCTTTAGCTGAATGTGGTAGGGATGAGGAGAGGAGGAGGGAGAGATAGTGATGGAAATAAAATCAATATTGCAAATATTATCACCCCATAGCTCCAACCAGATGGTTTATTAAATTTAGGTCATCGAGTATACATGTCTGTTTTCCTAGAGTGTCTCTTTAAACACAGGATGAGTTTTACCAGATGCTTCGTTTAAAGCCAAGAATCTTTCCTTAAGATGATTACTTTGTCTTCTTTGCAAATACTTGTGCAATCACAGGAGTCATTTTACCAAATATTTCTTTTTCCCAGATAAGCCTTTTAAAAAGAGATTTAACCAGGCACCAGAGGCTCATGCCTGTAATCCTAGCTACTCAGGACACTGGAAGCCTGAGGGCCACGGTTCAAAACCAGCCCAGGCAGGAAAGCCCATGAGATGCTTATCTCTAATAAACCACTAGAAAAAACCAGAAGTGGCGCTGTGGCTCAAGTGGTAGAGCATTCACCTTGAGCTGAAGAGCACAAGGGACAGCGCCCAGGCCCAGAGTTCAAGCCCCACAACTGACAAAAAAAAAAAAAAATTCCCAGAGTACAGTAATCACTTGGGTAAGGGGGCAAGTTCAGAGAGAGTTTGTGCTGCTTTTTTTTCTTTTCTTTTCTTTCTTTTTTTTTTTTTGGTGGCAGTAGTAGGGCTTGAACTCTGGGTCAGGATGTTGTCCCTTAGTTATTTCACTCAAGAGTAGTACTTTAGCATTAGAGTCACAGTTTCCCTTCTGGCATTTTACTGGGTAATTAGAAATAAAAGTCTCAGTGGACTTTTCTGCCTGGGCTGGCTTTGAACCACAATTCTCAGATCTCAGCCTCCTGAGTAGTTAGGATGATAGGTGTGTGTGAGCTCCAGTGCCCAGCCTTTAAAAAAAAAAAAAACTATAGGCTGAAACTTAGTGAGAGAGTGTGAAAGGTACAGCATTTAATCAAGCTAATCATGAGTACAATTTTTATCTGAATTCCCAGCTTCTATTTCCCATGCTTCATTTCCCCCCCACCCCCTCCCAAATCTGGCCTGCCTCTGTGCTGTGTGTGGTATTCAAGCCGGACTGGACCCCTGGCACCTGCCTTACCCTGCCCGGCCTCCGTGCAGCCCTCAGCAAACCCTTTTCCTCTGTCCTTGCCTCTCCGGCAAAGCAGCGGCTGGGTCAGCTCTGTCCTCCCTTCAGATAGAGCTACCTTGTGCTCAGCCCGGCCTTGGGAGGCTGACCGTCAACCAAGCAAAACCTGCAGCCCCACCCTTGGTTTCCATGGCACCTGGCACAGGCAGGAAGGGAATTTGTTGATAGCCAGAGTGGTGCACGCTGCTGCTGGTTCCTATTGGAGGGCTGGGAGTGAACCCAGACAACCCAGGCAGCGCTGTTCCCCTCCCACGCTCCTCTCCTCCCACTGCCTGGGTGTCTAGAGCTTCAGGACAATCTCATGACCTTGGTTGCCAGAGGAAGCAACAGATTGAGTGGCATTTGGAGAATGAAAGGCCTGTGGTACCTCTCTCCATTCTCCTCAGCCCCACAGTCTCATGGTTGCTGCAACATTACATAACTACAGTCATCCAAAGCTGGCAGAGCATCTGAAGCATGACAGAACCTGAGCCACAGCAGCAGATTAAGCTGAATACATCAATTAGGAAAGTTGAGTCATGATTCTGTACTGTAATCATAGAAAAGTCAGAAATGCAACACACACACACACACACACACACACACACACACACACACACACACACACAGGGAAGTGCAATAGAGACTACCTAAAAATGTGGAAAGGGTGCTCCCTGGTGGAGACTCCATTAACTCCCTATGCTGCTGCAAGTGCAAGCTCAAGCCACAGCGCCCAAGTCAAACAATCTGCTATCTCATGCAGGATTGGAAGGTTTTCCTCTGCTTCATTGCCAAGTTATGCTCCTGGCATTCACTGTCCTGAAATGACACCCAGTTCTAGGAAGAACTGGATTCTGGGACAAACTTACACAGGCACTCCAGGAGACAGTCTGGCCATGAGGGTTGCCCAGTGCATCTGGCACTAGGGCAGGCGGTCCACACCCATGCTCAGCCCCACTGGCCCTAAACCACAGGCCACACCCTGTACAAGGGAGCCAGGGCCACTGAGGGCTGCTCAGGCTGCTGAATTCATAGCCAGGAACTCATAACCTAGTTCTGCTTCCAGTGCTTCCCCCTATCGACACTTTTCATTTCCACATTTTTCAGATATTCATGGTCAACTGCTGCCCCAAAGTACTAAATGGAAAATCCCAGAAATCAACAATCAACACTGGTGTGTGTGTGCTAGTGTTGGGGCTTGAACTCAGTGCCTGGGCTTTGGTTTGTTTTTGTTTGTTTTGTTTTGTTTGCTCAAGGCTAGCACTCATCTACCTCTGGCTTTTTTGGTGCTTAATTGGAGATAAGAGCCTCACAGTGGGGCTGGGAAGGTGGCTCAGTGGTAGAGTGCTTGCTTTGCATGCATGAGGCCCTGGGTTCGATTCCTCAGCACTACATAAGCAGAAAAAACAGGAAATGGTGCTGTGGCTCAAGTGGTAGAGCCCTAGCCTTGAGCAAAAGCAGCTCAGGGACAGTGTCCAGGCCCTGAGTTCAAACCCCAGTACCAGCACACATGTGCATACACACACACACACACACACACACACACACACACACACACACACATCTGGAGGGTCAGATAGATTATCCCAGAAATGGGAGAGAAGGTACTGGAGACTCAGGCTTGTAACCCTAGCTACTCAGGAGGCTGAGATCTGAGAATCAAGGTTCAAAGCCAGTCCCCAGTCCAAACAAGAGAATAATTTCCTGAGTTCAAGCCCCCCAAAGTACATAATGCACAACAGGGTCTGGTCCTCTCCTAGTTTCAGGCAGCCACTGTATTTTGCAAAGGAGGCACCATTTTCTATATAAACCACCTGTGTGTGGCCCTGAGAAATATCTGGGTACAGCAGAAGAAGGCCATCTAGATGGGGCTGTGCCTCCCGGGTCAATGGGGAAGGTGGGTTTGAAGCACTGGACAATGTGTTCCCTGGACTCTCTGAGTCCACAGCTGCACACTGCCCTAGGTACATTCTGGACTCCATGTACATCGTGGTTATCTAGAGGAGGAAGGGATCCCATCGCAAAGGAAGCTTCTAGATGACCATCAAGGGCTTGATGCTGGATCTACGGTAGCTTAAGATTCCACTAAAGTGCTGGCATGGAGCTCCCAAGCAGGGTTCCTCTCAGGAAGATGATTGGAACGTTGTTACCATGCTCACCAAATACACAGTATAAAGCTACGACAGAGCTGGGCGCCAGTGGCTCACACCTATAATCCTAGCTACTTAGGAGGCTGAGATCTGAAGATCTTAATTCAAAGCCAGCCTGGGCAGGAAAGTCCATGAAACTCTTTTTTTTTTTTTTTTTTGGGTCCGGTCATGGAGCCTGAACTCGGCCTGGGCGCTGTCCCTCAGCTCTTCAGCTCAAGGCTAGTGCCCTACCACTTGAGCCACAGCGCCACTTCCGGCTTTTTTCTTTTTGCTTATGTGGTGCTGAGGAATCGAACCCAGGGCCTCGAGCATGCAAGGCAAGCGCTCTACCCCTGAGCCACCTTCCCAGCCCTCCATGAAACTCTTATCTCCAATAAACCACTCAGAAAACTGGAAGTGGTGCTGTGGCTCAAGTGGTAGAGCACTAACCTTGAGCTGAAGAACTGAGGGACAGCACCCAGGCCCTGAGTTCAAGCCCCACAACCAACAACAACAATAAAAAAGCCAAAAAACAAAAAACAACTACAGTAGTTAAATGCCTGTACAAAAATAGATATTTGCCTGGCTCCCAAAGAAGTGTGCAAAAATAGATGTAATATTAAAAATGTCTAATTGCCAATACTAATTCCATAATAAGACCTCTTTACAGTGCCAATAATTAATTTGTTAACTATCAGCTCCACATATGAATTCAAATTTTGGCAATTAATAAATTAACTAAGGTAGTCTCAAAAAATAGATACTGCTCTGTATCACACACTAATAGTGACACAGAATTATTTTTAAAAATAAACACTACACCAGTGAAATAGAATACCTAGTTCATGGGTTTCCAATATAGAGCAATGAGAGACACAATATTACAGAAAATAAAAGAGCCATTCTCAACAAAATAGAATCAAACTGGGCGCCAGTGTCTCACGCCTGTAATCCTAGCTACTCAGGAGGCTGAGATCTGAGGATCGAGGTTCAAAGCCGGCCTGAGCAGGAAAGTTTGTCAAACTCTTATCTCTAATAAACCACCAGAAAACCGGAAGTGGCGCTGTAGCTCAAGTGGTAGAGTGCTAGCCTTGAGCTGAAGAGCTGAGGAACAGTGCCCAGGCCCAGAGTTCAAGCCCCACAACCGACCCCCCCCCAAAAAAAAAAGTACTAAAAAAAAAAAAGAATCAAAATGCAAAACAACAAGGATGAACCTGAGGCCTGTTGTGTTTAGAATGAATATAATCAAGGGAGTTCAAGTCCTATTGAGTGATCGAAAAAAAGTTAAATTGTCTACAGAGGTTAAGAACTAATTAGCTCATGTTCACTGCTCAAAAACCAGCGATCTAGGGGCTGGGAATGTGGCTTAGTGGGAGAGTGCTTGCCTAGCATGCATGAAGCCCTATGTTAGATTCCTCAGTACTACATAAATAGAAAAAGCCAAAAGTGGTGCTGTGGCGCACATGGCAGAGTACTAGCATTGAGAAAAAAAAAAAAGAAGAAGCGCAAGGACAGTGCCCAGGCCTGAGTTCAAGCCCCAGGACTGGTGGAAACAAACAGGGGTCTAAACAGTCAGTATGATGGTGTATGCCTGTAATACCAGCCTTCAGGAGGCTAGGATCCCAAGTATGATGCAAGGCTAGGCTTCCTAATGAAACCTTATCTCAACAAACAGAACAAAACAAAAAAAGCAGGGACTAGGATCTGCCTCTCTCCCACTCTTCCCCTCTTTTAAGAAAGCAGCAAAAGGCCACTTGTGGCGGCTCATGCCTGTCACTTTATTTTAGGAGGCAGAGATTGGGAGAACTGAGGCTTGAGGCCAGCTCAGGCAAAAAGTTAGCAAGATTGCGTGTATTGCTTATGCCCTCTTTTCATCCCAGCTATGCAGAAGGTATAAATAGGAAGATCATAGCCTGGGCTAGCCTAGGCAAAAACTTGAGAAGCTATTTGAAATATAACTAAAGCAAAAAAGGCTGGGATGTGGCTTAGTGGCAGAGCACTGTCTAGCAATCATGAGGCCCTGGGTTCAAACTCCAACATTCAGTAGGATGAAATAGGAGGATCTTCCTAGGCCTCCTTCAGAAGGATTAGAAGGAGGAGAGGAAAAGGAAGAAAAGCAGGAGGAAGAGGAGGAAGAAGTAAAAAGAGAAGGATGGAAATAACTTGGCCTACCGCTTGGGACTGTGGCCTTTGGAAGCCCATGCATAGTTAACAAGAATTGAATCTGGACTTGACTCTGTCTCCCACCACGAGGGGGCGCCTCTAATTAATCCTTAAGATCAGCCAGGGGCAGGAGCCCTGGCTATCTAAGACCTCATTGCCCCTGGGCAGAGCAACTGCCCAGTAGTAGACAGGAAGGGGCGAGAACACAGATGGAGAAACAAAAATTGGATATGAACCTGGAAAGAGAAATTCCAACAGATACAAAAACTAACACAGGAGAAGAGCAGCCAAGAGCAGCAGGAGACAGACAGATGCACACCAGGTGAAAAGAAAGAGTTGTAGAGTCCCTGCCAAGAGGGGAAAAGTTGAGACAGAATTCAGGCCCTGGGTTCAAGCCCTAGGACTGACACACAGAAGAGGGGGTGGAGGGGAGAGAAAAAGGGAGAAAGGGAAAGAGAAAAGGAGAGAGAGAAATGAAGGGGGGAAAGAAAGAGAGAAAGAGAAGAAGAAGAGAGAGAGAACTCCAGTTACCTTAGAGAAATTACTAGCTATAAAGATGTTTCAAAATAAGAGATTATGAAATAAAAACCAGGCAGAAGGGCTGGAGGCATGGCTCAAGTGGTAGAGCAACTACATAGCAAGTACAAGGCCCACCACCACCAAGACAAACAAACAAAAAAGGCTGAAACATCACATCACAAAATAATGGAACAGAATCTCCCTCCCCCCAGTATTGCAGGTGTGATCTGCCAGCGCCCTAATGAATGGTTGATTTTTTTTTTTTTAGCTTTATGTTTTTAGCCTAGAGTAACAAGTCACCAGTTCTTAGGGTTTGACGCTATAAGCTCCTGGATTTACTGCATTAGCATCTTGTCTTGAGTACTCAGGAATCCAGTTTTTCCCGGATGGGATAAGCTTCTCACCTACCCACAATTCCTATCTAGTAGAGCACAAAGATCCCAGGCAATTGAAAAACCAAGCATCAGGCTGGGAATGTGGATTAGTAGTAGAGTGCTTGCCTTGCATGCGTGAAGCCCTGGGTACAATTCCTCAGTACCACATAAACAGAAAAGGCCAGAAGTGCTGTGGCTCAAGTGGTAGAGTGCTAGCCTTGAGCAAAAAAAGCTCAGTGTCCAGGCCCTGAGTTCAAGCCCCAGAACTGGCAAGAAAAAAAAAAAAGCCAAGCATGATGGCTCACCCTATAGTTCCAGATACTCTGGGATCTGAGATCAAGAGGATCACAATTAAAGGCCAGTCTAGGCAAAAAGTAAGTGAGACCCCCGATGCTGATTTCAATAAAGCTGGCTGTGGCGGTGCCCATCTGTTGTCCCAGCTTCATGAATCATAGGATCATAGTCCATTCCAGTCTGGGCATAAAAATAAGATCCTATTTTAAAATAACAAACTAATATTCAAAGACTAGGGTGAGGTGATTCAAGTAGTAGAACTCAAGTGATAGCTGCTTAGGAAACACAAAAGCCTCGGTTCATACCCTAGCACCAAACAGCAACAACAACTACAAAATCAGAGAACCTCACTTCTCTTTGACTCCCAGAAGACTTTTTACACACAAGCCGAAAAGTCTTTAAAATGTTAAGATCCAGAAAACCATTTTGAACCTTCATCATCTCTCCCTACTGTGATGGCCAGAAAACCACTCAGAAATATCAATCTGCATTTAGAACAGACTCTTGGAACATGCTTTCTTGGGGACATTTTCAGCATGCTTTGTCTAGCTTTGTCTTCTTCCCACTTTGCTGTTCTCTAAAGGAACAAAAACAAAAACTCACTTCTGCCATCTAGTGGCCAGAATAAATCACAATCTCACCGTCACTAGGCTTGAGCAAAGGCCCTGGCCACAGCAGAAAGTGTAAATGTGTCCTTTACAGAGTAATTCTAGTTACTCTTTATGTCCTGCCCCATTTCTCACTAACATAGAGCACAGGCTATAAACAGAGTGCCAAGGCATGAACTTTCTGGCGCCTTGAGGAGGAAGGAAGTATAGTCTTTTTTAGGAATGAAACTATGATAGGGAGAAAAGGGAGAAAAGGACAACCAAGGAAGAGCCCACCTCCTGGCCAATGGCATCATGTTTCCAGATGACAGACAGGCAGGCCTGAGAGCTCCTCCAGCTTCCCGGGAGCTAGCCTCGCATTTGACTAGAGAAGGGCAGATGGCTTTTGCTAAGTGATAATGGGACTCCCTCAACACCCAAAGAAAGAATGTAAATAACACCATAGCTGCCCTAAATGTGCTCATATTGCTAGAGTACCCAAATCCAAATTAATGAAGAGTATCACTAAGTCACCAACAACCTTCATGGGGCCATGGAGAGGCAGAGGGGTAGAAAGACTGGAAAATAGATGGAAACCACAGATCAGTGGCATGGACAATGATTATTGGCCAAAAAAAAGAAAAATAACAACAAAAAACCTTTAAATACAAAGAAAAGGTGTTCTGTGAACCCTATGAAAGAACTAAGTGTGGCCAGGTATGGTGGTATACACCTGTAATCTCTGCACTCAGGGAGACTCATACAAGAGGATTGCAAGTTTTCTTGATGCTAGTCTGAGCTACCTAGCCATAATCTTGTCTCTAAAGGAACAAAAACAAAAACTGAGAGTATGGCCACCAGAGGGCGCTGGAAGCTCAGTAAGGACTGGGCCATCACTTGATGTGCTCTTGGCAGGATCACTGGGCAGGTTGAACACATGGTGGGTTAGACCCAAGGGTCTGCCTTTTACCACAGCCTTCCATGACCCCAGCTTACATCTTCCTGGGGAAAATGGAGAATTAAATTGAATACATTATGCTAGAAATATTGGAACTGGTAAATGACAGATTCTCTAGCTTCTGACAGGTTCCTTCCTCAATCTTTTTTCTGTTCAGTATTTTTATCATGTCTTTTTTCACTTTATACAGGGCGTGGACAGCATCTATGTGGATGACACAGTCATCCACATAGCACATAGCAAACCCACTAGGTTCCAGAATCAGTACATAAAATACATTTTAACAAGCCAAAAAGTTATTTTTTTGTTTTATTGTTTTTTGTTTGCCAGTCCTGGGGCTTGAACTCTGGGCCTGGGCACTGTCCCTGAGCCTCAAAGCTCAAGGCTAGTGCTCTACCACTTGAGCCACAGTGCCACTTTAAGCTTTTTTAGAGATAAGAGTCTGGGCTGGGAAGGTGGCTCAGTGGTAGAGCACTTGCCTTGCATGCTCGAGGACCTGGGTTCGGTTCCTCAGCACCACATAAGTAAAAAGCCAGAAGTGGCACTATGGCTCAAGTGGTAGAGCGCTAGCCTTGAGCTGATGAGCTGAGGGACAGCGCCCAGGCCCAGAGTTCAGGCCCCACGACCAGACCCAAATAAATAAATAGAGATAAGAGTCTCACGAGGACTTTCCTGCCCAGGCTGGCATCAAACTGCAATCCTCAGATCTCAGCCTCCTGAGTAGCTAGGATTACAGGCGTGAGCCACTGGCACCCAACTACTAAAAAGATTCTAACAGGGCTGGGATGTAGCTCAGTGGCAAAGCGCTTGCCTAGCAAGTGCAACGTCCTGGGTTCGATCCCCAGTACCAAAAAAGAAAAGACCAAAAAAAAAAGATTCTAACAGGAGCGAGCAAGTCTTTCATTTATCCCAGGCTTCATGCTCTCCTTCCGCCTCCTGTGCCAGTACCGAGGCTTGAAGTCAGGTCCTCACATCTAGCTTGGCTTTTTTGCTTAAGACTGGTGCTTTACCACTTCACTCACAGCTCTGCTTCTGTCTCTTTGGTGTTTAATTGGAAGTAAGAGTCTTTTGGATTTGTCTGCCAGGGCTTGTTTAAAATCTTGATTTTCAGACCTCAGCCTCTTGAGTAATAGGATTATGGGAATAAGCCACTAATGCTGTATCTTTTTATGTTCTAGGCCCGTCTCTTTTCCTGGGCCTTAAAGTCCGTTTTCCTTGTCCTCTTCCTCTCCAAGACTTCCTTCCATTAATTACTGTTCCTGTAACTTCAACATTCCTCTCTATTGGCTCCTTCCTAGTGAGAAAAGAGAAAGGAAAAAGAAAGAAGGAGAGGGAGGGAGAGACAGAAAGAGAGAGGAAGAAAAGAAGGAAGAAAGGAAAGAAGGAAGGAAGGAAGGACTGTTGTTTTGGGTTTTTAGGTTTTTTTAGGGGGTTGGTATTGGGGATTGAACTCAGCTTGAACTCAGGGCCTGGGCATTGTGCCTTTTTTTTTTTTACTGTTGTTTACCTTTTTTATTTTTAAGAGCTAGGACTCTCTAATTTGAATCATAGCTCCACTTCTGACTTTTTGGTGGTTAATTGGAGATAAAAGTTTTATGGACTTTATGTCTGGGCTGGTTGCCAATCATGAACCTCAGATCTCAGCCTGAGGAGTAGCAAGGATTATAGTGTTGAGTCATCAAGGCCTTGTAAAATCGAACTTTTTTTTTGGCAGTCTGGGCTTGGACTCTGGGCCTAGGCACTGTCCCTGAGCTTCATTTGCTCAAGGCTAGCACTCTACCACTTAAGCCGCAGTGCCACTTGCAGCCTTTTCTGTTTATGTGGTACTGAGGAATCGAACCCAGGGCTTCATGCATGCAAGGCAAGCACTCTACCACTAAGCCACATTCCCAGCCTCCAAGAACCCACAATCAAATTTTTGAAAAGCCTAGGCTCTGAAGCAGAGTCTGGGGTAGAATTGGAAATGCAAAATGCTGGATGGAAATCAAGACCTGAGAAGTAAGAATGAAGAAGCAGGACCAGGCAGAGGGAGAAGATGAGCTTGGGGGGGGGGGACAGCCACACCTCCCATCCCCCTGTAAGGAGCTCGAAGCAGCAGAGCAAATCCAGTTGAACTGGCCCTGCTCAGTCAGTCCTCACATGGGAATTCCCAGAGAAAGTCCCAGACAGCACTACAGCCAGGGGACCATGAAGAAGCGGATGGATGGAAGCTGTCTGCTAATTGCTCTTCTCATAGTTGGGCAACAGGATTGATTTTTGCTGGTACTAGGGGTTGAACTCAGAGTCTGGATGCTATCCTTGAGCTTTTTCACTGGAACTCTACCACTTGAACCATACCTCTACTTCTGGCTTCTTGGTGGTTAATTGGAAATAAGAGACTCATGCTTTTCTGTCCAGGTTGATGGGACCTCTATCTTCAGATCTTATCCTCCTGAGTTGCTAGGATCCTGAGCAGCTAGGATTATAGGTGTGAGCCACCAGACCCGGCTAAATCCATTATTGTTATTGCACATTAGAAACTGTGGTCGCCAATCAGGGCTGACCTCTGTCTCTCTGTCTTTCTGAAGTCTCACCTCCCTTGGTTTCCACAGTAACCCTCCTCTCTGACCCTTCTTATCCTCTCTAACTCTGCTTTCCTGGCCTCTTGTAGGAATCATTTCTTCCACGTTATTACTTAATTGTTCAAACTTCATCCTCAGTCCATTTCCTCTTCCTCTATGCTTGCCAGGGTGACATCATCAGTTAATTCCTTTTTTTTTTTTTTTTTTTGCTTGTCCTGGGGCATTATCCGTGAGTCTCTTTGTGCTCAAAGCTAGCCTTCTACCACTTAAACCACAGCACCACCTCTGGCTTTTTTGAGTAGTTTATAGGAGATAAGGGTCTTATGAGGACTTTTCTGCTTGCTTTAAACCACAAGCCTCAGATCTCAGTCTCCTGAGTAGCTAGGATTACAGACATGAGCCTGGCTCTCCCATGTCTAGAATAGCTCTGAAACCTACTCTAGCCCACTCCTGATTGTCCTGACTGGTGACTGACATCTCCATGCTAATGCAGGCAGAACACTGAAGTTCTACTTCCTTTCTTACCACTTTCCCATCTTAAAGGCCAACTCTTTTTTTTGGGGGGGGTGATGGGGTCATTCATGGGGCTTGAACTTGGGGCATTGGGTGCAGTCCCTGAGCTTTTTCACTCAAGGCTAGCAATCTACCACTTTGTGCCTCAGCACCACTTCCAGTTTTCTGGTAGTTAATTGGAGATAAGAGTCTTTCAGACTTCCCTGTCTGGGCTGATTTTGAATGGCAATCCTCAGATCTCAGCCTCCTTCACAGGTAGGATTACAGGTATGAGCCACTAGCACCCAGCTTGAAGGCCAACTCTTACAGTGCCAGAATGGAGGGACCCTTTTGAGGCTGCTCCATGGAACAGTGCCATTTCTAGGCCACTCACCGGGTCTGCTCCTGTTGGAGCTTGTGTACAAAAGCCCTGTGAACAGTCCCAGGACTCTATGCCTGGAGACTCGCATTAGTGATGGATAAATGCCCGGTACTGGGATTCTGAGGCCCAGAGAACAGTCATCCCTGCTCACACCCACTACTTGCCTGGCCAGGTGGGAACCTCTGACTCAGTGGGTGCCCAGGAAAGAGTCATTCAGAATTTCCTCATTGCAGGTGATGAGAGGTGGTAGGGATTTATTTTGTTTGAGTAGGTGGATTTTAGCCACACCTTTTGCTAACAGGCCTACACCTGCCTGGCAGGGGCCTACCTAGGGCAGATCTCGAGGAAAATGATCTCCATTTTATTTAACTGTATTGTTTTAGGGATACCTATGTCCTCTCTTTCTAAATTGGGATTCTTTTCTAGTTGCCTTCCTTGAATAGTATTGAGCCAAGTGTATTGTGCCAAGGGCAGGGCTGAGTACAGTTTCTGCCTTAAGGATGGCAAAAGAATGGTATAAGAGCTAAGTCTAATGCAAACTTGTTTCAGTGTGTTGACACTTAGCAACTAAGTGTTGTGGGTCCTAGGGAAGAAAAAATGTCTCCAGCCAGGCCTACTTCATAAAAGCTTCTGAGATAGAAGAGATCAGCTTCTTAAGAAGTGAGCCTAACACAGAAATAAGGCAGAAGTAATCACACACAGAGGCTCTAGTGGCTCATGCCTGTAATCCTAGCTACTCAGGAGGCTGAGAGTTGAGGATCCTGGTTCAAAGCCTAGGCAGAGAAGTCCAAGATACTGTTATCTCCAATTAACCAGATATAAAAAACCTGAAAATAAAACTGGATCAAGTGATAGAGCACTAGCCTCGAGCAACAAAAAGCTAAGCAATAGTGCTCTGGCCATGAGTTCAAGCCCCAGCGCGTGCGCCCATGCATGCGCGCGCACACACACACACACACACACACACACACACACACAAGACATGCCAGGGGTAGAGAGGGAAGAATGGCCAATAGCAAAAGGCTGTTGGAAGAATATCCTCAGCAAGTGGAGGTCAGGCAAGACGGGCCTGGGGACATAGGAGGTTCATGGTATGTAGTAGGAAAAGGAGAAGCCACAAGGTGTGACAATGACAGTCTGGACACCTCAAACCCCCAGTGCCACAGCTCATACAATTTGGGTCAAAGAGATAGCCAGGCCTTTGTGGTCATCAAAGCGATCCATGGCCTTGAGGCTGAGTATCATGTGCAGGCCGTAGGTAAAGATGAGCACCATGATGAGAGAGGTGAGCAGCCCCATCCAGATGGCCGGTGAGAAGAAGCCGGCACAGTCGCTGGCATAGGAGAACCGTTGGCCTGTCACATTAAAAGCCTGGATCTGGAAGTCCTTCAGAGTCACCTGCCAGAGGGAGGGCTCGTTGGCCGCCACCAGGAGGCTGCCATACTTCCGGAGACTGCTGACATAGCCACAATGGAAAGAGTAGAGGCTGGGCCCTGTGACCTGGGAAGCGTTGAAGTGGGTGACAGAGTCGTTGGTGTGGATTTCCAGGCGCTCCATGGCAAACCAGCGGCGGGCAGACACTGGGTAGAAGCGGTTGGTCAGGATGAACTTGAATGTCACCGTGGTCCCGAAGAGCTGTTGGTAGGTCAGGGAGAGACCAGCAATGGAGGCATTCCAGAAGGAGCCCGTCAGGTTGAGCTTCTGCACCCCAAAGGTGAACGCGGTCAGGTCTTCCCAATGGTCCTTGTAGGCCACAGAGAAGTTCTGGGCCCAGAACAGGATGCGCGGGACCGTGTCGTTGAAAGTCACCGGAGGATGGATCACCACCGGCTCCGCAGGATGCGTCTGAAGCAGCTGGCGCCCGAAGCCACCAGCCAGCACGGCTCGGTCGGGGGTCACCCCGGAGGGGCGGACTGCGGTGAGGACGGCGGTGTAAGGGACATCTTCAGATCGGAGCGCGGCCAGCACCCGCCCGATGGCCTCATCACTGCCCCTGAGGACGTCCCTGGGCGCCAGGGGACGGGCGCCGGCTGGGCGCAGGCGGAGGAGCAGCAGGGCAGGGCGGCTGGCATGGAGCTTCAGCCCCGGGAGGGCGTCCGGGTCCAGGGGAGGTGGGCCTCCTGCGGGCGGGCTGCGGGGCCCAGGGGGCGCCATCGCTGAACCTCAGTGTGGGTGGGGCCTGGGGTGCCAACTCCGCCACCCCCAGCACCAACTGGCAGCCCTGGCATCCGCTAGATCACCAGGGCCCACCACGGCCACGTCCGCAGCCACATCCACGCTGCCACCAACAAGGCTGCCTGGACAGCTCAAGGCTTCCCACGGGCCACCCCCTATCGCGCCCTGTCACATGCTCCCACATCATGTGACCCCCTATCACGTGATCCCTCCTGTCAGGTGACCCCAGATTACTTGAGGGACGGCAGGTCTCTTGGACAGGATTCCACCTGCAGTTGCTGGCTTTCTAATAAAGACTCCCAATTCGATCTCTCAAAATGTGGCTTCTCTGTATCTCACGACTGGGTTCCCGTTTCTCAGGACAGAGTTCCCCTACAGCCCTGTGACTGCCTTAACTGTGCATCTCTTCCTCCCTATTTGCCACCCCCACCCCCTACCCCAGTTCTCCCCATTTAACCTCAAGCCAATGTCTGGACCTGGGAAGCTGGCTGAAGAGGTACTGAATTGCGGTCTTCCCATGGCTGCCATGGAATAAATCTTTCTTTTACCCTTCACCATTTCTCTTTATTTGGCACATGGGGACGAGTGGCCAGATCTAACTTGGGACTCCTGGATTTGGAGCCTGGGGCCTAAAAACCTGGTTTCAGGTTGACAGGTAAGTCTTTGCTACCCAGAGCAAGCAAGGTGGATCTCTTGATCCCTAGTCCTCTGCTCAGCCCAAACAACTGGTTACAATCATTTTGAAGGATGTGCTAGGTGCAGGTGGCTCACGCCTGTAATCCTAGCTTCTCAGGAGGCTGAGATCAGAGGTTTATGGTCTGGGCAGAAATGTTGCCTGTGCTCTGGGTAACAACTTTAGAGCGGTTGGGCTAGCTGGTAAGTGTAAGGTCCGCCCTGGGAAGGTGGAGCAGCCTCCTTCCTCCTCTTGGTTAAGTCTCCCCAACACACACCTGTGTCACCTAGGTAACTGGCACAACTGGAGGCAGTTACCTCCCTGCAATTGAGGTCACATCCGAATCCAGAGTGGCCACACCTTCTTCTGTCCCTGGTCTTGATAAGTCTCTGCCCAGCTGTGGTTTGACCTTTTCTCTCCACCCACCCCCTGCTGCTTGGGCTTCCAACTTGACCAAAGGCAGCCTGCAGCTCCAAAATGAACCTTTCCCTTGTCTGAATACCATGTACTGCTCTCCCTTTCCCCTCTGCCGATTGAATTTACCTAACAAAAAAACATTGTAACCAAGTTCCTTGCATAACATGCATGTATTTAGATTAGTATAAATTACTAAATTAACAACAGTGACATAAAATTGGTGTAATATTCTTGAGTGAATGAGGGTCACGAGATCTGGGATCATGTGACCCAAGATCAACTTAGGAAGCCACAATGTTCTTGGCCCATCATGACATTGGGGTAGCATTAACTGTAAATTCTGTGCTTCCAAATCACTTGGTTTTTGAGAATTTCTTGATACAGCTTGCCTTTGATTTTGGTCATTCTGTTTGTCAGGTGCACAGGCTTACCTTCCTTTTTTTAGCTTTCTGTCTTGTCACCAACCATTCCTCCTTGGTGGCTGTGTACTTGGGAAAAGGCCGCATGATCTTTCTGGCTCCACTCAATGTCTAAGATCCCTTGCCTCCTTTGCTTGCATCCCACAAACTATTTCCCTCATCCTCTTCTGCAGCACATCTCTCCTTAGTTGATGAGATTGTGTATATCCTGTAAACTCTATCCCGAATGGTCTGTCATTGTTTGCCTTTAAATCTTTCTTCTCTAAATAATGATGGGGCTAAGTTAAACCCAAAGCTCACCCTACAGAATATTTCCTCAGTACTTTACAGAAAACACCAAACAAAAATGCCATTTTAAAAGAGGTGTATTTTTTTTTCTTTTAGAATGTAAGCTCCTCCAGAGCACGGACAATGTTTTCTGTATGTTCTATTGTGCCTAGTACACTGTAAATGCTCAATAAGTATTGATGATGGGAGGCAAAAAAAAATTACCAAATTAACAACAGTGACATAAAATTGGTATAATATTCTTGAGTGAATGAGGGTCACGAGATCTGGGATCATGTGACCAAAGATCACATGACCCAGGCCCCATGTCATGTGACCCCTGTCATATGACCCATGCCACGTGACCCCCGTCACAGGACCCCAGGACATGTGACTCCCAAGTTGCAACCCCATCACATGACCCCCAATGTCATATGACCCCCAAGTCATGTGAACCCCAAGTCACATGATCATTGATCACATCACTCGGGGGTCGTGTGACCTGCAGTCACACAACTGGGGGGTCACGTGACATGTGGTGGTCAGGTGACATGAGTCACATGACATAGGGATCACATGACTTGGGGTCCGTGGTCAGGGGCCCCATGACTAGGGAATCATGTGGGGGGGGTGTCACATAACCCTGTCATGTGAGACTGTTTAGGCACAACTCCCAGGGGTGGGGTATGACAGTCTGGCTGAGGTAATTGCATCTGTGCTAAACCAGTTGGATCCTAGTAATTTTGATAAGGGAGAGAAGGTCTGTCTAAACACCACTGCCTAGAACCTCTTGAAATACCCATAGCAGCTTCCTGTTCACTAGCAAGGTTAGGTCAAGGTCGTTGCCTACCTAGAGCTGTCAAGGCCTTCTGCAGACTCCTTTGCTTTAATGAGGTGAACATGGTCTCACTGGAGATTTCCTACCTTTCCTTACACTTCTTCTTTCTCATTTTTCTTCTTTTGGCATTTCTTGCAGTGCTGGTTTTCTGCTATGATAATGGGTTATCTTTAATAGGCGTTGACAAGTGCTTTCTTGCAGACAGACTGTAATACAGTACCTGTCGGCTTCTCGGTAACAGTTTAGAAGACCTGTTCATTGAATTTCTTGACTATGTCAATAGCTCCTGACACAAAGGGAATCACCAGACAGGAGTCATGTGATGGATCACTGTGATGCAGAGGTCACGTGATGGAGAGAAAACCCATGACAGGAACCATTAGAGGGTTGTCGCATGATGGGGGGAGGGGTACCATGATAGGAGTCATGGGACCGAGGTCATGTGACAAGGGGTCACGTGATACAAGGGCACCAGGTGACAGGAGTCACGTGGCGCACGGTCAAATGACACGGGGTCACGCGACATGAGTCATGTGATGGGGATCACGTGACAGCCATCGGGAGACTAGGCGTTGTCGCGTGATTTGGGGGGGGGGCCGTGCGAAGCCTTGAGCTGTCATGGCAGTGGCGGCGGTGGCGGCGGGGGTGCGCCCGCGGACGAGGCCGTGGTGGGCCCCGGTGATCTGGCGGA
>NW_012267354.1:587323-593851 GCF_000151885.1 Dipodomys ordii
CCCGCACGCACGAGGGCCACGTCGCCAGCCGCACCCAGCTGCCCGCCTTCCTGGCCCCGGCCCTGGAGCAGGGGCCCCGCACCGTGCTGCTGTTCCTGCGGGACCGGCTGAGCCTGGAGGACTTCACGGCTCACGGGGACGCGTTCGTCCATCTGCAGCGGGCCTTGGCGCTCGCCCCGGCCTCCCTGGTCCTCCCCGCGGTGGAGTGCTCCGCCGTCAGCGCGCTCACCGCCCACCTGCGGGAGAAGCTGGGGGTCAGGCCCCTGCCCCTGGACCCGGACGCCCTCCGGGGGCTGAAGCTCCATGCCAGCCGCCCTGCCCTGCTGCTCCTCCGCCTGCGCCCAGCCGGCGCCCGTCCCCTGGCGCCCAGGGACGTCCTCAGGGGCAGTGATGAGGCCATCGGGCGGGTGCTGGCCGCGCTCCGATCTGAAGATGTCCCTTACACCGCCGTCCTCACCGCAGTCCGCCCCTCCGGGGTGACCCCCGACCGAGCCGTGCTGGCTGGTGGCTTCGGGCGCCAGCTGCTTCAGACGCATCCTGCGGAGCCGGTGGTGATCCATCCTCCGGTGACTTTCAACGACACGGTCCCGCGCATCCTGTTCTGGGCCCAGAACTTCTCTGTGGCCTACAAGGACCATTGGGAAGACCTGACCGCGTTCACCTTTGGGGTGCAGAAGCTCAACCTGACGGGCTCCTTCTGGAATGCCTCCATTGCTGGTCTCTCCCTGACCTACCAACAGCTCTTCGGGACCACGGTGACATTCAAGTTCATCCTGACCAACCGCTTCTACCCAGTGTCTGCCCGCCGCTGGTTTGCCATGGAGCGCCTGGAAATCCACACCAACGACTCTGTCACCCACTTCAACGCTTCCCAGGTCACAGGGCCCAGCCTCTACTCTTTCCATTGTGGCTATGTCAGCAGTCTCCGGAAGTATGGCAGCCTCCTGGTGGCGACCAACGAGCCCTCCCTCTGGCAGGTGACTCTGAAGGACTTCCAGATCCAGGCTTTTAATGTGACAGGCCAACGGTTCTCCTATGCCAGCGACTGTGCCGGCTTCTTCTCACCGGCCATCTGGATGGGGCTGCTCACCTCTCTCATCATGGTGCTCATCTTTACCTACGGCCTGCACATGATACTCAGCCTCAAGACCATGGATCGCTTTGATGACCACAAAGGCCTGGCTATCTCTTTGACCCAAATTGTATGAGCTGTGGCCCTGAGGGTTTGAGGTATCCACGCTTCCCCTTTTACTACCATGAACCCCCTATGTCCCTCGGCCTGTCTTCCCCTGGCTTCCACTTGCTGAGGGTCTTCCCTGGGCTGTCCCACCATTCCTATCTAGATGTACATGTCCTGCATAGATATTAACTCTCTGACAAGCCATAAGTGTAGGGGTTAGTAGATCTAGGATCTCCCTTCTTATTTATTCTTGTCTGTCCGCCAGTATTCCTTATATTGGAAGTGCTTATTTCTTGCATTATAGCACATGCTCCCCTCAGAAACATTCTGGGACTTGGCAGCAGCCAGAAGCTTCAGGTCATATGAGTTAGAAAAGTATGTGGAAATACCATTTCACTGTCTGACCAGCTCTGCTAGGATCGTGCTTTTTATTTTTGTGATGTGATAAGAATAAACAGTATACCCAGATTTCTTTCTGTGGCCTAAAAAAGGGACCTTCACGGTAGGCGGGCTGGGTGTGTTCACTGGGTCTCTGTCATGTTGCCACTAGAAGTACCCGGCCAGGAGCTTGGGTGCTCTGTTATCATTCCCTTCCTCATAAAACCAGGTCACATGAAAGAGAGAAAGAGAGGAAGAGGAAGATGGAGGAGAATTCAATTATAGTATTCAATGTATATATATCAAAATGGAACTAGGAAATTTGAGGGGATGGAGAGTACAATAAAAGGGATGATAGTGACCGAGACACATAATTATAAACTGGCATGTTGAATGGTAATCTCTTTGTACAACTACTTTTAAAAATACATAATTTAAGGCCAGGCGCTGGTGGCTCACACCTATAATCGTAGCTATTCAGGAAACTGAGATCTGAGGATCTTGGTTCAAAGCTAGCTGGAGCAGGAAAGTCCATCAGACTCATTTCCAATTACTCACAAAAAATCTGGAAGTGGAGTTGAGGCTCAAGTGGTAGAATACTAGCCTTGAGCAAGAAATGAGCTCAAGGGCTGGGAAGGTGGCTCAGTGGTAGAGCACTTGCCTTGCATGCTCGAGGCCCTGGGTTTGATTCCTCAGCACCACATAAGAAAAAAAAGGTGGAAGTGGCGCTGTGGCTCAAGTGGTAGAGCGCTAGCCTTGAGCTGAAGAGCTGAGGGACAGCGCTCAGGCACAGAGTTCAGGCCCCATGACCGGACCCAAAAAAAAAAAAAAAAGAAATGAGCTCAGGGACATAGCCAAGCCCCAGGTCTGGCAAAAAATAAATAAAATTATATATATAGAGAGATAGATTAATTATATATTTATAAAGTATAAATAAATTATATATAATTAATTTAACAATTTAGATAATAATATATTAAGGTAATTGATATGTATTAAGTATATGTATAAGGAGAAAAGGCATGTTTAGTGAAAGAAGTCAGACTAATAGAAGTAGATCCTAAATCCCTATGTATGAAGTTCAAGAACAGTCAAAACTAATTTACAGTAATAAAAGATGAGTAGTTGCCCTGGATGTTATGGTTGGAAATGGGCATCCAGAAACTGTAGATGAGATGAAATGTTCTTTCTCTTCATTTGCATGTTGACATCTTAGGTTTATACACATGTCAAAACTCAATGAAACAGGATGGGAAGGTGGCTCAGTGGTAGAGTGCTTGCCTTGCATGCATGAGGCCCTGGGTTTGATTCCTCAGCACCACATAAACAGAAGGGGAAAAAAAAAGCCGGAAGTGGAAAAAAAGCTGGAAGTGGCGCCATGGCTCAAGTTGTAGAGTGCTAGCCTTGAGCTGAAGAGCTGAGGGACAGCACCCAGGCCCAGAGTTCAGGCCCCACGACCGGACAAAAAAAAACACACACACAAAACAAACAAACAAACAAAAAACCTCAATGAATAGTATACTTATGATCTTTGCATTTTCTGTACCTAAATGAGACCAAAATAGAACTGATCAAAAGGCAAACCAAGCCAGGCGTCATTGGCTCACACCTGTAATCCTAGCTACTCAGGAGGCTGGGATCTGAGGATCGTGGCTCAAAGCCAGCAGGGGCAGAAATGTCCGTGAGACTCTTATCTCCAATTTTAAAACCACCAGAAAACCAGAAGTGGTTCTGTGGCTCAAGCGGTAAAGCGTTTGCCTTGAGCTGAAGAGCACAGGGACAGCGCCCAAGCCCAGAGTTCAAGCCCCACAACCAACAAAACATAAAAAAAAAAAAATAAAGTACAAGCACCTCTGTGGTTCTTTACTAGGGATTGATTTTGACAAACCAAATATTAAAAAAACATAATTAGGACATTTGGGAAATTTTCATTGTGTTCAAGTATTGACCTGTAAAGGCCAAGATATCCAGCTTCAAGATACAACTATAAAATGCTTTGTACAGAATGACCTTGTATAGTTTAAAATATTACTTATATGTATGTATTCATAGGAAAAATGGAAGGGAATTATGATCTGGTATGCTATGGTAATCTCTGTGCTAAGAGAATGTCATGGTTTTCTTTTGTGATTTACCCACCTGTCTTCTAATCTTACACAACACACAACAGTACTTCTATAACAGAAGCTTACACGAATACCTGGAATTTACAGGTATTTTTTTCTTTTCTTTTCTTTTTTGGCCAAATATCACCAACGATGCTTTTGGTTGGTCATGGGGCTTGAATTCAGAGCCTAGGTGCTGTCCCTGAACTTTTTTGCTCAAGGTTAGTGCTCTACCACTTTCAGCCACAGCTCCACTTCCAATTTTCTGGTGGTTGATTGGGGATAAGTCTCACAAATTTTCCTGCCTGGGCTGGTTTTGAACCTTGATCCTCAGATCTCAGCCTCCTCAGTAGCTAGGATTAAAAGCATGAGCCACCAGCGCCCAGCTGCCATTTATTTTTTTCTGAGTGTGAATTCAATTTAAAAGTCTGGTAAGCAAAACAAGGCATCAAACATACATAGTAAAGTCACCTCCATTAAACCCTTACCACATCAGTCCCTGTGTTTTGTGACAACTTCACTAGAAAAGGGAAAACACTATACCCAATTGCCGGTGAGGAGGAGTTGTCTACGGAGTCACCAAACTAGCCAAAGGCTAACCATGGCTCCAGATGCTTCAATCACATATTAGTCCTACATGTGTGTTATTTCCCACATTCTCACAACACTGTTGTGAGACTGGAATTGCTCCCCTGCAGAACTAAAGCATAGAATTGGAGTCACTTCCTCAGCGTTAGCCACTTGCCTAGCTAGCTAGTGGTTGAACCAAGACATGAAAGCAGCTGCATCCACCACAGACCGGCAAACGCTTCATTGCATCACAAGCTTTATCTGCAGGATGCAGTTCCTTCATGTGAAGCTCTAGCCAAGACCAGAACTCTAGGCTTCTATCTCGCACAGCCTAGAAAATGTCCTGATAAGAAAACTGATATTTATGAAGGGTTATTTGAATGAAATGAGCTCATCCATTTCTTTAGAATCTAGTGCTAAAGCCTGGTCAGCAGAATCTTGCAAGTTCAAAACGTATTATCTTAGCTTTCCTGGAAATTCAGCATTCTGTCACTGGGACTTATTGAGGGGTAAGTCCAAAAGGTAAGCAAAAACACATAAATTCCGTATATGTGTTTCCAAGTAAAGAAGTCATTAGGAAATACTGAAACTAATTATGCATGAGGTACAGATCCACAGCTCCAATGATGGCTATAGTTTCACAGTAGGTTCTGAATAAAACTGAGCTCCTTGAGGAATTTTCTCAGCATTTCTTTTAATTTTAAAAACACTTATATAGTGTTTACTTCATTCTCAGCGTTACCAACTCAAATATCTTTGAAGTGCTGTGGGTCAAAGTGGTAGAGCACTAGCCTTGAGCAAAAAGAGCTCAGGGACAGTGCTCAGGCCCCGAGTTCAAGCTCTATGACAGATAAAAAAAAAGTGGGTAGGAAAGAGCAATTACTACCCCTTAATTGTTCACAGGGTCCAGATCAGATGTAACTTTTTTTTTTTACTTTATTTTTTCACCATGGGTGTGGGTGGCTCTGAGATCCCACCGTTACCCAGCTCCCCAAGGAAGCCAATACTCAGTGAGAAAAAGATGGCAGGGGTATTGATCCAACTCTTCTGGTTGGGAAGAGCTTCCAACCTCCCATCTGTTCTAGGTGTATCTAAGAACACTCTAGCCTTTGTTCTTAAATGAAGGATACCAGGAATGTTCTGGTTGGGGCGTCCTCCCAGGTGAGCTTGGCAGAAAAAGTTTCCTACTTTGCTTTGCAAAGACCCTTTAAAAAAAAAAGAAAGAAAACTGATGTGGGGGAGAAGTGTATTTGGGGAGATGGGAGGGAAGGGATGGGAGGGAAAAAACAAAGGAGGAGGCAATTATGCCTGATAAGAAATGTGCTCATTACCTTGCTCAGTGTAACTGTAACCCCTCTGGACAGTATTTTCACAATAAAAAACTTAATTTAAAAAAAAAGAAAGAAAACTGAAGAAGAATAAGCGATGTTGGTAACATTAGAGTTGATAAGGAGTTAGGATTTTTATTTTTTTTTTGAGCCAGTACTGAGACCTGAACTCAGGAACTGGGTACTGTTCTTTGGTGTTCTTGCTCAAAGCTGGTGCTCTACCACTTGAGCCACACCTCTACTTCCAGCTTTTGGGTACTTAATTGGAGATAAGGGTCTCAGAAATTTTCCTAGCCAGGCTGGCTTTGACAGAAATCCTGGTTTCAAGCCTCTTGAGTAGCTAGGATTCCAGGTGTGGGCCATTGGTGCCTGGCCTTTTTTTTTTTTTTTTTTAGATAGGAAAGCAATTGCCTCCTTAAGAGCCCTACCAAGCTCACCTGTGTTGGTGACCCATTAGCAAAACTGTCATGGAGCCCCCCTAGATGCAAGGTCGTCTAGAGAAATGAATATTTCAAAATAGACTCACAGGTTACAGAGTTGAGGTGCCATTGACCAGGAAGAAGAGGATGATGGGATGTAAGGAGGCAATCAGCTTCATCTGTCAGGCTATCAAGACTCATAGCCTCGCTGGGCACCAATGGCTCATGCCTGTAATCCTAGCTACTCATGAGGCTGAGATCTGAGGAGTGCAGTTCAAAGCCAGTCCAGGAAGGAAAGTCCATGAACTCTTATCTCCAATTAAACACTAACCAAGCTGGAAGTGGTGCTGTTGCTCAAGTGGGGTAGAACACTAGCTCAGGGACAGCGCTTAGGCCTTGAGTTCAAGCCCCAGAGCTGGCACCAATAAATAGAGAGGTAGGGAGGGAGGAAAGGAAGGAAGGAAGGAATGAAAGAAGGAAGGAAGGAAGGAAGGAAGGAAGGAAGGAAGGAAGGAAGGAAGGAAGGAAGGAAGGAAAGAAAGAAAAGA
>NW_012267354.1:593901-605302 GCF_000151885.1 Dipodomys ordii
CACACACACACACACACACACACACACACACACACACATGTTGTTCAACTTTGCTTCCAATAAGCAAAACACAAATTCAAACCATTGTAAGGTCATATATTTTACTTATCAGATTGGAAAAGATCCAAATCTTGTCAACACACTTAGTTGGCAAAACTACAAGGAGACAGATGTCATAGTACGTTGCTGGTGGGAAAGCAAAACACGAGAACCTCCAGGGAGGGGAATTTGGTTGTTAGTAGTTAACAAAGTTATATATGCATTTTCCCTTCAAACTGGTCATACTGTTCCTAGAAATCTATCCTAAAAACTCTGGGGAAAAGTATTTGCACGTGGCTGTTTATTGCCATGTGATAATTGTCAGCATATATTGTTAAAATAAGAAGGAACCAGGTATGGTAGCACACTTCTGTAATTCCAGCATTTGGGAAGCTAAGACAGAATTATGAGTTCAAGGATAGCCTAGGCTACCATAGTAAGACACTATCTCAAAAACTAAAAGGAAAAAGGTAAGGTGAAATTCTATAGAAATGATATCTCCACAGAACGTAAGAGTGGGGAAAATTATGTTGTATGCTACTATATATCTGTGAGCACATCTATGTACATGCATATGTCTTAATATGGTTTTGATATATAGATAGATATAGCTATGACAAACAATAGAAAATACCAGAAACAGTGGTACACTTTTAAAGTCCCAGCTACTTGGGAGGCTGAACTGGGAAGACTGTTTGGCTTAGGAGTTCAATACTAGCTTAGACAACCCAGTAAGACCCTTCCTCTAAATAAAAATAAATTTAAAAAGAAAGATAAGCAAAACATTTTTAGTATCTGCTTCTTGAGTAGAAGAAATAGGATGGTGCAGAAAAGGATAGAGACTAGATTTCTCTAACATACCTTATTTTGTAAATCTGATTTAAAACACTGTATACCTTTAGGTAATTATATACAAAATTATCCAGAAAAAGCATTCCCTAAAAATTAAAAACAAGGGCTGGGAAGGTAGCTCAGGGGTAGAGTGCTTGTCTCACATGCATGAGGCTCTGGGTTCAATTCCTCTATACTACATAAACAGAAAAAGCCAGAAATAGCACTGTGGCTCAAGTGGTAGAGTGCTAGCCTTGAGCTGAAGAGCTAAGGGACAGCGCCCATGCCCAGATTTCAAGCCCCACAACTGACAAAAAAAATTTTAAAGCAAAACAAAAAGAATATGGGGCTGAGGATGTAACTTGGTGATTAAGTACTTTTCTAGCATGCATGAGGGCCTGATTGTAATTCATAGCACTAAAAAAAATCTTCAGCGTGAGTTACTTAATCATACAAAAAAAAGAATGGTTGCACATCATTTAAAAACCACAGCATTTGAACTGAGTGCTGGTGGCTTGTGCCTGTGCTCTTAGCTACTGAGGATTGACATTCAAGGCCAAACTGGGCAGATGAACCCAGAGATTCTGAATCTGAGTGTGCCACTATTCGTTATATATGTGAACAACTATATGTTAACAACTGTAATTTCCTCTTCATAGATCCTTCCTTTTATTAATATGAAGTGACTTTCTTTGTCTCTCCTGACTAATTTTAGGTTGAAGTATATTTTTATGAAATGTAAATATGGCTATTCCTGCCTGTTTTCAGGATCCATTTTCTTGGAAAGGTCTTTCTCCATCTTAAACCTGAGTTTGATTTTGTCAGGCACCAAATGGTTGTTGGATCTTAGTTTTACTGTCTTTTTTTTTTTTTTTGCCAGTCCTGGAGCACTCTACCACTAAGCCACATTCCCAGCCCAAGGTTTTATAGTGGTTGTCATCTTAGCTATGTGGGAAACCTGCATGGGGTGTAGTTCAGGTGAGTCTGGGCACAAATGCTAATGTAAAATAATCACCAAAACTTGAAGGGATGGGGATGTGGTTCAAGTGGTAGAAAGCTTGCCTTGCAAGCACAAGGCTCTGAGTTCAAACTTCAGTACTGGAGGGAAAAAAAAGGAACCTAATAGCATTACTCTACTCTTTTCTCAAAGGAAATCTCACTTCCCCTTTTCAGGAACATGACTCTTACTTATTTCCTATTTCCTTTCAAATACCTGGAAGTTGTGCAATAATTGAAGTTTCAATGAGTTCTTATGATGCCCAGAGACAGCTAATATGAGAAGTCTTAGGTCACAGGAAGGTCAAAGAGCTCGTTCACAAAAGAATATTTTGGGGGAGTAGTTGGAAAGGTGGGGGAGGAAGGGATGGTAGGGAAAAACAAAGGAGGAGGCAACAATGCTCAATAAAAAAATGTACTCATGGGTGGGGGGAGGATGGGGGGGCGGCTTGAAAGGGATGGGAAGGGGAAACAAAGGAGGAGGCTACAGTGCTTGATAAAAAATGTACTCATTATCTTGCCCATGTAATTGTAACCCCTCTGTACAGTTTTTTCACAATAAAAAAAAAGAAGAAAAAAAATGTACTCATTACCTTGCTCATGTAACTGTAACCCCTCTGTATTTTTACAATAAAAAAGTATTAGATAAAGAATATTTTTTTCCAACTAACATTCAAGCAGAGACCTCACTAAAGGCATTTGACATCTTTGCAAAACATGCCAGAAAATGCCAAGCTTTTCCCAGTCACAGTCTTGTACTTGGCCTGAAACATGACCAGCCATTGGTCCCTCCCCAGTGTCTCATCCTGCTATCTACTACCTTGAGTCTTTCTTTTCAGGAACTAGAGCTAGTCACACTCAAACCACATCTCTAAAGCAAAGGCTTGTTGTCCCTCTTACAGTCTTAGAATAATGAGTGAAACTAAAAGGTGGATATATTGGAGCGAAATTACAATGTAATTGGTAATTGTCCAGAATTGTATTTTCTGCATATTCCTTAACAAAAGATTGAATAATGACATAATGATAGCGACAAAAGAGATCAATGAATATGAGATAAAAACAAAAATAAAAACATATGGCCAGGGCTGGGAATGTGACTTAGTGGCAGGGCCCTGGGTTCAATTCCTCAGTACCACATAAAGAGAAAAGGCTGGAAGTGGCACTCTGGTTCAAGTGGTAGAGTGCTAGCCTTGAGCAAAAGAAGTTCAGGGACTATGCTCAGGGCTTAAGTTCAAGTCCCAGGACTGGCAAAAAAAAAAAAAATTGGACAGGTGCTGTTGGCTCACACCTGTAATCCTAGCTACTCAGGATACTGAGATCTGAGGATTGCAGTTCAAAGCCAGCCTGGGCAGGAAAGTCCCTGAGACTCTTATCTCCAATTAAGCACCAGAAAACTGAAAGTGGTGCTGTGGCTCCAAGTGATAGAGCACTAGCCTTGAGCCATAGAGCTTAGAAACAGTGTCCAGGCCCCAAGTTCAAGCCCCACGACCAACAAAAACAAAACAAAACAAAAATCTGTTTCTTTGTGAAAACTTCCCCAAAAGAAAACTGAGAAACCTTCAGTTCTCTGAGGAAGCCATATCTATGTTGAAGATTCTGCAGACCAAATGACTAGAAGTTTCTGACTGTGAAGATAAAAGGTTATAGATTAAGAGCCAAAATTCTCTTGGCCACATTTAGTTATCTTTGTAGCCATTTACTCCTATCCTGTGCATCTGATCTAACAGCCTTATGACTACTATACTGTAAACTTCAAACTGTAAAACTCTGTGTCCTTCTTTCCTTCCTTCCTGTACTGGGGCTTGATTCAGGCCCAGGGTACTCTCCCTTAGCTTTTTCTCTTAAGGCTGACACTCATCATTTGAAGAACACCTCCACTTCTGGCTTTTTGCCGGTTAAGAGGACAGTCCATGAGATAAGAATCTTACAGACTTTCCTCCTGAGCTAGCATTGCTCCTGAGCTAGAATTATAAGTATGAACCATTGGCACCTGGCTGGAAAGTATTGTTAAACTTTGTAACAGCTTCCACCAATCCTAAAACTGAGAATCTTATAACATCTGAAATCTATCAAAGAGATTTCCTGACGGGCTCTGCTCTAACCTACCCACCTGATAAATCCACTGTTGCACTGGACAAATCCATTGATTTATGACTTTCTTTTATTCTGTGTCTATAAATATTTGTGTTCTTCTTCCACAGGGGAACAAGTCATTCAGAGTAAACAGATCTGAGTGCTCAGGCTCTAGGCACTCAGCTTTGACTCAGAACAAACTACCTCTTACTCTTTTGGAGCAAGAGTCATATTTCACATCAACAAAGGCATTGCTTTGTTAGTAACAGAAATAATGAAAATATGAAGAGATATGAGAAAGTGACAGTTTTTAGGCATTATGAATTAGGATAAGTTAAAATTGACATTTGAACCTTCATTAATCCACAAGAAAAGCAACTATTTGGAAAGAGACTTGAGACTTCCTTTCAGGAAATGTTTTCAGGCAGCTCAAACATTTCTTTCAGATACAGAGATACAAAACTCAAGTGAAAGTTAAGAATAATGGTTAACTTTGTGGTAAAAACACAAACAGGAAACAGCAGGCCCTCCACATAAATATAATTAAGAAAAAGCCCGGAACATCCGGAGATAACCTGGAAAAGGCCAAAAAACCTGAAGCTTTATGTTTCATCGCATTGAAGATTTACAGGGAATCTCTGGTGCTTTTGGTAAAGGCCAAGCCAGGGTCAGCTCTTCTTCCAGCAAATGAGAACACATCAACCTCCATTTCAGGATCCAGCATTCCAAAAATCCAAGTGGGTGGCAGGGGTTAAAAGAATCCCAACTTCCTGGAACAAGATACTGTGTTAGTAAAACAAGGTTGGGGGCCTAGGAAGGTGGCTCAGTGGTAGGGTGCTTGCCTAGCATGCATGAAGTTTGATTCCTCAGTACCACATACACAGAAAAAGCCAGAAATGGTGCTGTGGCTCAAGTGGTAGAGTGCTAGCCTTGAGCAAGAGAAGCTCAGGGACAGTGTCCAGGCCCTGAGTTCAAGCCCCAGGACTGGAGGAAAAAAAAACAAGGTTGGGGTGGGCATGAGTACCAGCACACCAACACAGTGCCTCTCCAATAGCAAAGGTCCCACATCTGTTTCCTTCTAGCTCCTCTTCTCTAATATAAATTATCTACTGCTCCACTCTTCACCCTTCCGGCTTTTTTTACTTTTATGTTATGACATCCATATTTATCATACATATGATACATACATACATACATGCACACATACATATCATATGTATGTCTTTTCTTATAGCTTTCAAAGTCCTTTTGGATATAAACTAATGTACATAAATCATAGTGGCTACTAAGTTGGAAGTAAATAATATTGTTTGGAATACATAATATTCCAAACAATGTCTCTATACTGTCTCTTAACTTGACAGTACTGGGATATAGCATTGACAGAGAACAGAGGTAAGAGAAAAGGAGGCACTTTATTTTAGTTCTGATAGCTTCTAAGCCTGATAACTTCTAAACAGGAGTGCATGCCAAGGCTTGATCATCAATAATGTCCTTTAATGGTGTGCATCTCATGAATATCACTCTATTAGAACATCGGCAGGTTTACAAAAGCTGTTTTTACCAAGCTGAATTTACCCAGCTGAGAAGGGATTAACTAGAACACATAACCAGGCACTGGTGGCTCATGTTTGTTATCCTAGCTACCAAGGAGGCTGAAATCTAAGGATCGTAATTTGAAGTCATCCCAGGCAGGAAAGTCCCTGAGACTCTTATTTTCAGTTAATCAGCAAAAAGCCAGAAGTGGAGCTGTAACTCAAGTGATGCATCATACAGTGTCAGCCTTGAGCAAAAATGCTAAGGGCTAACACCAGGCCTTTAGTTCAAGCACCAGTATGATATGCGTGTGCGCACACACACACACACACACACACACACACACACACACCTATAATACACACATACACACACACTGTATTCAGATAGATTATCTTTTTTTGTTGGTTGGTTGGTTGGTTGGTTAGTTGTAAAAATTTGAACTCAGGGCCTAGGCAATGTCCTTGAGCTTTTTGCTCAAGGCTAGCTCAACTTCCAGTTTTCTGGTGGTTACTTGGTGATGGGAGTCTACTGGCCGCACTGGTGGCTCATGCCTATAATCCTAGCTATTCAGGAGGCTGAGATCTGAGGATCATGGTTCAAAGCCAGCCCAGGCAGGAAAGTTATGTGAGACTCTTATCTCCAATTAACCACCAGAAAGCCAGAAGTGGCACTGTGGCTCAAGTGATAGAGTGCTCACCTTGAGCTGAAGAGCTGAGGGACAGTGCCCAGGCCCAGAGTTCAAGCCCAATGAGAGTCTCATGGAGTTTCTTACCCAGGCTGGCTTCAAACTACAAGCCTCAGATCTCAGCCTCCTGAGTAGCTAGGATTACAGGCATGAACCACTAGATCCAGGCCAGGTAGATTCTCTTCTCAACTAACTATACTGGTGCTTTCTCCATGTCATCCACTGGCACTAGCAAACAAGAACACTCTGAACTAAATTAGGTACCTTGTTATAGTCCTGCATAACATTCATTCTCCTTCAATTACTTGTTTGATGTCTTTCTTTCCTTTATCTTATCATCTCCATGGAGATGCTTTTCCTTGGCATTGCTGAAGTCTTGTATGGCACCTGGCACCCAAGAGAAATTTTAGAAACCTTGCTTGACTGAATGGATGTGAAGGAACAGGAAAGATGATATAGAGTTGGTGCACAGCCAGTGTTTGGCTGGTTATTTGTTTCTATGCCACAGAGCACTGATCAACCAGAGCTGGTGCATCTTTCTGTACCATCTTGCCAGCAAGGTCTGCCCCAGCCCGCCTCAGCCTGGCGGCAGTACCTGCAGGCCAAAGCCTGTCCTGCAAACTGGACTAATTACCCTTAAATGTCACATCAGTCTCACAGCTCATACCCTGTGCACACCCACACAGCCCAAGGAGGTCATTTGATCACAATCTCAAGAGACTCAACAATATCTGGAACAAATGACCTTGCCCCCCTCCACCGCTCACTGTGTGGCTGTGACGGGGAGACGACGGTGATTATTCACTGGACCCTATAGTGCTAGGTTAGGTCACACACCTGGGGAAACACAATGTGGCCCAGAGCTCTATGCGTCTCTAACCTACTTTAGTCAGACTTGAAGTCTCTAATGGGAGGGGAGCAGCCATCCAGGAGCAAGGGACTTGCAATGCAGCAACTGCCTGGGAGCTGAAGATAAATGAGGTGTCTGATGAATCAGATTACCTGTTGCTGCTGGTCAATCCTTTATGTTCACTCTTCTTAGCCCTGGGCTTTTGTTGGTGGTGCTAGTGGTGGTCAAGGGGCTTGAACTCAAGGCCTGGGCGCTGTCCCTGAGCTTTTTGCTCAAATCTAGTGCTCTACCACTTTGAGCCACAGCTCTGCTTCCAGTGTTGTGGTGGTTAATTGGAGATAAGAGTCTCACAGATTTATTTTACCCAGGCTGGTTTGAAACTGCAATCTTCACATCTCAACCTCCTGTGTAGCTAGGACTACAGGTGTCAGCCACCAACACCCAGCTAGTCCTGAGCCTTTAGGGAAGTCCTATTCAATTGTCCCTCATGTCTTTTCTTTTTTTTAAATTTAAATTAATTTTTTATCATTGTTTTCTGGTTTGGTTTGGTTTGGGTTTTGGTTCTGGGTTTCTGCAGGGTGCTGCAGTCACTCCTAGGCATCTCGTGGTATAATTTCTGAGAACACCGCAGAGTTGGGAAGCCCAGCTTCTCCTCTACTCAATTCTTCCACAGGAGCTAGTGGTTAACAGCTGTAATCCTAGTGACTCAGGATGCTGAGATCTGCAAATTACTATTCAAAACCAACCTGGGCAGGAAAGTCCAGGAGACTCTTATCTCCAATTAACCAGAAAAAAAGCAATAAGTGGAGCTCTGACTTAAGCGGTTGAAAGCCAGCCTTTAGCACTCAGGCTCTGAGTTCAAGCCCCAATAATGGCGTGCGCACACACACCCCCACACACCCACACAGAGATGCTCCTTCCATGGTCCATCATGAAAGACGTGCCTTGTCTTTTGTTAGGGAAAGTTGTTGGTTCCTTGCAGCATATAAACTTAGCTGAGGAAGGCCCCTGACTCTGGACCCCATAGGACCACCCAAACAGCAGAGTCAGATTGAGGGCTGGAACTTTTTCCCCCTGAGTGCTCAGAATTGACTCCCTCTTCAGACTCCTGTGGCCCCTGGAAATCAGAGCGGCCTGACAGGTAAAGAGCACCACCTTGCAGGCAAAAAGATGCCAAGTATGCTTCCCACCCCAAGACTTCAGGCTCTTAGTCCACGGTCCTTCCTCAAACCTCTCCCTGTGTTATACAGCCCTTCTCCACTCCCATTCCAGTATATTGTTCTAGTTTCTTCACGAATTATATCTCCCCTTTCACTGTTCTGAAGGAAGAGGACCTTTAATAACAAGCCACAACTCCTCCTCCCAAAATCCCCGTGACTAAAAACATTGGTACTTTGTTCTCGTGAGAACCACTAATGTTCTATAGCCTCGCTTCTCCCTCCCAGGTGCACAGGCTTCCTCATTTCCTGACAGATGAGTCTATCCTTTTATTTTAGTTTGTTCCACAGCTGAGTTTGTGACCCTTGAGTGTGAGCCCTGTCTTCTTCAGCTCTCCCTGTGGGCTTCAAGTTTAATGCTCTGTTAGGGGTGTTTATAACCTCAAAGAGGAATTTGGGACAGCAATTTGCCGGTAAGCCAGCTTGCAAAGGAAATGGGGATCCCCAGTTTACAAAGATTGACAATTTCTTTTGGGAGAGGGGCAGTCGTGGGGCTTGGAACTCAGGGCCTGGGCCTCATCCTTGAGATTCTGTGCTCAAGGCTACTGCCTTTAGCTACTATTAGCCACAGCTCCACTTCTAGCTTTTTGATGGTTAATTGGAGATTAAAGTCTCATAGCTTTTTAAGGCCTGGGCTAGCTATGAACCATGATGCTCACATCTCAGCCTCTTAAATAGCTCGGGTTACAGGCATGAGCCACTTGTGCCTGGCTGCCAATATCTGTGGTGTAATTATGCCTTCTCGACTAATTTCCAATCATCAACAGTGGAACAAGCAGGTTGCAAAATGCCCAAGTATCCATCAGTCACTCTCACGTGTTGGTCTGAACTTGCCAAGAAGACTCATTGTCTCAGAGTAATCCTAGTCCCCAAAAATGCCTTGCAAAATAAGTTATAGATCCCTTGGAAGTGAAAGCAAGGAGAGACCGCAGGCTCCGCTTCTGCATGCTGCTGCCTTGGCTCAGGGTGCTGAAGAGAGTCTGGGTCTTAGGGAGTGAGGAAAGCCAGGGCTCAAATCTTTGCATACCTCTGAGCATGTTTCAACTCTGCAAAATAGGATCATTAGAAACCTACTTGTAGGATTACTTGGAGGATGAAATCATGTACCTAAGTAAATCCCAAATATATACTCTGAGAAAGCTCTCAAGAAGTATTCTTTCTTTTGTTCTCATCCCTGTCCTAATTTTCCTGGAATTCAACAGGTCCAACAGAGACAGTCCAACTTCAACCCTGTTAAGTAGAGGGGAGAAGGAAATCAATCCAACTCACCCCAGTTTCAGCTCGACTTTGGACTCCTTTGTCCTCATTCTGAGAGCTCATTAAATTTTTCTACAGCTGGGACTTATAGTCACTTGACTTCATTCTTCTTTGAGAAGATAACGCTACACGCAGAATCAGAAACACACAGTCCCCACAGGGCCAGCCCAAATCCCTTTGTGCAATTACTTAAGGGTAATAAAAATAAATAAACAAACAAAAGGCCAGAACAAATCTATGGGGCTTCATCAAAGCTGTGCCCAAGCAGAGAAGAGCTCGAAAGCTTTCCACTTGCCCCAAACACTTCCCATAGCAAACTAAGTCCTGTAATAAATGGTTACCTAACACTCAAAGGATTTCTGGCACAATGGTACAGCAGGAGGTTCTGCTATCTGGTATCTAGAAGAACTTTCTAACTACTACTTTCTACTACCATAGAAGGAAGAGGAATCTTTGTCTCTGTGATTGGGGTGGGAAGGAGGATCCAGATACCGAAAAGACACAGGCTCACTAGACTTGAGAAGTTTGTGGGGATTTTGTTTTTTGTCGGTCGTGGGGCTTGAACTCTGGGCCCGGGCGCTGTCCCCCAGCTCTTCAGCTCAAGGCGAGCACTCTACCACTTGAGCCACAGTGCCACTTCCAGTTTTCTGAGTGGTTTATTGGAGGTAAGAGTCTCACAGAGTTTCCTGCCCAAGCTGGTTTTCACTGTTCTTGAACAGAGGAATAATTGTTATGATAGAACAATAGTGTTAGGCAGCAAATGGAATTTGGAGGAAAGCTGGTGTCTTATGGTAACCTAAGAGAGTTTCCAAGATGAGTGATAAAAAAATTTAGGCTTCCATTATGTTTGGCCATTTTCCAACTGATTGATTGATGAACCTCACTCACTCATATACTCTATATTCATTCATTCATTGCCCTGTAATTACTGAGCATCTTTTATGTGAATCCTAAGTGGAGAGCTAGTGGTAAATAAAACCAGGCATTGGCCTTTAAAAAATTCCATTTTTTAAAAAATGGAATTTACAATTTATTCATCTGTAAAATGTATACCAAAGCCAAGATAGTCAGGTATGCACATGCAAAAGAACATTAGACCTCTACTTCACACCACCATAGACAAAAATCGACTTAAAAACTAAATGTGAGTGGTCAAATGACTTTTTTAGAAGAAAACATGGACACAAAGGTCTAATAAGCTTATGAAAAGGTATTCATCATTAACATCATTAACCATCAAGGAGATTCATATCGAAACCACAATGAGCTAACACTTCATACCAAGACAGCTAGAATCTGAGACCATAGATAATGCAAGTTTCTCATCCATGATACCAAATGTACCAGCAATGAACAACAATAAATATATAAATTGGACCTCATCAAAATTGAAAACTTTTCACTATATTGAAAATGAACTATATAACTTGTGGGTAGGGAGGGGAGGGGAAAACTGAGAGACAGCAAAGGAAAGGATCACATTGTCCCCAAAGAAAACTAATACACTTTTTACCTGATTTTTGTAACTGTAACTTTTTTATTGTTGTTGTTGGTGGTGGTGGTCGTCGTCGTCATTATGAGGCTTGAACTCTCTGGGTCTGGGCGCTATCCCTTAGCTCTTCAGCACAAGGCCAGCGCTCTACCACTTGAGCCACAGGACCACTTCTGGTTTTCTGGTGGTTTACTGGAGATAAGAGTCTCACAGACTTTCCTGCCCGGACTGACTTTGAACCCAGATCCTCAGATCTTAGCCTCCTGAGTAGCTAGGATTACAGGTGTGAGCCACCAGTGCACAGCATAATTTAAAAACTTTCGTGCGGGCTGGGAAGGTGGCTCAGTGGTAGAGCGCTTGCCTTGCATGCATGAGGCCCTGGGTTCGATTCCTCAGCACCACATAAGCAAAAAGAAAAA
>NW_012267354.1:605352-619820 GCF_000151885.1 Dipodomys ordii
GAAGGAAGGAAGGAAGGAAGGAAGGAAGGAAGGAAGGAAGGAAGGAAGGAAGGAAGGAAGGAAAGAAAGAAAAGAGAAAAGAAAAGGAAAGGAAAAGCCTCACAGCCTAATGAGAAGATGGAGGAGGATGCTAAGAGAAACCCGCAGAGGAGATGAGGGGGAGGCGATACTGGAGCAAGCTCCGGCTGAGGTGCAGCCACCTGCAGCAGCTTGTCCTGTTTCTATGCGGGGGTGAGACGCTGGGAGAGTGTGGGTTGTTTCCTTGCCTCAGGTCACTAGATAGTAGCGAAGCAAGGCCTCAAATCATCCCCGAAATCCAAGCCTAGGTTTTTCCCACCTCCCTACCCACTGGCCAACTGTGTTCTATAAATAGACCCTGGACATTGGTAGAATTCTCCAGACCTCTAACAAATATCCAGACAGGTACCTAGTAAGCAGGGTGTAGTAAGCTCCTCTGTGAGATTTAATTAGCCAAATGGCTTGTCTCTCCCTGTGTGTATGTGTGTGTGTGTGTGTGTGCGTGCACGCATGTGCATGTGTATGTGGCGGTCCTAATGCTTGAACTCAAAGCTTGGGTGCTGTCTCTGAACTTTTTTTTTTTGCTCAAAGCTAGCACTCTACCACTTGAACCACACTTCCATTTCTGGCTTTTTTGGTAGTTAATTGATAAAGTCTCATGGGCCTGATCTGGCTTTGAACTGCAAGCCTCAGATCTCAGCCCTATGAGTAGCTAGGACTACAGAGCTGAGCCACTGACACCGGCTATCTGTGTGTTTTTTAAGGGGGTCTTCCTGCTGGGTTGTGGCTGTAGGTGAATGGATAAGCATTTGCCTAGCATCTATGAGGTTCCAGGTTTCATCCCTAGCACGCAAGAAAGGAAGAGACAAACAGACCAACAGATAGACATCACATCCATCTTCCTGGGATGACAGAAAGTTCTGGCATACAAGCTTGGGCTGGGAATGGGGCTTAGTGATAGAGTGCTTGCCTAGCATGCATGAAGCCCTGGGTTCAATTCCTCAGTACCACATACACAGAAAAAGCCGGAAGTGGCGCTGTAGCTCAAGAGGTACAGTGCTAGCTTTGAGCAAAAAAAGCTTAGGGTCAGTGCCCAGGCCCTCAGTTTAAGCCCCAGGACTGGGAAAAAGGAAAAGAAAAAGGAAGGAAAGAAGGAAGGAAGGAAGGGAAGAAGGGAGGAAAGAAGGAAGGGAGGAAAGGAGGGAGGGGAAAAAAGGAAGGAAGAAAGAGAGAGATACAGAGAGAGAGAGAGAAAAGAGAGAGAGAGAGAGGTGCAGTTTAGTAGGCACTGGTGGCTCACAGCTGGAATCCTAGATACTCAGGAGGCTGAGATCTCAGGATCAAGTTTCAAAGCCAGCCCAGGCAGACAAATCTGAGAGGCTCTTTTCTCCAATTAAACACCCAAAAGCCAGAAAGTGGGAGTGTAGTTCAAGTGGTAGAATGTCAGCCTTGAGCAAAATGACCCCTTAGTTTAAGCCAAAGTACCGGCAAAAGAAATATAAAGAGAGGGGGCTGGGAAGGTGGCTCAGTGGTAGAGCGCTTGCCTTGCATGCGTGAGGCCCTGGGTTCCATTCCTCAGCACCACATAAGAACAAAGAAAAAAAGCCAGAAGTGGTGCTGTGGCTCAAGTGGTAGAGCGCTAGCCTTGAGCTTAAGAGCTGAGGGACAGCAACCAGGCCCAGAGTTCAGGACTGGACCCCCCTAAAAAAATATAAAGAGAAAAAGGGGTCCCTTTGGTCAGGATGTGAGACCAAGAGATCTGAGTCAAGACTTGAATTCAGAACCACCCACTGATCTGTGGGGTTCGCAGGCAGGGTATGAGATGCCCCAATTTTCCCAGAGGCTGGACTATTTGTTGGAGTGCATTCTACACATCCAAATGTTTTTTTAAAAAAAGACAACAAAATATTTTCCGTTAAGAACAGCATCTGTCTTGAAAAAGAAGTGGAAGAAGTCTTCCTCTCTCTCCATCCTTCATGTGATGGTTGGGCACAGGCTTACATGTGTGTATGAGAGCACACACACACACACACACACACACACACACACACACACACACACACAGAGGAGCCTGTTGGGTAGAACTTACAAGCCACTGAAATTTCTGTAGAAATAGTAATATCTAAAAGTAGGCCAGCTGGCATGTTAAGGGGTTCTTACTACTCATAGATCCTAGAATTATATGCAATTATGTCTTAGAAACCCAACAAATACACACTAAGTATGGGCTTAAGTAATCAGTAGAGAGGAAAAGCTACGGACACCACAAAGAACTCCTCCCTGTGTGATTTAGAACTGTGAGCCCCCTCCCTGAGGACAACACACAGCCATCTTGGAAATATCCAGCATCTACTCTCCCTGTCCTTGTTCAAGTTAGCCAAGGTCTGTGCCTTAAAAAGAAAAAGGAAAAAACTCCCCCTCAGCCTCCCATGCAGGTAGGAGTGGTCATGTGACACAGCACTAGCAATGACATGATAGCCTAAGTCATTCAACTGGGACTTCCAGAAAGTTCTTTCTTGAGATTGACTCAGCTGACCTGGGCCTCCTTTTGTCAGTTATGCGCCTACTTCTTCCTGTCTGAAACAAAACAGAATAACTATCATCTTAACGGTGGCCATTCATTCGTTTACCAAATACATGCTAGCCACTGTTTTCAGTCCTCAGGATTGTTTTCAGTTCTGAAGAAAAATATTTTAAAAATCTCTGCCCTGGGCTGGGAAGGTGGCTCAATGGTAGAGCACTCGCCTTGAAAGCATGAGGCCCTGGGTTCGATTCCTCAGCACCACATAAGCAAAAAGAAAAAAGCCGGAAGTGGTGCTATGGCTCAAGTGGTAGAGCGCTAGCCTTGAGCTGAAAAGCTGAGGGACAGCGCCCAAGCCCAGAGATCAGGCCCCATGACCTGACCCCCCCCCCAAAAAAAATCTCTGCCCTAACTACTCAGGAGGCTGAGATCTGAGGATCGTGGTTCAAATCCAGTCCAAGTAGGAAAGTCTATGAGACTCTTATCTCCAATTAACCACAAAAAGCTGGAAGTGGAGCTGTGGCTCAAGTGGTAGAGTGCTAGCCTTGAGCAATAAAAGCTTAAAGACAGTGCTCCAAGCCCTGAGTTCATACCCCAGGTATAAGAATATGAGTTCCTGAGGTTAAGCACCAGTACACATACCCTCTCACTTGCTTTCTGTCTCTCTGTCTCTGTCTCTGTGTCTCTATGTCTCTCTGTGACTCTGTGTCTGTCTCTCTCTCTCTCCTTCCCCCCTCACTGGGCACTAGTGGCTCATGCCTGTTATGCTAGCTAATTAAGAGGCATAGATCTGAGGGTCCAGGCAGGACAATGTGTGAGATGCATGTCTCCAATTAACCAGCAAAAATCGAGAAGTGGACCTGTAGCTCCAGTGGTAGAACTCTAGCCTTGAACAAAAAAGCTAACAACAGCATCTAGGCCCTGAGTTCAAGTCTCAGTATCAACACAAAAAAGAAGAAACAGAAAAAAGAAATGAGATTCTTAGCTCAGCACAAGGATATATGGCCAATAGTTCCACTACTCAGAAGGCCAAGGCAAGAGGATCACTTGAGCCTAGTAGTATGATATTAGTCTAGGAAACATAGTGAGACTTCTTTCTAAAAATTAATCAATTAGTTAACATGTGCAAAAGAAATTATATTCTTGACGTAAGATAGTCATAAGGTAGAGGAACCTAGGTGCTGGGTGCTGTAAAGGTAGCCAGGATTTATTTTAATCAACTAGACTAGCTAGGATTGCAGGTGTGACCCACCAACCTAGCTAACACCTAATTTTCCATACCATGGCTTTTCAGATTTCTGTTACTAGCAGGTAAACATCACTCCTCAATAGATTGCTTTCTGGTCTGGTCTAGTAACTGTTTCTCAGTTCTCACTCATATAAATAATTTTAGTTTTATGAAACAAACAGCAAGATAAGGAATTGGTTCTTGAGAAATTTAACTGTATCTGTGCCCCAACACCACTACTGCAAGAATACAATGATTTTTCAGACATTTTCACCCCCTGAATATTGGAGACTGAAATCTTTTGAGAAATAATGTATCTGACAGTGATATTAAATACTAACTTCATGGAAACAAAAGAGGGATAAGGATATATGGAGACAGAAATGGAGAAGGGGTGATGAGAGAAATGAGGAAGAGAGACCCAAGGCTCAGTCTACAGCAAAATTTGGAAGCTTTCCCTACTTTTGGATGAAAACAAGGAGGGATGGGGTTTCGAAAACAAAGATCTTGTTTCTCTCTTTTGTTTCCCCACTTTTGAGTAAAGAGATGAATAAGAAATAAAATGTCACCAGGCCAGGCATGGTGGCTCACGCCTATAACCCTAGCTACTCAGGCAGCTGAGATCTGAGGATCCTGGTTCCAAGCCAGCATAGGCAGGAAAGGCCATGAGACTCTTATCTTCAATAAACTACTCAGAAAACTGGAAGTGGTGCTGTGGCTCAAGTGGTAGAGCACTAGCCTTGAGCTGAAGAGCTAAGGGATAGAGCCAGGCCCAGAGTTCAAGCCCCATAACCGACCAAAAAAAAAAAAAAGAAGTAAATTTTGTCTTCTAATGGAAAGAAAAGCAAGTGTTTGAGCTAAGTGATAAAGTCAGTTGACATTTCCTCCTCTTTCTCTTCCCTCGGAGACCCAGTGTGAACTGGCAAACTCATCCAGCTCCATTCATTACCAGCCATGAATGATAATGATTAGGTGCCAGATAGTCTAGTTGTTGTTCTGGTGTTGTTTTGGTTCAAGCTGGAATTCTGGGTTAATATGTGAAATTCTTTTTTCTTATTTTTAAGCATTTTATCATTATCATCACCACCACCACTATCATCATCAGCATCCTCATCATTTGTTTGTTTGTTACTAGGGACTGAACTCAGGGCTTCTTGCAGATTAGGCAAAGCTCTCCCCCTTGAGCCATGCCCCCAAAGTTTTTGTTTTTATATGTTAATAGGATCTCACTAACTTTGCCACAATTTGGCCTCAATTCTATGATCCTCCCATCCCTGCCTCCTTAGTAGCTGAAATTACAGATGCAGACCTTTATACCTGTTTTGTGAAATTGTTAGATGCTAAGGCTGAAGACAACATCTTGTATAAACATTCTTTTAGCAAATTATGTTTCTCTGGAGCTGATACTGCAGTGCCCTGTAGTATGAATGGGATACAAAGCTCTGGCAAAGAAAAGAATTTAAAAAAGCAAGGACTAGTCCGAAATTATGGAGGAGGTAACAATTGTAAAGAAGGGACCAAAGGTGGGGATAAAAAAAAAAAAAAAGCAGAGTGCCAGTGGCTCACTAATCCTAGCTACTCAAGAGGCTGAGATCTGAGGATCACAGTTCAAAGCCAGCCTGAGCAAGAAAGCCTGTGAGACTCTTATCTCCAATAAACCACTGAGAAAGCCGGAAGTGGCGCTGTGGCTCAAGTGGTAGAGTGCTAACCTTGAGCTGAAGAGCTAAGTGACAGTGCCCAGGCCCAGAGTTCAAGCCCCATGATCAACAACAACAACAACGAAAGAACTTTCCAGAATCAAGCCTGGAGTTTCAAGGGAGGAATCTTAAACAAGATTCCAACTACTGCTTAGGAATGTGAACGTTGGTTACCTTCTGACTGCAGATTTCTAGAACAAATCATTCCCAGAGGTTCAAGATGCATATCAAGAAGTTACTAAACTTTTGGTTTTGTGGACATTTTTACTAAATATGAACATTCTTTTCTTTAGTTTCTTTCTTTCTGACACATGGCTCCTAACATGCTTTAGGAGTATGTCCCAACAGAAGTGTTCCCACAAAAAACATTTCCATAGCTTTGTAATAAGTCAACAATGTCTTCTTTGAATGATACGGACTGGGAACTATGTGAATCTGTTGGTTTTTTTAAAATAGCAAAGTAAAGTCCTTTCTACTTCTGCAGTTTCTGAATTTGGGTTGATGGGCAGATGCAATGCAAATATAAACTTTCCTAGTAAGAGATAAGTAACAGCCAGGTCCCATGGCTCATACCTTGGATCTCAGCCATTCAGGAAGTTTGCAGTTCTAGCAGTCTTACTTGAAAAAAAGGTAGTAACACCTCAATCTCAACTAAAAAGCCAGAACTTGGTAGTATGTGTGTGACCCCAACTATTGGGGGGAGGGAGGGATAGGTAGAAAGATCACAGTCTGTAGTATGGCCTTGGGCAAAAAACGCAAAAAAAAATACCTGAAAAAAGACTAAAGTGAAAGAGAGCTAGGAGGTGGAGTGGTTCCAATGGTAGAACAAGCTCAAGGTTCTGAGTTCAAACCCCAGTACTGCTGAAAAAAAGAAAGACAATGAAGAAAAACAAAAACAGCTGGGCACCAGTGGCTCATGCCTGTAATCCTAGCTACTCAAGAGGCTGAGATCTGAGGATCTCAGTTCAAAACCAGTCTGGGTAGGAAAGTCCCTGAAACACTTATCTCCAATAAACCACCAGAAAACCAGAAGTGGCTCTGTGGCTTAAGTTGTAGAGCACTAACCTTGAGCTGAAGAGCTGAGGGACAGCACCCAGGCCCAGAGTTCAAGCCCCACGAACAACCAAAAAAAAAAGAAAAACAAAAACAGAAAGTAGCCATGGTTTAGGTAACTTCATCAATGATCAAAAAGCAAATAACTGAAGCTATTTTTCTGAATGAAATCCCAAAACAAACTGCAATAACAACTCAGGTCCCTCCCAACCACAGCATTTACCCCAGATCTTAGCTCTGCCTCTACCACTGCCCCTTTGTTTCAAATACACCTTCCTCTTCCTGTGTGTGCGTGTGTGTGTGTGCCTGCGCGTGCATGCTTGTGTGATGGTCCTAGGGCTTGTACCCAGGGGCCTGGGTGCTATCCCTGAGCTTTTTGATCAAGGCTAGCGCCCTACCACTCTACCACTTGAGCCACAGCTCTACTTCTGGCTTTTTGGGGGTTAACTTATTGGAGGTAAGACTCTCATGGATTTTCCTGCCTGGGTTGGCTTCAGGCTCCAGTCCTCAGATCTGTTTCCTAAGTAGCCAGGATTACAGGCGTGCACCACCAACACCCAGCACAAAGGTGGCACTTCTAACTGGAAACAAAGAACAATGTGTGAGTGAACACAGGAAACATGGATCAGCAACAGAATCTGCGCTTAGCCAGGTGCTGTGGCTCACGCTTGTAATCCGAACTACTCAGGAGGCTGAGATCTGAGGAGCAAAGTTTGAAGCCAGCCCAGGCAGGAAAGTCTGTGAGACTCTTGTTTCCAATTAACCACCCCCCACCCCCAGCAAAGAAAGCCAGAAGTGAACCCTTAGTGAGAAAGCTAAGGGAGAGCTATTGGCCCTGTGTTCAGTACTGGCACACGCGCGTGTGTGTGCGCGTGCACACACACACAAACTGAGTTCCTGGATGCTCTACCTATCCCCCTCCTATCTATGATTCTCCACCCCCACCCCCAGCTCCAAAGCAAAGCTGACCCTTTTCCCCTCCGCTGCCCCCTGTTCCTGGAATTTTGCAGAACTCACTCAACCTCAACTCACCCTCTGGACAGGTCTTCAGTGCACTCTTCTGCAAGCTCGAAAGGTCACAACTCCTTTGAACTATTAGGAAAACATTGTATCCAGGAAAGAAAACAGGCAGCAAAGTGGATCCAAATGCAATGAGCTGGATAGATCTTGATCTATGAATCTGATCTATGTCCAGTTCTGGCCAAACCAGGAAAAGAATAACATGTCCAGGAAAAGTAAAAAAGGCAAGGGAGTAGGGGAGTGGAGCTAGCAATTTGAGACACTTTATTAAAAGAGATAAAATTTAATTTTTGTCATGGCATACAAAAGGATAGATTCCATGTGAAACTCTTTGTTCCCCTCTATCTTGGTAGGGGCAGCGGTGGGAGTTCACGTGAATTCCTCTACATCTTGGGAGTGGAGAAAAGACTCATATCTAGCTAAATGTTCAGCTGCAATGGAAGGGAAAGATGGATACATGGGACTATATTAAAATATTAAAAACAAGTCAGGCATCGGTGGCTTACCCCCATAGTCCTACCTACCCAGGAGGCTGAGATCTAAGAATCCAGTTTTGAAGCCACCCCAGGGAGACAAACCAAGAGACATTTATCTCCAACCATCCAGCAAAAATCCAGAAGCAAAGACTGGCTCAAGTGATAAAACACTAGCCCTCATCAAAAAAGCCAAGTAGGAGTATAAAGAAAAACCAAGTGAAATTGTGAGGCCTTGATTTCAAGTCCCAGTGTTGGAGATATAGTTTAGTAGTGAAGCACTTAACTAGCATGTGAGAGGCCCTGAAAGGGCCCTGTAGGAAAGGAAAAGAAAGGAGTGGGGAGGGGAAGAAGGGAGAGGAGAGGGGAGGGGAGGGGAGGGGAGAAATAAACATAAGGGAAGCATTACTGCAAGCAGAATAAGGACTCAACTGGCAAACATCCCAGATGAACAGTTAAGTAACATCCTTAACATATAAAAAGTTTCTAAAGAAAGGGCAAAATAACCAACTTAATTGGCAAAAGATATGAACAAGCACTTCACAGAAAAAGATATGTAAAAGACCCCATCTCTCTCTCTCTCTCACACACACACACACACACACACACACACACACACACATGTTGTTCAACTTTGCTTCCAATAAGCAAAACACAAATTCAAACCATTGTAAGGTCATATATTTTACTTATCAGATTGGAAAAGATCCAAATCTTGTCAACACACTTAGTTGGCAAAACTACAAGGAGACAGATGTCATAGTACGTTGCTGGTGGGAAAGCAAAACACGAGAACCTCCAGGGAGGGGAATTTGGTTGTTAGTAGTTAACAAAGTTATATATGCATTTTCCCTTCAAACTGGTCATACTGTTCCTAGAAATCTATCCTAAAAACTCTGGGGAAAAGTATTTGCACGTGGCTGTTTATTGCCATGTGATAATTGTCAGCATATATTGTTAAAATAAGAAGGAACCAGGTATGGTAGCACACTTCTGTAATTCCAGCATTTGGGAAGCTAAGACAGAATTATGAGTTCAAGGATAGCCTAGGCTACCATAGTAAGACACTATCTCAAAAACTAAAAGGAAAAAGGTAAGGTGAAATTCTATAGAAATGATATCTCCACAGAACGTAAGAGTGGGGAAAATTATGTTGTATGCTACTATATATCTGTGAGCACATCTATGTACATGCATATGTCTTAATATGGTTTTGATATATAGATAGATATAGCTATGACAAACAATAGAAAATACCAGAAACAGTGGTACACTTTTAAAGTCCCAGCTACTTGGGAGGCTGAACTGGGAAGACTGTTTGGCTTAGGAGTTCAATACTAGCTTAGACAACCCAGTAAGACCCTTCCTCTAAATAAAAATAAATTTAAAAAGAAAGATAAGCAAAACATTTTTAGTATCTGCTTCTTGAGTAGAAGAAATAGGATGGTGCAGAAAAGGATAGAGACTAGATTTCTCTAACATACCTTATTTTGTAAATCTGATTTAAAACACTGTATACCTTTAGGTAATTATATACAAAATTATCCAGAAAAAGCATTCCCTAAAAATTAAAAACAAGGGCTGGGAAGGTAGCTCAGGGGTAGAGTGCTTGTCTCACATGCATGAGGCTCTGGGTTCAATTCCTCTATACTACATAAACAGAAAAAGCCAGAAATAGCACTGTGGCTCAAGTGGTAGAGTGCTAGCCTTGAGCTGAAGAGCTAAGGGACAGCGCCCATGCCCAGATTTCAAGCCCCACAACTGACAAAAAAAATTTTAAAGCAAAACAAAAAGAATATGGGGCTGAGGATGTAACTTGGTGATTAAGTACTTTTCTAGCATGCATGAGGGCCTGATTGTAATTCATAGCACTAAAAAAAATCTTCAGCGTGAGTTACTTAATCATACAAAAAAAAGAATGGTTGCACATCATTTAAAAACCACAGCATTTGAACTGAGTGCTGGTGGCTTGTGCCTGTGCTCTTAGCTACTGAGGATTGACATTCAAGGCCAAACTGGGCAGATGAACCCAGAGATTCTGAATCTGAGTGTGCCACTATTCGTTATATATGTGAACAACTATATGTTAACAACTGTAATTTCCTCTTCATAGATCCTTCCTTTTATTAATATGAAGTGACTTTCTTTGTCTCTCCTGACTAATTTTAGGTTGAAGTATATTTTTATGAAATGTAAATATGGCTATTCCTGCCTGTTTTCAGGATCCATTTTCTTGGAAAGGTCTTTCTCCATCTTAAACCTGAGTTTGATTTTGTCAGGCACCAAATGGTTGTTGGATCTTAGTTTTACTGTCTTTTTTTTTTTTTTTGCCAGTCCTGGAGCACTCTACCACTAAGCCACATTCCCAGCCCAAGGTTTTATAGTGGTTGTCATCTTAGCTATGTGGGAAACCTGCATGGGGTGTAGTTCAGGTGAGTCTGGGCACAAATGCTAATGTAAAATAATCACCAAAACTTGAAGGGATGGGGATGTGGTTCAAGTGGTAGAAAGCTTGCCTTGCAAGCACAAGGCTCTGAGTTCAAACTTCAGTACTGGAGGGAAAAAAAAGGAACCTAATAGCATTACTCTACTCTTTTCTCAAAGGAAATCTCACTTCCCCTTTTCAGGAACATGACTCTTACTTATTTCCTATTTCCTTTCAAATACCTGGAAGTTGTGCAATAATTGAAGTTTCAATGAGTTCTTATGATGCCCAGAGACAGCTAATATGAGAAGTCTTAGGTCACAGGAAGGTCAAAGAGCTCGTTCACAAAAGAATATTTTGGGGGAGTAGTTGGAAAGGTGGGGGAGGAAGGGATGGTAGGGAAAAACAAAGGAGGAGGCAACAATGCTCAATAAAAAAATGTACTCATGGGTGGGGGGAGGATGGGGGGGCGGCTTGAAAGGGATGGGAAGGGGAAACAAAGGAGGAGGCTACAGTGCTTGATAAAAAATGTACTCATTATCTTGCCCATGTAATTGTAACCCCTCTGTACAGTTTTTTCACAATAAAAAAAAAGAAGAAAAAAAATGTACTCATTACCTTGCTCATGTAACTGTAACCCCTCTGTATTTTTACAATAAAAAAGTATTAGATAAAGAATATTTTTTTCCAACTAACATTCAAGCAGAGACCTCACTAAAGGCATTTGACATCTTTGCAAAACATGCCAGAAAATGCCAAGCTTTTCCCAGTCACAGTCTTGTACTTGGCCTGAAACATGACCAGCCATTGGTCCCTCCCCAGTGTCTCATCCTGCTATCTACTACCTTGAGTCTTTCTTTTCAGGAACTAGAGCTAGTCACACTCAAACCACATCTCTAAAGCAAAGGCTTGTTGTCCCTCTTACAGTCTTAGAATAATGAGTGAAACTAAAAGGTGGATATATTGGAGCGAAATTACAATGTAATTGGTAATTGTCCAGAATTGTATTTTCTGCATATTCCTTAACAAAAGATTGAATAATGACATAATGATAGCGACAAAAGAGATCAATGAATATGAGATAAAAACAAAAATAAAAACATATGGCCAGGGCTGGGAATGTGACTTAGTGGCAGGGCCCTGGGTTCAATTCCTCAGTACCACATAAAGAGAAAAGGCTGGAAGTGGCACTCTGGTTCAAGTGGTAGAGTGCTAGCCTTGAGCAAAAGAAGTTCAGGGACTATGCTCAGGGCTTAAGTTCAAGTCCCAGGACTGGCAAAAAAAAAAAAAATTGGACAGGTGCTGTTGGCTCACACCTGTAATCCTAGCTACTCAGGATACTGAGATCTGAGGATTGCAGTTCAAAGCCAGCCTGGGCAGGAAAGTCCCTGAGACTCTTATCTCCAATTAAGCACCAGAAAACTGAAAGTGGTGCTGTGGCTCCAAGTGATAGAGCACTAGCCTTGAGCCATAGAGCTTAGAAACAGTGTCCAGGCCCCAAGTTCAAGCCCCACGACCAACAAAAACAAAACAAAACAAAAATCTGTTTCTTTGTGAAAACTTCCCCAAAAGAAAACTGAGAAACCTTCAGTTCTCTGAGGAAGCCATATCTATGTTGAAGATTCTGCAGACCAAATGACTAGAAGTTTCTGACTGTGAAGATAAAAGGTTATAGATTAAGAGCCAAAATTCTCTTGGCCACATTTAGTTATCTTTGTAGCCATTTACTCCTATCCTGTGCATCTGATCTAACAGCCTTATGACTACTATACTGTAAACTTCAAACTGTAAAACTCTGTGTCCTTCTTTCCTTCCTTCCTGTACTGGGGCTTGATTCAGGCCCAGGGTACTCTCCCTTAGCTTTTTCTCTTAAGGCTGACACTCATCATTTGAAGAACACCTCCACTTCTGGCTTTTTGCCGGTTAAGAGGACAGTCCATGAGATAAGAATCTTACAGACTTTCCTCCTGAGCTAGCATTGCTCCTGAGCTAGAATTATAAGTATGAACCATTGGCACCTGGCTGGAAAGTATTGTTAAACTTTGTAACAGCTTCCACCAATCCTAAAACTGAGAATCTTATAACATCTGAAATCTATCAAAGAGATTTCCTGACGGGCTCTGCTCTAACCTACCCACCTGATAAATCCACTGTTGCACTGGACAAATCCATTGATTTATGACTTTCTTTTATTCTGTGTCTATAAATATTTGTGTTCTTCTTCCACAGGGGAACAAGTCATTCAGAGTAAACAGATCTGAGTGCTCAGGCTCTAGGCACTCAGCTTTGACTCAGAACAAACTACCTCTTACTCTTTTGGAGCAAGAGTCATATTTCACATCAACAAAGGCATTGCTTTGTTAGTAACAGAAATAATGAAAATATGAAGAGATATGAGAAAGTGACAGTTTTTAGGCATTATGAATTAGGATAAGTTAAAATTGACATTTGAACCTTCATTAATCCACAAGAAAAGCAACTATTTGGAAAGAGACTTGAGACTTCCTTTCAGGAAATGTTTTCAGGCAGCTCAAACATTTCTTTCAGATACAGAGATACAAAACTCAAGTGAAAGTTAAGAATAATGGTTAACTTTGTGGTAAAAACACAAACAGGAAACAGCAGGCCCTCCACATAAATATAATTAAGAAAAAGCCCGGAACATCCGGAGATAACCTGGAAAAGGCCAAAAAACCTGAAGCTTTATGTTTCATCGCATTGAAGATTTACAGGGAATCTCTGGTGCTTTTGGTAAAGGCCAAGCCAGGGTCAGCTCTTCTTCCAGCAAATGAGAACACATCAACCTCCATTTCAGGATCCAGCATTCCAAAAATCCAAGTGGGTGGCAGGGGTTAAAAGAATCCCAACTTCCTGGAACAAGATACTGTGTTAGTAAAACAAGGTTGGGGGCCTAGGAAGGTGGCTCAGTGGTAGGGTGCTTGCCTAGCATGCATGAAGTTTGATTCCTCAGTACCACATACACAGAAAAAGCCAGAAATGGTGCTGTGGCTCAAGTGGTAGAGTGCTAGCCTTGAGCAAGAGAAGCTCAGGGACAGTGTCCAGGCCCTGAGTTCAAGCCCCAGGACTGGAGGAAAAAAAAACAAGGTTGGGGTGGGCATGAGTACCAGCACACCAACACAGTGCCTCTCCAATAGCAAAGGTCCCACATCTGTTTCCTTCTAGCTCCTCTTCTCTAATATAAATTATCTACTGCTCCACTCTTCACCCTTCCGGCTTTTTTTACTTTTATGTTATGACATCCATATTTATCATACATATGATACATACATACATACATGCACACATACATATCATATGTATGTCTTTTCTTATAGCTTTCAAAGTCCTTTTGGATATAAACTAATGTACATAAATCATAGTGGCTACTAAGTTGGAAGTAAATAATATTGTTTGGAATACATAATATTCCAAACAATGTCTCTATACTGTCTCTTAACTTGACAGTACTGGGATATAGCATTGACAGAGAACAGAGGTAAGAGAAAAGGAGGCACTTTATTTTAGTTCTGATAGCTTCTAAGCCTGATAACTTCTAAACAGGAGTGCATGCCAAGGCTTGATCATCAATAATGTCCTTTAATGGTGTGCATCTCATGAATATCACTCTATTAGAACATCGGCAGGTTTACAAAAGCTGTTTTTACCAAGCTGAATTTACCCAGCTGAGAAGGGATTAACTAGAACACATAACCAGGCACTGGTGGCTCATGTTTGTTATCCTAGCTACCAAGGAGGCTGAAATCTAAGGATCGTAATTTGAAGTCATCCCAGGCAGGAAAGTCCCTGAGACTCTTATTTTCAGTTAATCAGCAAAAAGCCAGAAGTGGAGCTGTAACTCAAGTGATGCATCATACAGTGTCAGCCTTGAGCAAAAATGCTAAGGGCTAACACCAGGCCTTTAGTTCAAGCACCAGTATGATATGCGTGTGCGCACACACACACACACACACACACACACACACACACACACACACCTATAATACACACATACACACACACTGTATTCAGATAG
>NW_012267354.1:619870-663837 GCF_000151885.1 Dipodomys ordii
GGACAGCGCCCAGGCCCAGAGTTCAGGCCCCACGACCGGACCCAAAAAAAAAAAAGCCGGAAGTGGTGCTGTGGCTCAAGTGGTAGAGCGCTAGCTTTGAGCTGAAGAGCTGAGGGACAGCGCCCAGGCCCAGAGTTCAAGCCCCATAACCGGACCCCCCCAAAAAAAAAAAACTTTCGTGCATCAAATGATACCAAGAAGCTGGGCTCTGGTGGCTCATGCCTATAATCCTAGCTACTCAGGAGGCTGAGATCTGGGATCACAATTCTGAAGCAAGAAGTCTAGGAGACTTCCACTAAACTACAATCAATCAATCAATAAACGCCAGAAGAAGAGCTGTGGCTCAAGTGGTAGAGCCCTAGCCTTGAGCAATAAAGCTCAGGGATAGAGTCAGGGCCCTGAGTTCAAGCCCCAGAACCAGCACACATATGTGTGCACATGAGCACACGCACACACACATAACACACATAAACACACACACACACACACAAAGATACCAAGAAGCTAGTGTCAGTGACTCATGCCTGTAATCCTAGTTACTTGAGGAGCTGAGATTGGGAAGATTTCAGTTCAAAGCCAGCCCAGGCAAAAAAAGTTCGTGAGATACCATCACACCAAAATGTGTGGTGGCACACATCAGTTATCCTAGTAAAGATGGGAAACCTAACATAGGCAGACTGTACCTAGGCATATGCTTGGCAGGCAGTGAGACTCTATGCCTAATATAATCAATGGATGTGTGGCTCCATGAAAAGATTACCTGCCTAGCAATCACAAGGTCCTGAATTCGAACCTCAGCACTACCAGAGTAAGTAAATATGTAAATAGAAATATGTACTGGAATTGGGTGCAGCAAGTGGTAGAGCATTTGCCTAACATGTACAACATACTAGATTCAGTCCCCAGAATTTCAATTATAAGTAAATACATTTAACTTAATAATACTAAAGAAGGCAAGAAGTAAATAAACTTTAAAACAAAATATAACTTGAACAGATAGTTGGACACATTTATAGCAGCATTATTCATAACTGTCAAAAGGTAGGCTCAATCTGCATCCCTTGGTTGATGAATGGCTAAAGAAAATGTGAATGAAATATCATTCAAACAAAATATTATTCAGCCTTGAAGAAAACTTTATACATGCTACATAATGTAGACAAAACCTGAGGACATTGTTTTAGTGAAATAAAAGGCAGTTACAAAAGGAAAAATATAATATGGTTCCATTTTGATGTAATATCTAAAGTAGTTAAGTACATGCAGATAGAAAGTAGACTGGTAAGCTAGGTGCTAGTGGCTCACATCTGTAATTCTAGCTACTCAGGGAGCTGAGATCTGAGGATCAAGGTTCTAAGCCAGCACAGGGAGAAAAGTCCATGAGACTCCTCTCCATTTAACTACCAAAAGCCAGAAGTAGAGCTATGGCTCAAGTGGTAAAGCACTAGCCTTAAGCAAAGGCTCAGAAGAGAGATTTGGCTGATGTGGAGAAACAATGCCACTGAACCGAGCATTGTGAATCTTACAAATGTTTTCCACAATTAAGATTTTTCAAAAAAAAAAAAATAGGTGCTGGTGGCCCACACCTATAACCCTAACTACTCAGGAGACTGAGACATGAGGTTCATGGTTCAAAACCAGTCCCAACAGAAAAGTCCTTAAGACTCTTATCTCCAATTAACCAGCAAAAATAGCCTGAAGTGGAGGTGTGGCTCAAATGGCAGGACACCAGTCTTGAGCAAAAAATCCATGTGAGAATTCAAGGCCCTGATTCAAGCCCTAGTTCCTACATAAACAATAAATTAATTAAATAAGAAATAATAAAGACATCATAGTTCTTACCCCCAGGGTCATTTCAAGAACTAAAAGAGATGAATATAGACAGGAATGGTTGAAGTGGGAAATATTTATGGACCAGGTGGACAGAGGGGGGCTGAGGTTGAGGGAGGGAGGAAGGCAGAGAGAAGGAAGGGCAGGGCAGGGGGGAGGGGAGGGGGAGGTGAGAAAGGAGGGGAAAGGGGGAGGGGGAGGGGAGGGGAGGAGAGGGGGAGGAGGGAGGGGGAACAACTTAACTTTCTACTTTCATTTATCTATTGTGAAGGGCTTTTCTTTTGACTGGTATTATAATTAAAAAATAAAAACATGGGGGTTGCTTATATTCCTCTGTCACCACTTTATGCAAGATTTAATGTTCACAGAAAAGTGCCTGAGAGTTAGGATCAACATTCTATTCTCGGCCTGTGTTTAAGGTTCTGTGTTTGTGTATCTTTTTTCCAAATTTGCTTACCTTTTCTCCCATGTACCCTCAAATTACTTGAGTCTCTTAGTCACAGAAATCTTCAACTTCCCATTCTAGATTACTGGATCATTTCCTCTTGCCCCAAGAAAGACCTCAGCCCAGATAGAGGGCAGCCTATTCACCCCTACCCAAAATCCCCTCAACAGTTTTTCTCCTTTTTATACTTGATTTCCAGCAGTGAAACCTGATTTTTAGTTCCTCTCTTTATAATTTGAGGGGCCTTCTCCAGGAGGTCAGAAATGGCTCAGTGCCCCGACAGCCTTAAGCCTGTTTCCTGGGTCGAAGAACATTGGCTGAAATCCAGACAGCTCACGTCACCTGGTCCAGATGGCGGAAACCATTGCTCAATAATAGGAAATTGATGCCAACAGCCCTTTTATCCATGACTCCCTCCCTTCCTCTCTCATTCTCTCTCTGTTTCTGATCCCAGAAAAACATTTTCCTAGACAGGAGGCAGCTGGGTAATAGGGTAAACAAAAACTCTTGGCCTCCGACCCACGGGATTTGTGTAGTATGAGGCTGGCCACAATGTCTGTTCACTAATAACACAAGGCTGAGTTCTGCGCTCAGATCAGAAGACTCAAGTCTGAATAGGAGTTTCTACCATCTAATTTCTGACCCTTGATAAATCACTGGATTCCCTTCTATTGATTTTTTTTAATTTTTGGTATGAGTAATAATACCTAACTCACAGAAGATATTATTGAGCTCTTGAATGAAGTCATTGTATGTGGAAAATTTCATAAACTTGGAGCTGATGCCAATGCAAACTTTTTTAATATCTTTATTGTAACACAGGGCTTGGGTACTGTCCCTGAGCTTCTTTTTGCTCAAGGCTAGCGCTCTACCACTTGAGCCACAGCACCACTTCTGGCTTTTTCTGTTTATGTAGTACTGAGGAGTCAAACCCAGGGCTTCATGCATGCTAGGCAAGCACTCTACCACTGAGCCACATTCCCAGCCCCAGTACTTTTTAAACACTGTTACTCTCTCCCTCATTTTTTCCCTAACCCTTCCCTACTCCCTTCCCCCTCCCAGTGTAAATATTCTCTGGGACAGACTTCCTGAGAAAAGCAGGTTCTGGGAGGCAGGAAGGACTGAAAGTGATCATAGGCAGATCTAGAAATCAGTAGCCTGCTGGGTAGGTGAAGGCAGGCCTTTCTATGTGCTCTGCAGCCTGACTTAACCGCACCGTACCCAGTTGCCTCATAATCAAAATGAGGATGATGAAAAATACCTTGTCTGGCCAGGTACTAGTGGTTCACACCTATAATCCCAGCTACTCAGCACTGAAATATAATGATTGCAGTTCGAAGCAAGCCTAGATATACAAATCTTTAATTAACCACTTGAACTCTGGCTCCAATGGTAGAGTGACAGCCTTGAGTGAAAAAAGCTAAGGAACCACCAAAGACCCAGTATTGGCACACTAAAAAAACAAAAACAAAACCCTCTGCTGTGAGAGGGAATTCTTTTCAAAAAATGATGCTTGGGCCAGACACTAGTGGTTCATACCTGTAATCCTGGCTACTCAGGAGGCTGAGATGAGGATTCCAGTTCAAAGCCATAGGGGGAAGGAAAAACTATGAGATTCTACAACTAATCACACATACATACACACAGAAATAGAGCTGTGGCTCAAGTGGTAGAGTGCTAGTCTCCGGCAAAAATAGCTCAGGGACAAGCTGGTACCAGTGGCTCACACCTGTAATCCTATCTTCAGGAGGCTGAAATCTGAGGATCTTGGTTCAAAGCCAAGCCAGGCAGGAAAGTCCATGAGACTTTTATCTCCAATTAACCACCAGAAAACCAGAAGTGCCACTGTGGCTCAAGTGGTAGAGTGCTTGCATTGAGCTGAAGAGCTCAGGGACAGCACCCAGTCCCAGAGTTCAAGCCCCACAACCAATTAAAAAAAAAAACTCAGGGACAGCTTCCAGACCCTGAGTTCAAGCCTCAAGATCACACCAAATAGTAAATAAATAACACTGAGCAATTTGGATGTCTATTTGCAGAAGAATGAAAATAGAACTTTATCTCCTTGCCACTTACAAAACAATTCAAAATAGATGTAAGACATAAATACAAACCCTGAAATTATGAAACATCTAGAAGAAAACAGGGGGGGCTGGGAAGGTGGCTCAGTGGTAGAGTGCTTGTCTGGCATGCATGAGGCTCTGGGTTCGATTCCTCAGCACCACATAAGCTGAAAAAAAAAAGAAAAAGAAAACATAGGGGGAAATGCTTCAGGACATTGGACATTGAGATGGACCAGGATTTTTTTGCACATGATTCTGAAAACAATAGCAAAGAAAAGCAAATATAGACACAGGATTATATCAAGCCAAAAAACTGCCCAGCAAAAAAAATAATTCACAAAACAAAGAGACAAACTTTAGAAAGGGAGAAAATGGCCAGGCGCTAGTGGCTCACGCCTGTAATCCCAGCTACTCAGGAGGCTGAGATCTGAGGATCTCAGCTCAAAACCAGCCCGGGCAGGAATAACTGTGAGACATAGCTCCAACTGATCACCAGAAAACAGGAAATGGCAGGTAGAGCACTAGCCTTGAGCTGAAGAACCCAGGGACAGAGCCCAGGCCTAGAGTTCAAGCCATATGACCACCACCAAAAGAAAAACAAAGGGAGAAAATGTAAGCAAACTACAATCTGACAAGGGGTTAATATCCATAATACATAAGGAACTCGGGGCTGGGAAGGTGGCTCAGTGGTAGAGCAATTGCCTTGCATGCATGAGGCCCTGGGTTCGATTCCTCAGCACCACATAAGCAAAAAGAAAAAAGCCGGAAGTGGCACTGTGGCTCAAGTGGTAGAGTGCTAGCCTTGAACTGAAGAGCTGAGGGATAGCGCCCAGGTCCAGAGTTCAGGCCCCACGACCGGACCCCCCCACACACACAAAAAAAGGAACTCAATAACCACAGGAAAAACGTCAATAGATCTAAATAAGATTTTTTTTTTTTGTCGGTCATGGGGCTTGAACTCTGGGCCTGGGCGCTGTCCCTCAGCTCTTCAGCTCAAGGCGAGCACTCTACCACTTGAGCTACAGCGCCACTTTCGATTTTCTAGTGGTTTATTGGAGATAGGAGTCTCAAGGTCTTTCCTTCCCGGGCTGGCTTTGAACCTCGATCCTCAGATTTCAGCCTCCTGAGTAGCTAGGATTACAGGCATGAGCCACCAGTGCCTGGCTTAAATAAGACATTTCTTAAAGGAAGACACACAAATGGCCAAGTCCAAAAGGTATCTGAAAAAGAAACTCTACCAAATATGTGCTAATCATCAAGGAAATATATTAAAAACTATAATAAGATTATCATCTCCTCCCAGTGAGAATCACTGTTATCAAAAGATAAAGATTAATATCAAAAGACTAAACTGCAAGAAAGGATGCAGATAAAAAGCAAAAACTCTTGCACACAGCAATGTGGGAATGTACATTAGTACAGTCAGGTCCTGTTTGCTTTCATTATGAGACGTTTGCTGGCGTCTAGTGCTCTGCCTCATGAGCTACACCTTTTCTTCCAATTTTTTGCTGATTAAGTGGAGATGAGAGACTCCTGGACTTTTGGAGGGGGGGAGGGATGGGGTAGGTTGTGGGGCTTGAACTCTGGGCCTGGTACTGTCACTCAGCTCTTTAGCTCAAGTCAAGCACTCTACCACTTGAGCCACAGCCCCATTTCCAGTTTTCTGGTGGTTAATTGGAATAAGAGTCTCACTGACTTCCCTGCTTGGGCTGGCTGTATACCACAATCTTCAGATCTCAGCTTCCTGAGTAGCTGGGATTACAGGTGTGAGCCACCACTACTAGTTCTGTTCTTGCTCTTTTTTTTTTAGAATGAGGTCTCACTTGCTGCAATAACCTGTATGTGTCACCACTCAGCTTTTTTTTTTTTTTTTTTTTGGTGGGGGGTAAGGGCAGGATTGAAATGGGATCTCATAAACTGTTTGCCTGGGCTGTCTTCAAGCCACAATCCTCCTGATGTCTGCCTCCTAAGTAACCACAGGCATGAGCCACCACTCCTGGCCTTGTTCTATGCTGGGTTCTTAGCTCCCCAGAAAGAAAGGAGATTTTGAAAGGAAGGCATCACGTCTAGTTATGTTCCAAGAAGTCCCATAATCTATTATTTCACACAATCTTGGCAGTAAGTCACCAAGTGGGCTAGGTTATGATTGGTAAACAGCAGCTATCAACTCTCAATGTCATTATGTAGCAAAGTTCTATTTATTGCTCCTGACACATAATTCCTGCTGGTTTGGCTGAGGCCCTGCTCTGAGCTGTCATTGTCCTGACTCAAGGACAGAATATTCACTATCCAGAAATCTTGCCACAATAGAAGAATAGAATTGGAGCACGTACTGGCTGTTGATTTCCACTTAGGACAGATGTGTTTTAATTGACTGAAGTAAGTCACAGCCATTGGGATCATTGGTAAAACTCAATGGAGTGTCACCGTATAGTTCCGTCTTTATCTAAAAGAAGAGCAAGTCTCAAATACTTATGAACAGACTTGATAACAACCTTGGTGGTTATTATTGTTTTTATCGTCACTATGTGGGTTTTTGGTTTGTTTGTTTTGCCAGTCCTGGGACTTGAACTCAGGGCCTAAGCACTCTCCCTAAGCTTCTTTTGCTCAAGGCTGGCACTTTGTCACTTGAGCCACAGTGACACTTGTGGCCTTTTCTATTTATTTGGTACTGAGGAATTGAACCCAGGGCTTCATGAATGCTAGGCAAGCATTCTACCACTAAGCCACATTCCCAGCCCAATGTGAGACTCTTATCTCCAATTAATCACCAGAAAGCCAGAAGTAGGCTCCAGTCACCGAGCCTTGAGTGAAAAGGCACCGGGGTCAGGCTCTGACTTCAAGCCCAATACTATCACAAAAGAAAATCCGGTCATAAAACTTGGAACACATTCATTAGAAAACTTCCCGGCAAAACCATCCTATGGTGATATAAGTTGAAATTGTGGTTATTTTGGAAGGGGTAGGGAAAGAAGTCACATGCTGCATGTTTATTAGAAAGAGGAAGAGGGAACCTTCTGTGTTGATGTTACCCTTCTTGAATAATATTTATATAGGCAACTGCAAAGATTCACCCAAGTGTACACTTAAGATTTGGATATCAGTTATACCCTAATAAAAAGTTACTGCCGGCCGGGTGCTTGTGGCTCACGCCTGTAATCCTAGCTACTCAAGAGGCTGAGATCGAGGATCTCGGTTCAAAGCCAGCCTAAGCAGGAGAGACCGTGAGACTCCTATCTCCAATAAACCACCAGAAAACCGGAAGTGGCGCTGTAGCTCAAGTGGTAGAGTGCTCGCCTTGAGCTGAAGAGCTGAGGGACAGCTCCCAAACCCAGAGTTCAAGCCCCATGACGGCCAAAAAAAAAAAAAAAAAAGTTACTGCCGGGGGCTGGGTGGTTCATGCCTGTAATCCTAGCTACTCAAGAGGCTGAGATCGAGGATCTCGGTTCAAAGCCAGCCTAGGGAAGGAAGTCTGAGAAACTCTTGTTTTGGTTTTTTTTTTTTTTTTTTTTGGGTCTGGTCATGGGGCCTGAACTCTGGGCCTGGGCGCTGTCCCTCAGCTCTTCAGCTCAAGGCTAGTGCCCTACCACTTGAGCCACAGCACCACTTCTGGCTTTTTTCTTTTTGCTTACGTGGTGCTGAGGAATCGAACCCAGGGCTTCAGGCATGCAAGGCAAGCGCTCTACCACTGAGCCACCTTCCTAGCCCCTGAGAAACTCTTAACTCCAATAAACCACTCGAAAACTAGAAGTGGCACTGTAGCTCAAATAGTAGAACGCTAGCCTTGAGCTGAAGAGCTGAGGGACAGCTCCCAAACCCAGAGTTCAAGGCCCACAACTGACAAAAAAAAAGAAAAAGTAACTAAAAAGAAACCATCAGAATAAAAATATTTGCTATGTAAAAGGTCCCATTAAGAGAATAAAAAGACAAGAGCTGCTAACTCATGCCTCTAATCCTAGCTACTCAGAAGGCTGAGATCTGAGGGTCGTGATTCAAAGCCAGCCAGGGCCAGAAAGTCTCTGAGATTCTTATCTCCAATCAACCACCAGAAAACTGGAAATGGCGCTGTGGCTCAAGTGATAGAATGTTAGCCTTGAGCTGAAGAGCTGAGGGATAGCGCCCAAGCCAAGGGTTCAAGCCCCATGATCACACACACACACACACACACACAATCTGAAGCTTTGAAACTACTAGAAAACAGAGGTTCTTGGTATTGGCAAAGACTCTCTGAATAGGACTGCAGGACCTCAGGGAACAATAGCAAGAACTGACCAATGGGCTTGCATCAAATGAATAAGCTTTTACATGACAGAGGAGGAGAAGACAGAGGGGAAAAAAGGATTTAAAGAAGAAAGTAGGCTGGGAATGTGGCTTAGTGGTAAAGTGCTTTTCTAGCATTCATGAAGCCCTGGGTTCAATTCCTCAGTACCACATAAACAGGAAAAGCTGGAAGTGGTGCTGTAGTTCAAGTGGTAGAGTGCTAGCAAAAGAAGCTCAGGGACAGTGGACAGTGCCCAAGCCCTGAGTTCAAGGCCCAGGACTAGCAAAAATAAAAGTAAAAAATAAAGAAAGAAGAAAGTGGAAGGAGGGCAAAGAGGAGGAGGATGTGGAAGATGAGAAGGAGGAGCAGCCGGAGAAAGAATAAGTGAAGGAGGAGGGTGGGGGGAGGGAAGAACAGAAAGGAGAAAGAGGATGTGGTGAAGAAAAAAAAAGGAAGGAAAGAAGTAGGAGGGGACAAGGAGAAATACATATAGGAGAGGAAGAAAAAAAGGAAGAAGAGAAATTCAGAGTGATAAAAGCTAGCTCCAGGACTGGAGGTACGGCTCAAGCAGCAGAGTGCCTAGCTTAACACAAGGTCCTGAGTTCAGACCCTAGTACTGTGTTAAAAATAAACAAGGGGCTGGGAAGGTGGCTCAGTGGTAGAGTGCTTGCCTTGCATGCAAGAGGCCCTGGGTTCGATTCCTCAGCACCACATAAGCAGAAAAAAATATAGCATCCAAAGGTTGTTACTCTGGGGCTGGGAAGGTGGCTCAGTGGTAGAGTGCTAGCCTTGAGCTGAAGAGTTGAGGGACAGGCCCAGGCCCAGAGTTCAGGCCCCATAACCAACCAAAAAAAAAAAAAAAAGGTTGCTACTCTATAAGTTCTGTTCACATGAAATTTTTATAATAGATAAAAGTAGGGCCTCAGAGAACAGATAAAGGAAGTAGAAGGAAGTATATGACTACAAAGGGAATTTTGGGAGAGAGAGAAAGGTTCTGTATCTTATGAGGGTGACAATAGGAATCTTCACATGTTCAATTCATGTCACTATATTCTTTTTTTTTTTTTAAGTCCTTAGGGGCTGGGAAGGTGGCTCAGTGGTAGAGCACTTGCCTTGTATGCCCTGGGTTTGATTCCTCAGCGCCACATAAGAAAAAAGCCGGAAGTGGCACTGTGGCTTAAGTGGTAGAGTGCTAGCCTTGAGCTGAAGAGCTGAGGGACAGCGCCCAGACCCAGAGTTCGGGCCCCACGACCGGACCCAAAAAAAAAAAAAGTCCTTTTATTTTTTAAAATTGTGTACCTGTACTGGGGCTTGAACTCAAGACTAAGGGCACTGTCCTTTATCTTTTAAAAAAAATCCATTTTATTTTATGTTAACTTTTAGAGCCAGTTTTTTGAAGTATATTGGAAAAGTTCCTGAAAGGAGACGCAAAGGAATGGGCTATGGAAAACTGTGGTCCGGTATCACACCCTTCCCCAGAGCCTGCACTTGGCCTCTGCTTCCTGACCTTTGTTTCCTGGCCTCTGCTTCCTAGGTCTGCTGAGCCAGGGGCATTGTCCCTCTTGGGAAGAGTTGAGGCATCTACTCTGCTCTCCTTACTCCAACATCCAGCACCTGTCACATCGGTACCAGGTGGATGCTCCTTGACAGGGTAGAAGAACTTTCTAGCAACAGGTTTGGTCCATTTCTACATACTTTACAGTCTCTCCAGCTGTCCTCCAGGACATGAGGACAGGCCCCAGCTGGAAAGTGTCCCTGCTTCTTCCCCTCAGGGCCCAGGCCTGGCTCACCAGCTCACCCCTGTAGTTTGAAGAATTTAACAACTGGGGGGGGAGGGGTAGGAGGAGGATGGCAAGGGATGGGAGGGGGAAACAAAGGAGGAGGTTACAATGCTTGATAAGAAATGTACTCATTATCTTGCCCATGTAATTATAACCCCGCTGTACAGTATTTTCACAATAAAAAAATTATATTAAATTAAATTTAAAAAAAAAAGAAAGAGAAAGCCTTAGATACAAGCAAAAATAAAAAAAAGAATTTAACAACTGGATGAATTTATTGTTGCTGTCATTTTAATTTTAGAAGAACATTTTTATCATCCAAATAACATCTAGATGGTTAAAAACAAACAAACAAGAATCCACAAAAGAAAAAAAAAGCAGGCACAGCTCTACTTTCCAGAAGCCACAATTATTTCTAATTCCTTCTCTATCTAGAAACATCTATGTGAATGAAGGTACATATGCCTAGAGCTACAGGACAGGTAGGATTGCTTCAAGCCCTTGGGCTACAGATCATAAGATCATGTCCTTTTTTTTTTTTTGGTCGGCCGTGGGACTTGAACTCTGGGCCTGGGCGCTGTCCCTCAGCTCTTCAGCTCAAGGCGAGCGCTCTACCACTTGAGCCACTTCCGGTTTTCTGGTGGTTTATTGGAGATAGGAGTCTCACGGTCTCTCCTGCTTGGGCTGGCTTTGAACCGTGATCCTCAGATCTCAGCCTCCTGAGTAGCTAGGATTACAGGCTTGAGCCACCAGCGCCCGGCCCATGATCATGTCCTTTTTTTATGATTTTTTTTTTGTTGGTTGCTGGGCTTGAACTTGGGGCCTGGGCACTGTCCCTGAGCCTCTTTGTGCTCAAGGCTAGCACTCTACCTGTTGAGCCACACTGCCACTTCTGCTTTTTGAATGGTTAATTGGAGATAAGAGTCTCATGGGAACTTTTTGATTTTGAACCGTGATCCTCAGATCCCTGACTCCTGAGTAGCTAGAATTATAGGCATGAGCCACTGGTGTCCAGCTCAGATCATGTCCTGTTTCACTCAGATCCAAGTAGGCTTAATCCTGGCTATCACTGACTATAACTTCAGTAGCTAACAGATTTCAGGCTCTGTCCCTTGGATCATAAAACTAATCCAGGCTTACACAATCCTGAGAAAACAGAAGAGCCATATGGTCAGCCTGCTCTCCGCTCAGGCCTGTGAGGTCCATTGAACTCAGGCCACTGTGCTGCCCCAGCCAGGTGACAAACAACCAAAAACCACTTTGCAGCTCAGCACTCAGGAGGCAGTGGATGGGAAGAAAGAGAGTTTGAGCCTTCCTCACTCAAGCTACAGACACAGCACAATTTCATATCAAAACTAACTTAGGAAAGAATTTGAAGTTAGAGGAGAAAGAAGGAGAAAGAGCCAAAGAAGCCATCCTAGTCACAAGTTTATTGCTGTGGCTATTTGGAATCCAGGCTGGGGTAGATAAGAGTTTTTCCTAAGACAGGAGAATAGGAAAGAGAAAGGTTTATTAGGAAAGAATACTCTGTGTGTGTGCGTGTGCTTGTGTGCGCATGCGTGCTAGTAACTGACTTGAACTCAGGGCCTCTTACTCTGTCTTAGCTTTTCCTGCTCAAGACTGGCACTCTACCGCTTGAGCCAAACCCCTATTTCTGGCTTTTTACTAGTTGTTTGGAGATGAGTCTCTCCAACTTTTCTTTGAACAACGTGTGATCCTCAGATCTCAGTCTCCAGATCAGCTAGTATTACAGGCATGAGCCTCCTGGCTGGCAGGATATAGATTTAATAGTCTGAAAGTGAGTTATCTCTAGGGAGAGAAAATGACAATAACTTTACACCAGCACAAGTTTTTAATTGAAGTGCTCTAGGACCAACTCTACCAGCAGAGTGCTGTCACAAGGGTGTGGGAGGTTTACATTTGACTCTAGGCCAGGGTTTATTGGCTTGGGTGAGAAAATTAAAGATCTGTTCTTTCTGGAGTTATTTGTTAACCCATTTCAGGTTAGAATAAAACCTATCATTAATCCTCTATCTTGTGGCTGGGAATGTGGCTTAGTGCTAGAGTGCTTACCTAGCAAGCATGAAGCTTTGGATTTGATTCTCCAGTACCACATAAACAGAAAAAAACAGAAGTGGCACTGTGGCTCAAATGGTAGTCTTGAGCACAGAGAGGCTAAGGGACAGTGCCCAGGCCTAAGCCCCAGGACCAGTTTAAAACAACAAACAAAAACTATCTTGTGTGGGCTGGGAAGGTGGCTCAGTGGTAGAGGCCCTGGGTTCGATTCCTCAGCACCACATAAGCAAAAAGAAAAAAGCCGGAAGTGGAGCTGTGGCTCAAGTGGTAGAGTGCTAGCCTTGAGCTGAAGAGCTGAGGGACAGTGCCCAGACCCAGAGTTCAGGCCCCACAACTGGACCCAAAAAACAAACAAACAAACAAAAAAAAACTATCTTGTGACATATTATGACCTTGGGAGGCCAAATAAACTAGTTCAAAGGCTTAAATACAATGTTCTTTCTTTGATCCCATCCTCCATTTTAAGTTTTCTTTTCTCTTTTTTTAACTGTATTTTTAATTGTTTTCATTTTTCATGTTTTATTTTTAATGTTTTTATTTTTATATATTAACTTTATTTATTCATTTTGTCAGTTGTGGGGCCTGAACTCTAGGCCTAGGCACTGTCCCTCAGCTCTTCAGCTCAAGGCTAGCACTCTACCACTTGAGCCAGAGCACCACTTCTGGCTTTTTCTGCTTATATGGTGCTGAGGAATCGAACTCAGGGCCTCATGGATGCAAGGCAAGCACTCTACCACTGAGCCACCTTCTCAGCCCCTTAACTCTCTCTATATATATATTTTTTGTCTTTTCTTTTTTGGTACTGGGGATCGAGCCCAGGACATTGCATTTGCTATGCAAGTACTTTGCCACTGAGCTACATCCCAGCCCTCCATTTTAAGTTTTCCATTTCCTGCTTGCTCATGACTAACTGCTTTCTAACTTGGTTTTGGTGTGTGTGTGTGTGTGTGTGTGTCTGTGTGTGTGTTTGTGTGTGTCTGTGTGTCTGTGTCTGTGTCTGTGTCTGTGTGTCTGTGTGTAGTTGCCTTGGACAATGAGAGGACACCATTTTTTCTACAGTTCTCATAATTTCTCTACAGACCCGATCTGGTATTGTCTGGTGTTGTCCGGAGCTACAGGGTGGGCCCTGACTGCAGCTCTGAAGGTGGCTGGTCCACAACAGTGCAGCTGCCAGTCCCTTCTGCACAGCTGCTTTGGAACAGACAAAAGAGTCTGCACATCCTGAAGAAACTATATCCTCTGTCTTTTTTCTGAGTCCTTGTGGTCCAACAGTTCATCAAGGGGCAGCCTACTGGCCCCAGGCCCTCTGTCTCAGATAGCTCTTCTCCCGGTCCCCCAGGTGTCTATCTAGCATCTTTCAGAAACTAATCCTACTTAAGGAGTTTTCCTTTAACCTCTCTGCCCAGCCTGATTCTCCTGGGATCCTTCTAAAAGCCAGACCCTTCAGGAGTCAGAAAACCCACAACTTCAAGGAAACTGAGTCCTGGCTACCCAGAGGAGGGTGAGAATACTCTTGTGGGTTGTTGACTTTTGTTGTTGTTGTTTTGAGCTCAAGCTCAGGGTCTAGCACTTACCACTTGAGCCACAGCACCACTTGCAGCTTTTTCTGCTTATATGGTATTGAAGAATCGAACCCAGGGCTTCATGCATGATAGGCAAGCACTCTATCACTAATCCACATTCCCAGACCATGGTTCTTGTTTTTTGTGTGTATGTGATTCCACGAAGGTTGTTGTTACATTAAATTTAAAATGTATTACCCTGGGGGGGAGGGGAGAGGCTGGGAAGGGATGTGAAGGGTAAACCAAAGGAGGAGGCTGCAATGCTTGGTAAGAAATGTACGCATTATCCTGCCCATGTAATTGTAACCCCTCTGTACAGTATGTTCACAAATAAAAAATAAATTAATTAATTAAAAAAATAAAAAAATGTATTACCCTTCATAATGTAACATTATGTTAAGTGAGTAGATACAAAAGAAAAAACAAACAAACAGGGTCATGGTGGCTCATACCTGTAATCCTAGTTACTCTGGAAGTTGAGATCTGAGGGTCAAGATTCAAAGTCAGTTCTAGCAGAAAAGTCAATGGGACTCCTATCTCTAGTTAAGCAGCAAAAATCCAGAAGCAAAAGTGTGGCTCCAGTGGTAGAATATCAGGCCTTAAGCAAAAAAGGCAGGCTGGGAACATGGCTTAGTGGTAGAGTGCTTGCCTAGCATGCATGAAGTCTTGGGTTCGATTCCTCAGTACCATCTACACAGAAAAGGCCAGACGTGGCACTGTGGCTCAAGGGGTAGAATGTTAGCTTTGAGCAAAAGAAGCTCTGGGACAGTGCCCAAGCCCGGAGTTCAAGCCCCAAAACTAGCAAAAAAAAAAGGCAAGTGAGAGGACCAAGTCCTAAGTTCAAGCCCCAGTACACACACACATACACACACACACACACACACACACACACACACACACCGTTTGATCTGTGCTCTCAAACCAGCTAGCTATAAATCTTAGTTCCCACAACCTCCTCCTCACTTTCAATTAATTTGCAAAAGCAGGTCACAGAACTCAGGGAAATGCTTCTGTGCATCTTCTAGTTTACTTTAAAGGAGATTACAAAATATTCAAAAGAAGAAATTCATAGGCCAAGGTATGGGAAGACGTGCTGGTAGAATAACTTGCCTATTTGATGCAAGGTCCTGGGTTTAAGTCTTCTAGACCCAGTATTTTAAAAAAATCAGAGCCGGGCGCTGCTGGCTCACACCTGTAATCCTAGCTACTCAGGAGGCTGAGATCTGAGGATCTCGGTTCAAAACCAGCCCGGGCAGGAGAGACCATGAGACTCCTATCTCCAATAAACCACCAGAAAACCGGAAGTGGCGCCCAGGCCCAGAGTTCAAGCCCCACGACCGACAAAAAAAAAAAAAATCAGTACATTAACTCAAAACAGGAAAGAGCTGGATATAGGTCAAAAAGGAGGAAGTTCACCAATAAAGCAGAAATCTGTCTGGCACACAGGAAGTAGTCAATTCTTCTCTGTGGTGGTTGCCTATATAGACTAAATAGGATCAGGCACTGTTGGCTTATGCCTATTATCCTAGCTACTCAGAAGGCTGATCTGAGTCTCACAATTCAAAGCCAGCCCAGGCAGGAAAGTCCACGAGACTCTTTTTGTTTGCTTGTTTGTGTTGCCAGTCCTGGGGCTTGAACTCAAAGACTTGGCACTGTCCCTGAGCTTGTTTTTGCTCAAGGCTACCATTTTACCACTTGAGCCACAGCGCCACTTCCGGCTTTTTCTGTGTATGTGGTACTGAGGAATGGAACCCAGCACCAAAAAATCTGTGGCTCAAGTGGTAAAGCACTAGCCTTAAGCAAAAAAGCTCAGAGAGTACGTAGGCCCTGAGTTTAAACCCCAGGACCAGCAAAAAGAAAAAGACTAGACAGAGATGAGTCAGGTAGAGGAAGAAGGGAAGATGATGGAGCAATAAGAGCTACAAGAAGAAACCAAGAGAAATACAAGACAGAGAAGCATAGAGGCAGAGAAGAGAGCAGGGTAGGAGAATTAGTAAGGTGGATGGGTCAAGAAAGGCCTGGTATGCAGCCTAGCATGGTGGCGCATACTAATAATATCATCACTGGGGAGGCTGAGGCAGAAAATAAAAGGGTTGGAAGCTAGCCTGGGCTACAGAGAAATCTAGACCAGCCTGAGCTACATAGTGAGAACAAAAACCAAAACAAAAGAAGGCCTGGTAGACCCTACATGACCCTCCCTTCAAAATGCCTCCAAAGTGGAGGTTTCCTATATTTGGAAATAGGGTGTTTAGAAAGGAATTGAGGTTAATGAGAGCCCAATATTGTGGCACATGCTTGTAATGCCAGCACTTGGGGGCTGAAGGAGAAAGATCTCTGGATCCAGGCCAACCTCAGTTACATAGTGAAACTGTCTCATAAATAAATAGCCAGTTACTGGTGGCTGACACCTATAATCCTCGCTACTTAAGAGTCTAAGATCTAAGGATCATGGTTTGAAGCCAACCCAGACAGGAAAGTTTGTGAGACTTTTATCTCCAAATAACCATCAAAAACAAACAAACAACAACAACAACAACAAAACCTCACAAGTGGAGCTCTGGCTCAAGTAGCAGAGCCCTAGCCTTGAGCAAAAAAAAGCTCAGAGACAGTGCCCAGGCCCCGAGTTTAAGCCCTAGAAGCAGCAAAATAATTAACTAATTAATCAATTAAATGCTAAGCAATAGCATGAGGCCCTGATTTTGAGCCCATTTACCTATATTTAAAAAAAAATACTAGCAAGAAGCTGGGCTGGAAATATGGTTTGAACAAGAGAGTACCAGCTGTGAGCAAACAAGACAAGAAAGAGCTCAAGGCTCTGAGTGTGAGCCCTGGAACCAGCAAGATAAAATAAAATGAATAATAATAAGTAAACAAAACCTTTTCTCTCTTACTGTACAGAGACTGGAGGGGCTGAATGGAATAAAAGGAAAATAAACAGAAAGCCAGACATCCTTTCTCACTGCGGTTCTTCCTGGCCGCCATGTTGTAAGCTGTCTGCTCCACCTCACTGCCATGATGGACTGAAACCTCTGCAACCCTGAACCAAAATAAACCCTTTCTCCCTTAAGCTGTTTGGCTGAAGTATTTGTTTTCTGCCAGTCCTGGGGCTTGAACTCAGGGCCTAGGCACTATCCCTGAGCTTCTTTTGCTCAAGGCTAGCACTTGATCCATCACTCTACTTTTTTTGTCGGTCGTGGGACTTGAACTCTGGGCCTGGGCGCTGTCCCTCAGCTCTTCAGCTCAAGGCGAGCGCTCTACCACTTGAGCTACAGCGCCACTTCCGGTTTTCTGGTGGTTTATTGGAGATAGGAGTCTCACGGTCTCTCTTGCCTGGGCTGGCTTTGAACCGCGATCCTCAGATCTCAGCCTCCTGATTAGCTAGGATTACAGGCGAGAGCCACCAGCGCCCAGCTCGACTTCTGGCTTTTTCTGTGTACATGATACTGAGGAATGGAACCCAGGGTTTCATCCATTAAGCTACATTACCAGCCCCTGACGTATTTTTTCATGGAGACAAAAAAACTAACAGTAGTCATGAACAAGCCAAGAAGTAAGGCCTCAGAATGAAACATATTTTTCCAGCACCTTGCTTCTTAACTTCCAGTCTCTTGAACTATGAGAAGTAAATTTCTGCTGTGAAAGTCATCCATCTGGTGGTCTTTGATTATGGCAGCTGGAGCAGACAAATGCATTGAGTGAAGAATGTTAAGCATAGTTTTTAAAGCTTGTAGTGAAGCCAGAGAAAAATAGCTCACCCATCTGGAAAGGCTTACTGTGGCTGAAAGTGGAGAACAGATCCAAACAAAGCAAGACCAGAAGCAGGGAGAGGAGGTAGGAGGTGTGGGTGGGCACCATGGCTGGAAGTGATAGAGGCTTGGAGGATGGAGACTTGGAGGTGAGAAAAGGCATAGAGACTGGGGAGATCTTCACAAGAGAAATTCAAAAGCTGAGGTAATTAAAGATTAAGAAGAGGTCTAGTTGGTGGTAACTCCTATCTATTCAGGAGGCTGAGATCTGAGTATCTAGATTTTAAGCCATCTCAGTCAGGAAAGTCTGTGTGATTCTTATCTCCAATTAGGCAACAAAAAGCCTAAAGTAGAGCCATGGCTCAAGTGGTAGAACACCTGACTTGAGTGAGAAAAGTTAAGGGACCTGAATTCAAGCCCCAGTACCAGGAAAAGGAGAGAGAGACAGAGATAGAGATAGAGAACAAAAATTATTATTTATTTCTAGATATAGAAAATGCTACAAGGAAAAGTACTGGATACTATGAGCAGTAAGAGATTTTTTTTTTTGCCAGTCCTGGGGCTTGAACTCAGAGCCTGGACACTGTCCTTGAGCCTCTTTTTCTCAAGGCTAACACTTACTACGTGAGCCACAAAGCTACTTCTGCCTTTTTCTGTTTATGTGGTACTGAGGAATTGAACTCAGGGCTTCATGCATGTTAGCCATGCACTCTACCACTAAGCCACCCCCAGCCCCCGTTAGATCTTGGGAGAAGTAGAAGAAGGTTTCTCAGAGAAAAATCTTTATGACAATAGGTAGATTAACACATAGGATAAGGAATGGGGAAGAGGAAGAGAGCCAGAGACTTTTGGAGACTTCTAGGTAGAAGGTATATGCAACCAAGTGTGGTGGTACACACCTGTAATCCTGGAACCTGGGAGACTAAAACAGAAGAATCTTGAATTCAAGGCCAGCTTACACTTCAAATGAGACCCTGTCTCAAAAGAAAAAGGAGATAAAAGACTATTAAACATATGCCAGGGCCTGGGAAATTGGCTCAGTGGTAGAGTGCTTGCCTCGCATACATGAGGCCCTGGGTCTGATTCCTCAGCACCACATAAGCAGAAAAAAGCCAAAGTGGTGCTGTGGCTCAAGTGGTAAAGCGCTAGCCTTGAGCTGTATTGCTGAGGGACAGTGCCCAGGCCCAGAGTTCAGGCCCCACAACTGACAAAAACAAACAAACAAAAAAAACGAACCATATGCCAGGGCCTGGAGCAGGAAGTCACTCTGGAGACAATTCAACAAGGAAATTCACCAAAAAGGCAACCACTAGCTGTATGCATATTGTAAGATTATCAGTACTTTTAATTTCCTTTTGTATATATTTTTCCTTTTACAAATTTTCCAGAACAAACACATACTACTTTAACCACCAAAGGGGGAAAATAATATTGTTAGTTTAAACAAAATAATAAAGGATGTGGGGAGAAAGGGTGTCCTGGCGTGGATGCATTCCACAGGCATTAAATGACATCAGTGGTGAGTAACTGCTACGTGGGGAGCGCAGAAGGTATGATGGTGGGGTTAAACAAAGAAATAGAGTGAGTCACACATGCTGCAGTTGAGGTCCACTGAGGCCCAGAGAGATGAAGATGACATGGAAGACAGTGAGCTTCTAGCAAAGGGACTATTCTGGGAAAAACAAGCCAGGGAGACTCATCCAGAGACAGGAAACCGGTCTAAGAACTGTCTATAGGACTGACTTGGGACAAAAATAGGCAGTAGTAACCTTCCTTTTTAGTTTCCAGACATTGAAGAGTTAAGAAAACCCTGTTGATGTTGTGGTTTCAAAGGCCCTTCCTGATCTGCCATCTCCAAAATAAACTGTTAGTCTGGGAACATTTCTAAAGAGATAAAAGTCTAAGATTGGTTGTGAGGAGTGGGGAAAGGGTAGAGCAAGTGTTTAGACACGTGAAGTTCGCTGCAAGTTCTAAGATCCGCTCTGCCCACGCCGGATAGATGAACCCGGATGGATCATGAGCAGCTGTCCTTTGCCAGGATTTCCAAGAAGCATGTGATCTGGGGAGAGGTAGAAACTGGCTCCTCTCTCCCTTCTGAGCTGGACCTACCAGAAACACCTGGGTCACCTGGCTGCTTGAGTTTCCTCTTCTCCCTGCACAGATCATCAGGGTTTGGTGGCTCTATCTAAACTGTTCTGGGCAACTCTCCTTACCTCCCTCTCCCTACCTGTGCTGCCTACACATCCCTAAGTCAGCAAGATGAGGAGCAACTTCCTTAGGACCTTCTACCCAGCTTACAAGCTGAATTCAACATGAAGATTTGTCCTGTCCTAGCCCTTAACTGCTCCCCCCCCACACACACACAAAATACAAAATCTTACAGGATGTTCTTATTAAATCACCATGCATATCAAATGCAGGCTGGTTCCTGAGCAACCCAAGAAACTCTCTCCATAGCCCTGAAGTTGGCCCTGTGCTGTAGTGGAGAGGGAGGAGCCAGCCTATTGAATAAACAGTCCCAGCATCTAGGAATTTTATCTGCTGTTTGGAGGCAGAAAGTTCTTAATAAGAGCAGCAGCAGAGCCAGACATCAGGGGCTAAGGCCTGGAATCCTATCTACTAGGGATGCTGAGATCTAAGGATCATGATTTGAAGCATGTAGGGCAGGAAAGTGCATGAGACTCTTATCTCCAATTAAGCACCAAAAAGCTGGAAGTGGAGCTGTGCCTCAAGAGGTAGGGTACCAGTCTTGAGCACAAAAGCTCAGAGACAGTGCTCAGGCCTTGAGTACAAGCCCCAGCACTGGTATAAACATATAAATAGCCTGGAGCTGGTGGCTCACGCCTGTAATCCTAGCTACTCAGGAGGCCAAGATCTGAGGACGGAGGTTCAAAGCCAGTCCTGGTAGGAAAATCCCCATGAGACTCTTATCTCCAATTAACCACCAGAAAACTGGAAGTGGTGCTGTTGCTCAAGTGGTAGAGTGCTAGCCTTGAGCTGAAGAACTCACGGATAGCACCCTAGCCCCACAACTGACCAAACATATATATATATATGTTTATTCAGCATTGACTGAGATACCGGGGGCAGGTCACTGTTGAACTGTTTCGCTAGCTGAGTTTATCCCTCTTTCTCTAATCTTGAAATAGTAAAGGTAGCTATAAATTCAGGAGTCAAATGATCCAGAAGGTGTGAAAAATAGGTAATAGACTTTAAAAGAATCCTTCCACAGCGATCTACAGTAATCTCCCCAGCTGTGGTTTTCCTCTCCAGGCTTTCAGCTACCCTCCAAAAAAAAAAAGATATTGCATGGAAAATTCCAGAACTAAACAATTCATAAGATTTTGGTGATGTGCTGTTTTGAATGGCATGTTGAAATCTCCTTCTGCCCTGCTCTGTCCCACCCAGGATGTGAATCACCTCTTTCTTCAGGGTGTCCATACTGTATACACTATCCACCCAACATCATCATGACCCCATGATCCTGGCTCCTCGAAGCAGATGACTCTTCTTCTGACATTATCAGAAGGTCAGTAGTAGCCAATTGCTATGTGACATGCCTACATCATCAACCTCAATTCATCTCATTGCATAGGCGATGAGATCATCTCTCACCACTGCAAAGGTAAGTAGCATATAGTAAGGTATTTGGGGAGATTACAGCCACATAATTTATTATAGTGATGCTAATCTCCTGCTGGACCTAATTTATAAGTTAAACTTCATCATATAGGTGTATAGGAAAAAACACAGTAGAAGATAGGGTTTGGTAGTTTAAGGCATCCACTAGGATTGTGAACTGTACCCCCTCAGGGAGCATTTCTGTATCTTTCCAACATGGGCCCTCCCCTTCCATAGGTTTCGTTTCTTCTGATGCTCCAGAGGGGAGGCCATGTTCCCTCCCCTAACATATGGGTGGGGCTATGGCTACTCTGACCAATGAGATACACATGATGCAGATCATGATATGGTGATGTCATAAAAAGAATATAAAGGGTTAGGATATAGTGGTTCAATGCTTTGCCTAGCATGCATGAGAGCCTGGGTTCAATCCCTAGTTCTCCAAATTTTAAAAAGTTAAAAAATAGAGTTCATGTCTGCTCTCAGAATCTCAAACTAGATCATGGGGAGGATACCTGAGGTCTGCAAGCCAGGAGTTAGGGTAAAAGAGACAACAGATGACTCCAGTCACCCAGTTCTTGAGCCTGCCAGCTTCAGTTCTGAACACTGTAGAACAGAAACAAGCCCTCCCCACATGGTTCTCTGGCCAGAGCCTTCATCCCCAGGATTTGTAAAGAGTGTTGTCTCAGGCCACCAAGTCTCAGGGTGATTTGGAGACAGCCTTGGGCAACCAGAACATGAAGTAACTTTAGGTCCAGACAGAATGAGGAACCAGGTATGGGTGGCTCACACCTGTAATCTAGCTACTCAGGATCCCGGTTCAAAGCCAGCTGGGACAGAAAAGTCCATGAGACTCTCATCTCCAATTAATTACTCAGAAAAGGCTGGAAGGGGTGAAGTGGCTCAAGTGGTAGAGCTCTAGCCTTGAGCACAAAGAGGCTCAGGGACTGTGCCCAGGCCCTGAGCTGAAGCCCCAGAAAGAATGAGTAGCACGTAAATCATAGCAGATGGTGCCCTAGAGGAGTGAAGAGTAAGAACAGAATAGCATAAAATGTGTAACACACTGCTAGCCCTCACCATTGGCTCCTTGCCCTCTGTTTTCTGTGAAACTATTTCCTCAAAGGCCACCAACATCCCTGAACTGAAAACAAAAAACAAACAAACACACGACCTTTTCTCCTTGTTCAATGATCTTCAACTTCTTCTCTTGACTTCCACTTCTAAAGTAAGGTCATGCCACATCAGCATGCCTGGCTACTGATTTCTTTGCATTTTTCAGATTCTTCTTCTCCCATTCAACTTCTCACTAGGGATTAACTGAGTTACTTTCCAAAGGGAATTCTCCTCTGTCTATCTGTGGCCTTCCAAGATATTATTCCTTCTTGTTCAAAATATTCCTTGGAATCAGGCGCCGGTGGCTCACTCCTGTAATCCTAGCTACTTAGGAGGCTGAGATCTGAGGATCATGGTTCAAAGCCAGCCCAGGCAGGAAAGTCCATGAGACTCTTTATCTCCAATAAACCACTAGAAAACCGGAAGTGGTGCTGTGGCTCAAGCAGCAGAGCACTCACTTTGAGCTGAAGAACTCAGGGACAGCGCCCAAGCCCAGAGCTCAAGCCCTACAACCGACCAAAATATGTATGTGTATGTGTGTGTCCCTTGGGTGCTAACATCCTAACTCTAACATCTACAGATCCAACCCTGTTCTTTCCTATGAACTCATATCTTGTAGTACCAATTTTTTACTAGTCAGATGCTAATTCCTTATTCTTTGCCAGCTCAAATCCAACACACCCTTCCTCTGCTTCTGGAAATACTATTTCATAACCACACAACTCTCACTTTTCTGGAGTATTGTTCTGTGCCAGACAAGGCCATCCTCCCTGGCACACACATTAGACAGACCTCAGCCAATGACTTGGGCACTTGAATCCTTGTGCAGTTTGGAGTCCAGGGCTTTCCACACAGGCAGATCTCACTGAAGTTCAGCCCACATCTTTGCTCAACTTCTTCCCCTTTCCTATCCTTTTCCTTTTCTCTCTTGCTCTAGAAGTCCTCCCCCAATAAATCCCTTGAACAACATTTCCTTCCCTAGGTTCTAAAATGCCCACCAAGGACTGGAAAGGTGGCTCAGTGGTAAGAGCGCTTGCTTTGCATGCATGAGGCCCTGGGTTCAATTCCTCAGCACCACGTAAACAGAAAAAGCCAGAAGTGGCACTGTAGCTCAAGTGGCAGAGTGCTAGCTTTGAGCTAAAGAGCTGAGGGACAGCCCCCAGGCCCAGAGTTCAGGCCCCACAACAGACCAATAAATAAATAAATAAAATGCCTACCAAATGGGTGCCAGTGGCTCACATTTGTAATCAAGTTATTCATGAGGTTGAGATCTGAGGATCACAGTTCAAAGCCAGCCTGGAGGGGGGGGGGGGGGGAGTCTGAGATTCCTGTCTCCAATTATCCAGAAAAAACCCAGAAGTGGAGCTGTGGTACAAGTAGTAAGAGTACCAGCCTTTCTCAGAAAAGCCAAGGGATAGCACAGGGTGCTAAATTCAGACCCCAATACCAGCAATATAAATAAATAAATAATCTCCTCCCAAGTCATGTGTACATGTTCACTCTGCTGCTGGCAGGCCAGGTGGAAGCCCTTGCTGTGCCCAGGCATTGGTCTTAATACATTCCTAGAAAATGGGTCTCCTTCATTTTATCCTCATTCCCACTGCCTCCACATAGTCAACTCCCACCTCAATTGTGAAATCAGTCTCCGGTGTGACCTCCCACCTGCTTCCTGTTTTCCTTCCCTTCTCCAAGAGGTGCAGCACGTAAATATCAGATTAAACTTTCTTTAATGTCTCTGACCACGTAGCTCCCCTACTGAAAAGTTCAATGCCTCCAGTGTTTGATGGCATGCGATAAGCAATTTTTGCCTGTGCTTTCCGGGACCCTTGCTGAAATCTGACTTCTACCCTGTTTACTTAACCTCCTTTGTCAGTATTTCTTAGTCTCTATTCCAGTTAGCTCCTCCAGGGACTTTTAAACCCCTATCATTCCCATCACTCACCACCAGTTTCCCTGCTTTGCTAATCCTGCCTAGCTGTCAGGCACCCTGTGGCTCATGCTTGTAATCCTAGCAGGAGGCTGAGATCTGAGGATTGCAATTTAAAGCCAGCCCAGGCAGAAAAGTCTGTGAAACTCTTATGTCTAATTAACTCATGTCTAATTAACTCTTATGTCTAATTAACCTGGAAGTGGAGGTATGGCTCAAGTGGTAGAGCACCAACTTCTAGCCATGCAATACCCACTGTGTTGAAAATGAACTACACAACTTGTGGGTAGGGACAAGAGGGAAAACCTGGGACAGAGGGAGGGAAGGAGTGCCCTTGTCCAAAAAGTAATGGTCTCTTTGCCTGACTTATGTAATGTAACTCCTCTGTACTTCACCTCTACAATAACAATACTTTTTTTCTTAATTACAAAAACAAAGCCAAAGCCGGGAGCTGGTGGCTCACGCCTGTAATCCTAGCTACTCAGGAGGCTGAGATCTGAGGATCGCAGTTCAAAGCCAGCCCGGGCAGGAGAGACCGTGAGACTCCTATCTCCAATAAAACCACCAGAAAACCGGAAGTGGCACTGTAGCTCAAGTGGTAGAGCGCTCGCCTTGAGCTAAAGAGCTGAGGGACAGTGCCCAGGCCCAGAGTTCAAGCCCCACGGCCGACCAAAAAAAAAAAAAAAAACAAAGCCAAGCAACAGTGCCAAGTTTAAGCTTTAGTACCAAAAGAACAACCACAACCAAAATCTTGCCTAATTGTGGAAGTGGCTACTAGTTCTCTTTCCCAAGATCTACCCTCCTCATCTTTCCCAGTTTCTAGCAGGACACATGTCTGCTTCCTTGCAGCAAGACTCTCCTGAGAACTTCCTTCCACTCCATCTCAAATGAGAAGTGCACGAATTACTTAATAGTGTATTTCTTCATCCATCTCTTTGTTGCTGGCTAAAATGTCAGCTTAAGCTTCCATCTTTGATGATGAGACACAGGCCATTCATGGAGAATGGGGAGGAAGGTAGAGCCATGAACAGGTTGCCTTGATCTGGACTTTGATTCTGCCAGAGACAAATGAATTTCTAGCTCAGAAGCCACTGTTCCATTTGTCACTCACAATTTCACTTAATCCTAGTTAGCACACAGATCTGCATACATCTTGTGAAGGAGAAAAAGGAGTTGAATACTAGCCAGAAAAAAAATGCTTAACCACTGTGTGTGTATGTAAATTGATTTGTATTACTTGCAACTTCTGTGTTTTAAACACATCAACATCTTGCTCGTGGGGCTAGGAAGGTGGCTCAGTGGTAGAGTGCTTGCCTTGCATGCATGAGGCCCTGGGTTTGATTCCTCAGCACCACATAAGCAAAAAGAAAAAAGCCGGAAGTGGCGCTGTGGCACAAGTGATAGAGCGCTAGCCTTGAGCTGAAGAGCTGAGAGACAGTGCCCAGGCCCAGAGTTCAGGCCCCACGACCAGACCAAAAAAAAAAACAAAAAACAAAAAAAAATCTTGCTCGTGAACAAGAATGAACCAGCTCCATAAGAGTTTTTTTTTGGTCATTTTTGGGTCTTGAACTCTGCCTGGGTGTTGTCCCTGAGCTCTTCAGCTCAAGGCACGTATTCTACCATTTGAAAATTCCTTGTGGAATGAGATTGTGTCATTCTTTTTTTTTTTTTAAGAAGGTCATGGGGCTTGAACTCTGGGCCTGGGCGCTGTCCCTCAGCTCTTCAGCTCAAGGTGAACACTCTACCACTTGAACCACACTGACACTTCCAGTTTCCTGGCTTATTGGAGATGAGTCTCACAGACTTTCCTACCTGGGCTGGTTTTGAATCATGATCCTCAGATCTCAGACTCCTGAGTAGCTAGGATTACAGGTGTGAGCCACCAGCACCCTGATGATTTTTTCATGTGTGGGTATACCAGCATAGGGTTTGAATTCAGGACCTATGTGCTGAGCTTTTTTTTTTTTTTTTTTTGCTTAAAGCTAGTGCTCAACACTTGAGCCATGGCCCTACTTCTCAGATGATTTGTTTTTACATGTATTTTTTCTTAGTCATTGCTATTAGGACTATTTAGAAGAAGGAAATGAAGGTTGGGAAGAGAAAATGGGAATGTAGTGGGTATTTTCTGGGGTTTGATCATCCTGCATCAGTTCTCTCCTTCTCTAGTAACAGATGTTGGACTCTTCGGGGAATTAATTGTATGCAGTTAAGGTGTTCCTTTCTTATCCTTGTCCCAACATAAATTTGGCTAATCAAATTCTCTCTGCTGGTACTTTGAATGATGCACACAAATGGGAAGAATGGGAAAAGAAAGTGTCAATCATTGATTTTGGTGAATAGCCAAGGCCAAATTCTTGACAATTGCTACATAATCCCTTGTAGCCACCTGGCCCCTGTGTTTCCTGAATGAGCTTCTCTAGCTTTCCTTGGATTCGAGAAGCTAATTATCACCTCATACTCAAATTTTTGTTTGAGTTAGCCACTATTTGTTTCTTTGGCTTGGAGCAAAAGAATCTTGAATGCTAAAGAAAAGCAAAAGCTCTAGGAGAATTCAGGGAAGCTAAGGCAAAGTACGCCTAGCTTTAGAACATTTCTGAATCATTATTGGCAAGGAAGTGGCTGTGATTATATAAAGAGAATCTAGGCAAGCCTGGTCAGAGCGCAAGGTTGGTTTTAATGTGTTCTGTATGGCAGGAATTATGGGTAGAGCTCACATTATGTAACCCTAAGTATTAGTTTAGGTATTGAGATATATGATTAGTAATTGATACTCATCATAGGATTATTTAATACAGACAAACCATTTTACATCTAGCATATCCATGTCTCGCTGTGTTTCTGCAGTAATCATAGGAGGTTTTCTTTCTTTAAAAAAATTACATTGGCCATTTTGGTGGAGAACTGAAAACACAAGCCACTAAGTATACTTCATCTGCATTTTGTCTTCTAGAAACTAAAATGAATTTTCAGTTGTCTCATTTAAAACTACAAGTAAAGGAGAGTCAAAGCAAGTTTCTAGTAGGGAAGACAGGAGTCATAGCTAGGTTTGTGTTGCTGCCTGACATTCTTGCTGATTCTGTGCCTCAAGCAAAACTCCTTTCCTCCATTACCCCAGTCCACAGTGATCTCACCCTGCTCTGAATTCCCAGAATGCTTAGGTCCTGCCTCAACATTCCATTCATTGACATTCATTATGGTCATCTCTTGGATCTTCATATAAGAAAAAGCACTCCTTAAGATCTAAGGTATAAGACAAGTATTAATTATATTGTTTGATAGATCCATGCCCACAGCTAAAGATAAATTCATAATCACAAGCAGTAGATCACGATTATGTGTTTTGTGTTTTCCCTTAAGGAGATTAAAATGCATCTTTCTGCCTTCCACCACTTTTAGTTGAAACAAATTTGACAATCTACTTACTGATATTTTGAATGTGGGACCAGTCTCTACCATTTAACAAGTTAATGACCTTCAGCCATATCCTCACCACACCGCTTTGGCTCCTGGGAAGACTGATGACATCATGGGTACAGAGCATCCTGGATTAGTTAGTTCTATCTGGCTAATAACAGAGAGAACTAATGGTAGTTCCTCCTTTAACCTCCTGGCTTCCTTCTTATGGAAGTATGGGTGGTAAATGTGGTCGGAAACATGTTTCCCTTTCTTTTTTTTTTTTGGTCCAGTCGTGGGACCTGAACTCTGGGCCTGGGCGCTGTCTCTCAGCTCTTCAGCTCAAGGCTAGCACTCTACCACTTGAGCCACAGTGCCACTTCCGGCTTTTTCCTTTTTGCTTATGTGGTGCTGAGGAATCGAACCCAGGGCCTCATGCATGCAAGGCAATTGCTCTACCACTGAGCCACCTTCCCAGCCCGATGTTTCCCTTTCTTAATAAAAGATTCCTTAGGAAGAAGTTTCTAGATCTCTGCATGAACAGTATACATAACTAATGAGAAGACTGATCTTGATTCTTCAAAGTAGCCTATAATCCTAGCTACTCAGATCTGAGATCTGAGGATCATGGTTCCAGGCCAGCCCAGGCAGGAAAGGGGGCAGAAAAGACTATGAGACTCTTATCCCCAATAAACTACCAGAAAACCAAAAGTGTCACTGTGGCTCAAGTACAGAACACTTGCCTTGAGCTTCAGGGACAGAGCCCAGGCCCAGAGTTCAAGCCCCATGACTGACCAAAAAAAGAAGTATCCACAGGTTGACTAGAGGCATAGCTCAAGTGTTAGAGCACCTGCCTGGCAAATGAGAAGACATAACTTCAAATATCCACTATGACAAAGTATGCCCACAGAATCTGGTAATGTGGCTCTGTGATACAATCCTTGTATAGCATGTGAGAGGCCCTGGGTTCAATCCCCAGCATCACTAAAAATAATAATAATTGTCAAACATAAAGTATAGCCTATATTAAATGCTTTTGTAAGTGCCAACCCAGAAAAACACTCAGATACAACGTCACATAGAAGAAAGAAGCATTTAATGTCAGCTATTGTGAAAATACTGTACAGAGGGGTTACAATTACATAGGCAAGATAATGAGTAGACAGGCTATCTCTTGTGGGATAGAGAGCAGCAAACTGTTCTCATAGCCTTAGAGGTAGATATAGTCTGAGGGCAGAAGAAGGGGCTGAGGCAGGAAATCTTTGTAGTCACAGCTGGACGTTGGAAATATCAGACAGCCAGGGCAGGACATTCTATAACTGGCTTGCAGCCAGAGAAAACTTCCTATCACAGAGACAATACATTCTGTATCTAGCACATAGCAAAGTCAATACCTCTTACAGCTTTCATATAGCCGGGGGAAACATCCTAGAGCAGAGACAATACATTCTATAGTTGGCACCTTGTGATTATACATTAGAATCAGTGTTATACCGAGACTAGTAGCCAGACTCCATGATGCAGCCGGGGCCAGTGGGAATAGACAACTATGGCCCAACCTGGCTTGTGAAGGACCCAAGGCAAGGGCTATCAACCCAAAGTACAGCTGAAGAAGCTTACAGTTTTCCCAATGCAGCATTTTTTTCCTTCTCTTAGTCCATCTATCATCCAGTCTATTGTATCTTTCTGCAGAGACAGGAATGTTCTGGATTTACCCTTTCTAGTAAGATAACCACCAATCATATAGGGTTATTGTAACCTTGAAATGTGGTTAAATTTTATTTAAATTTTTTTATTTTTATTTTTTATTATTCCCCAGATATAAATTTTATTTAAATTTTAAATAATTTAAGTTTAGATAGCCATACACTACTATGTTAAACTACACAACACTAAATTAAGAAAATCCTAACTTAAGAGAATCTAAGCTGGGCACTGGTGGATCAATACCTATAATCCTAACTATTCAGGAGGCAGAGATCTGAGTATTGCAGTTCAAAGCCACCTTGGTCAGGAACATCCATGAGACTCTTATCTCTAATCAATTATTCAGAAAAGGCTGGAAGTGGTGCTGTGACTCAAGTGGTAGAAAACTAGTCTTGAGCAAAAGAAGCTCAGAAACTCTTCTCTCCAATTAACCAGCAAAAAAAAACCAACAACAAAAAGAAAGAGAAGGGGCTGGGAAGGTGGCTCAGTGGTAGAGTGCTTGCCTTGCATGCCTGAGGCCCTGGGTTCGATTCCTCAGCACCACATAAGCAAAAAGAAAAAAGCCAGAAGTGATGCTGTGTCTCAAGTGGTAGAGTGCTAGCCTTGAGCTGAAGAGCTGAGGGACAGTGCCCAGGCCCAGAGTTCAGGCCCCACAACTAGACCCAAAAAAAAAAAAAAAGACAAAAAACAAAAAAGAAAGAGAGGTGTGGATCAAGTGGTAGAGTGTTAGCCTTGAGCAAAACAAAACAAAAACACACAAATGAGAGTATAAAGCCCTGAGTTCAAGCTCTAGTGTGTGTACTCTCTCTCTCTCTCTCTCTCTCTCTCTCTCTCTCACACACACACACACACACACACATACACAAATCCACAATCCATTTAGGGAGGCAGAAGATCTTTTAAGATTGCCTCAAGACCTCCAAGTATCTTCTAGATCTATGCCTGTTCTGGAAAGGACTTAGGAGAAAGTCCTTAGGCCTAGGTCACCTTGGATGTAATCTTACCACCACGGTCTTTTCTACTACATTAGAATATATGCCCAAGCCCTCTTCCAAAGCTGGCCTGAAGTTGATGATGCCCTGTATCCTGGGAAGTATGCACACAATCCTCTCAGAGTTTGTATCTGAAATAAAAACTAGCACATGAAATCTGGCTGGGTAAACCCAAAGGCACAGAAGATCAAGGGCAAGGGAGCTGAATACTGTGAATAATCAGGATTGTTGAAAGGCAGAAATGCATAAATACTATTAGCCTTTGTTCCTGGAGCCAAAATTCCACCAAACCCATTTCTTCCACTGCCCTGCTTTGCAAGCCCCTATTGCTATTTCCTCATCTGAAAATTAGATTCTAGTGTGTTCTTGCTCCCAGAGGCTTACCAGGAAAATTCAATGAAGGAAAACCCCAGAGGTCATGCTCGGAGCACTGTGCTGTGCTGCGGGGCTCTGGGTTCAAATCTGTCTCCTATGATTGTGTGATTATGCAATCTTAAGAGAGTGAGATGTCTCAGGGAACCTCTTGTTTTCTCCTCTGTGAACTACAGATACAAGTAATAACAGTGAGGATTATAAGAGCTTTATGATCTGACTCAAGTTTAGCACTTAGAACAGTGCCTACAAGGCATTGTGCATGGTGGTATGACTTCATATCCAAACCACAAGGACATGTGGAAAGGCAGTCAGCAGAATAGATAGGGGAGAGAGGCAGATAAAGAAAGTGCTGAGCCCCAGAGTGGTCTGGGCAGGGAGATGGGCTGTGCTCTTGGAACTGTGCTAGTGCTTGAAGCCACTGTGGCCTCTGGGGCACATGCAGTTCTTCAATAGACAGGTTGCTGGCTGCTGAAGATAGCAGCTTCCCAGCCCACCTCTGTGCCCTGAGGAAGCCTCAGGAAACCTGTTCTCTGACAAAGAAAATGCTGACTTGGCAGATAGGAAGCCAAACTTTATAGGTTAGTGAAGGCTCCTTAAAACAGCCCTGTCAGAATGTCATATGATAAAACACAACACACCCTGTTATGCTCTTCTTAGGTATCTAAGAGAAATAAGCTAGGCACGGTGGCTCATGCTTGTAATTCCAGCACTCTGGAGGCTGAGACAGGAGGAGGATGAATTCCAGGCCACCTTGGGCTACATGTCGAGACCCTGTCTCAAAAAAGAAAGTATGCATGTCATAGATGAATGTTTATGACAGTTTTATTCATAGTAGCCAAAAATAAGAACCCACAAATGTCCATGGATGACTACTAAAGCCAACCATAGTCTATTTACACAATGAGATATTCAGAAATCAAAAGGAAAGAACTACTGAGTCATGCAGTAACATGGATGAGTTGCAAAAAATAGCATCCTGTGCAAAAGAATGCAGACACCAGAGTGTCTCCCAAGGTTCCATTGATACGACATTCCAGGATAACAAAATTGTATTAGGTCAGTGATTGCCTGGAGCTGAGAGTACAGGAAAGGGATTAACTACAAGGAGCACAAGGTAACTTCTAGAATGATGGCAATCTTCCACATCATATTGTGATGGCATTAATATAACTATATTATATATGTGCTTATCAAAACTCCAAGAACAAAGAGCTAAGGCTAGAGCTCAGTGATAGAGCTAATTCTTACTGTGAAACTTAGAATCTACCTCCTGCACCAACCCCTGCTCCCAGACAAACAAACAAAAATAAACCAACTAAAATTCCTTGAACTGAACTCCTGAAAAGGATGGACTCAGCTTGTCTTTTTGTTTTGTTTCTGACATGAGGATTGAGCCTAAGGCTTTGCACATGCTAGACAAATATCCAACCACTGAACCACAACCTCAGCCTCTAAAATGCTGACAAGTTCATTCTCTTTTCAGGCCTTATCCAAAGGTCCTCTGCATCTAAGTGGCTGCATCACAATGTCATGTGTGCCCCTGGGCATTCCGAAAGATAAATACACCAATGACTATAATATAGAATGTTTGATATGCCAAGAGATTCACGCACAAAGCTGATGGACTAGTGCGTAAGAGAGATGGTAGGGGAGGATGAAGAGGGATCAAGAAGGGGAAACAGAATAAGAGAAAGCCTATGCAGTTCCCTGCTTCATGTTGGAAGGCCAGCAGAAGCCTTACTGAAGAATCGGAAGTCATTGAAGTACTGAAGCTGTAAAGGGAGACTAGAAGAAGTTTCTTTCTTTCTTTTTTGGGGGGTCCAGTCGTGGGGCCTGAACTCTGGGCCTGAGCGCTGTCCCTCAGCTCTTCAGCTCAAGGCTAGTGCTCTACCACTTGAGCCACAGCGCCACTTCTGGCTTTTTGCTTATGTGGTGCTGAGGAATTGAACCCAGGGCCTCATGCATGCAAGGCAAGCACTCTACCACTGAGCCACCTTCCCAGCCCCAGGAGAAGTTTCTTTATGGTCTATAATGATCATAATTTCTGCTAAAATAAAATGTGTCTTTTTAGGGGAAGATTGGGTGGGGGGGTGAGAGGAGGATGGGAAGGGATGGGAAGGGGAAACAAAGGAGGAGGCTACAATGCTTGATAAGAAATGTACTCATTATCTTGCCCATGTAATTGTAACCCCTCTGTACAGTATTTTCACAATTAAAAAAAAAACTAAAAAAAAAAAATGTGTCTTTTTAGTGTTGAACTGGCTGAATGGCTGAATACCAAAAGTAGAAGTTAGTCCCAACTAAGACCCAGCAGCCCTGATGATCACCCCCACCTCCCCCACCCCCCACCTCCCACAACACACACACTGTTTCTTTTTTTTTTTTTTTTTTTTCGGCCGTGGGGCTTGAACTCTGGGCCTGGGCGCTGTCCCTCAGCTCTTCAGCTCAAGGCGAGCACTCTACCACTTGAGCTACAGCGCCACTTCCTGTTTTCTAGTAGTTTATTGGAGATAGGAGTCTCACGGTCTTTCCTGCCCGGGCTGGCTTTGAACCGCGATCCTCAGATCTCAGCCTCCTGAGTAGCTAGGATTACAGGCGTGAGCCACCAGCGCCCGGCCACACACTGTTTCTTTCCTGCTCTAGGGAATGTTAATGTTGACAATCAAACAAAGCCTTCACTTGGACTGTCTGGAGTAGCAGAGATGCAGAGGCCAGAGAGGCAACTCCAAATGGTGGTAAGACTGCAGGAGGAATTCAACAGAGCTTATGTCATCCTCAGCCTCCTCTTGCTAGCAATCCTCCTTCTGTGCTGGCTGGGATTTCCAACTTGAGGAAACAAGTGACCGATTGTCTGGGAAGGGAAAGTGTCACAAAAGGACTCGGGAACCAGGATGACAGCAGCATGGGCCCAGACCCTCTAGGGAATTCATGAGCCAGTGGAGAGAAAAGCTGAGGGAAAGCAGAATTGCTGTCATCCAGGCCCAACTTCTTCTTTCATGAGCTCATAGTCAAAGCCAAGCCAGGCTGGAGGGTGCCGGGCGACTGAGTGAGCTTATTTTTTCCCTAACTTGGTTCTGAGTCACACAAGGCACCTACCCTTCCCAGAAAACTACCGCAGGGCTCACCCTTGGCAGCCGATCAACTCGACCTAACACGCGATGCCCACTGGCTTGATGCCAGGGCCCTGCAGCACTGTCTTTGCCCAGAGGCCTCTGTGGGAGGAGACAGCCCCTCTCAACCTTTAAAGAAAAAGTCCTATGGAGGCTGCTTGGAAAGGAGGAGGGAGGCCTGTCTGACTTTTGGGTACTCCTGGGAGACACTGCTGAATCAGAGAAAAGAGGTATTGGAGAATCCTTAAACCCTTTGCTTTGTAAATCAAGTCATCGGAAACTACAGAGTGTCTGAAAAGACAGACAAAAGGAAAAAATAGTTTATTCATGGACCTCTCTCCTGTGATTATATTTTTAACTTAAAGCTCATACTCTCCAACAGCTGACATTAGAGCTGTAGGCTGGCTGCCTGGAGGTCAACTTTGTAACGAATGACATAAAAGATTTGTTACTTGTAGCCTTGTTAGACAGCCTGTATTGATAAAAAGACACAGTAGTAAGTACTAGATGCAGCAATAAACAGGACAGATTAAGATTTTTTTTCTTTTGGGTACTGTGGATGGAACTCAGGGCTTGGATACTATTATCTTTTCTGCTCAAGGTTAGCACTCACTATCACTTGAACCACAACTCTATTTCCGGCTTTTTGGTGGTTAACTGAAGATAAGAGTCTCACACACTTTTTCTACCCTGGCTATTTTCAAATCACAGTCCTTAGATCTCAGTCAGCTGAGAAGCTAGGATTACAGGTAGGAGCCACCAGTGCCCAGCTAATTAAGTCTTACATTATAGAGTTACAATCAAGTGGGAAGGAAAGGAGTCCAGAGGAGCCACAGCACTGGCTCTGGAAGCTGGTGTTGGCTCCTGCTCTCTGCAGCTACCTCCTTCGCTGTAGCTGGTCAAAGCTGGGCTGACTAGCTAAACTGAATCCTAGCACTGGTGGTCTTGGTACTTTTGTAACTTGCCTCAGCACCCCAGGCACTATTGCCTTGCTTTTACGTCAAAGGAAGCTGCCAGGGCCTGATCTTGACACACACACACACACACACACACACTTACACATACACACATACACCCCTTAGAGGATAAGTATCTTTTAGATGGTCATTTATTAACTTGCTACTTAGGTTGGACTCACACCCCAACCCCCGCTCTGTCCCCATCTGTGCCTCTGGCCAGAGTTGTTCCAGCTAAATTGTGTGTGTAGAGGGAGCCTGGAAGGGTATCTTAAAATCACTTGCATTGGCTGAACTAAAATTAGATATGCAGAAGTGTGTTTCTCTGGGGTAAACAAAAACCACAAAAATGGACAGGGACCCAAAAGAGGGAAGAAGAGATTTTAAAAAATAAAGATTGAGCTGGGTTTCAGTGGCTCACACCTATAATCCTAGCTACTCAAGAGGGTAAGATCTGAGGATCATGGTTCAAAGCCAGATCAGGCAGGAAAGTCTGTGAGATTCTTACCTCTAATTAGCCACTGAAAAAGCCAGAAGTAGGGCCATGGCTCAACTGGTAGATCACTAGATTTGAGGTGTGTGTTGGGGGGGAAATCTTAGGGACAGTGCCCAGGGTCTGAGTTTAAGCCCCACTACCAGCACACGCGCACACACACACACACACACACACACACACACACACACACACATACACAGCCATGTGCTGGTGGCTCATACCTGTACTCCTAGCTACTCAGGACGCCGAGATCTAAGGATCACAGCTTGAAGCCAGTTCAGGCAGGAAAGAGTCCATGAGACTCTTATCTCCAATTAACTATCAAGAAACCCAGAAGTGGAGCTGTGGCTCAAGTAGTAGATCACTAGCCTTGAGCACAAAAGCTCAAAAACAGTGTCCCAGACCATGAGTTCAAGCCCCATTACTGACAAAAGAAGAGGAGGAGGAAGAGGAGGAAGAAGAAGAGGATTTTATCTCCTGTATTCTTAGCTCTAGGAGGCTGTTTTCTCTGTTCTGCCCACTGGCCTTTCCTGGCTCCATTGCAGCCCCCTCCCCTTAAATAATTATAAGAGTTACCACTGGAAAAAGGAGCAGTACATTTGCATTCTTAATCCTTACAATAATCTAAAGGTCAATGGGCCCATTTGTCAATTGAGGAAATAGATTTTCAGAGACTGGGGTGACGCAGTTAATAAGTAGCAGAACTGGAATATAAACTGGATTTCCTCCAACACCACTAGATTAATAATACACACCTTTTGCTACCCTGTGTTTCCTTCTAATCTCAAGTCCACTTCAAAGCAACAAATGGTAATTACAGAGTGCCAGGTGCAGCTGGGAGTATTCAGATATCATTTCCTGACTCCAAACCCACCTGGCTCCATCCCTCCTTTCTGCTTCCTTTCCTTAGAGGCTCCCACTTTCAAGTCTGTCTCCCTTTCTCCTGCCCAGTCTACCACAGCCACTTTCTAGTCCCTCATGGTGAGTTACGTATCAGTACTCCAGGTGGGGCAGCAGGCAGAGTGTTATCCCTAGACGGTCCCTGATTTGATGTGGTATCAGCCTGGGCCACAGCTAAGCAATTTCCAATTTCTCCTTTTTTTGTGGGGGCCAGTTCTGGGGCTTGAATCCAGGGCCTGGGCTCAGTCCTTGAGCTTTATGGCTGAAGGCTAGCACTCTACAACTGGAGTCACACACACTGCTCCACTTCCAGCTTTTGATGGTTAATCTCCAGCACCCAGCTTCCATTTCCTTTTTGAAAAGAAAGGGCCACAGCTAAACATCTCTGGGGATGAGGTTTAGCTCCTCAGATTTAAGAATATTTGTTGTGCATTTATTAATCTCCTCCCTAGTGATGCCAGGCCAAGTACTGAGGGCAAGGCAGAGATTTAAGAAGAAAAAAGGCAGAAGTGGCTTGTATACTCCTGGAGCTCATAATCTACAAGTGAGAAGAAACAACAGTAAAAAGTAAACAAGAACCAGGCACTGGTGGCTCACATCTGTAATACTAGCTACTCAGGAGGCTGAGATCTAAGGATCATGGTTCAAAGCCAGCCCAAGAACGAAAGTCCGTGAGACTCTTATCTCCAATAAACCACTAGAAAACTGGAAGTGGCACTGTGGCTTAAGTGGTAGAGTGCTCGCCTTGAGCTGAAGAGTGCAGGTACAGTGCCCAAGCCAAGTTCAAGCCCCACAACCAACCAAAAAAAAAGTAAATGCAGACTGGAGACATTGCTCAGTGGTAGAGAGTGTACTTCTGTAACAGGTTCAATTCTCAGCACCAAAAACAGCAATAATGAAAAGAAGCATATATAGAGCTGGACACCGGTGGCTACACTTGTAATCTTTGCTACTCGGGAAACAGAAATCTGAGTCACTGTTCAAAGCCGGGGACAAGAAAAGCACAGGAAACTCTTATCTCCAATTAATCAGCACAAAGCTGACAGTGGAGGGCTGGGAAGGTGGCTCAGTGGTAGAGCGCTTGCCTTGCATGCCTGAGGCCCTGGGTTTGATTCCTCAGTACCACATAAGCAAAAAGAAAAAAGCCGGCAGTGGCACTGTGGCTCAAGTGGTAGAGCCCTCGCCTTGAGCTGAAGAGCTGAGGGACAGCGCCCAAGCCCAGAGTTCAGGCCCCACGACCGGACCCAAAAAAAAAAAAAAAAAAGCTGACAGTGGAGCTATGGCTCAAGTAGTAGAGTTGCCAGCCTTTAGCAAAAAAGCTATGAGACAACACTCAGGCCCTGAGTTCAAGCACCAGTACTGGCACAAAAACAAAACAAAAAACAACCAAAAAATCCCTATGAACTTGCCTAGTATGCACGAAGCCCTGGGTTTGATTCCTCAGTACCACATAAACAGAAAAAGCCAGATGGGGGCTGTGGCTCAAGTGGTTGAGCAAAAAGAAGCTCAGGGACAGTGCACAGGCCGTGAGTTCAAGGCCCCAATCTGGAAAAAAAAAAAAACTAGATATAACTTAGACAATAATTCCTTAATTGCTATGAAGAAAACAAAGGCAATGAGAAAGAGGTGTGTGTGTGTGTGTGTGTGTGTGTGTGAAGATACCAGATAAAGGAAGGAAATGAAGGAACATGATGATCTCCAGGATGGAAAGGACATAGGAGGTCTGAAAATGGAGAAGCTGAGGGCTAGTTCTCCAGGATGAGGGCAGTAGGAACCTGTCTGGCAGCTGGTCTCAGCCCCTGGCACTTCCTGGCTTTAACTCATCCCCACTTTCACCTACTCACCCCCTCTTTGGCTTAATGATTCACTTTCAACCTTTCTTTAGCTTCCTGGGTGGTAAAGAGAAGGTGCAGAGCCCTAGCTCTGTGGAGTTGGCAGGAATGAGAATGAGATCTTTTGCTCTTATTCCCATTCTGGTCTCACCTCCCTCCTCCCTTGCCTCCCCCCCCCCAAAAAAAAATGTCTGTGCCAAAAGAACATTGAGGATAGCCAGGCCCAGCTGGTGGCCCAGATTCCAGATGTGAGAGATAGTAATGAAACAAGATCCTGACATCCTTTTCATTTTCCCTCCCCTGCATAATACCCTGCAGAAATTTTCCATCATAAACAAGTTATGCATTCCTGACCTTGAGTGTCTCCCCTTCTCCCACCACAGTTTTCTTCCATCATCACACTCTCTTCCCCACCCTCAATGTGTGTCTATGCACAAGGGTCGTCTACCTGTGCTTTATGTTGGTCACTATGTAGAGCAGGCAGATATACAGGGTCTGCTCAGGTGTAGAGATAAGGATAATGGTATGTAAAAGGCCATGTGGGAAAGACACCTGTCTTTGTAAAAGAGGGTTTTTTTTTTCAGTTAGCTTATATTAGTTATGGGGGAGGAATGCCATTGTTACATCTCCACATCTGTTCTCACTGCATTCCAGTTCATCTTTCCCCATCAGTCATATTCTCTCCCCCCACAAAAGAGGTCTGTTTTATATGCTTGGATTGCAGCAATAAGTGTAATACATAGCTATATATAGACCCAGGAAGCAATTGCATAGAGCATCAGTAATAATCTATTTGTAGCTCAGTTTTAGGGTTTGTTTACCTTCCTATACATCCTTGGTTGAAAAATGCCTTTCCATATGTCCTATTTGATGTCTGTGTAAGATTGTCCCAGTTTTTCTTAAGACATTGTGAATGTGTACAGAGGATTTAGGAGTACACCCATGTATCAGAAGCTCGGGGAAACCTAGTCAATGTGTGAATTTATATTTCTGCATGGGTATTTATAGTTCTGTATTTTTGTCTTTCATTTAACATGAGAAACTACTACCAGCAAGATACCATGCTGGGTTTTACCACAGACACAAAGATCTGTATAACTCAGCCACCAGCCTCTGTGTTTTCTTAGTTTGTTGATCAGGCTTAATATGATGTATAAAGACCTGAGCCAGGCAATGCACTGGTGGCTCATACCTGTAATCCTAGCTACTTTGGAGGCTGAGATCCAAGCATCAAGGTCTGAAGCAAGCTCAGGCAGTAACGGCTATGAGACACTTATCTCCATTAAGCTTCAGAAAAAGCCAGAAGTAGAACTGTGGCTCAAGTGGTAGGATACTAGCCTTAAGCAAAAGAAGCCCAGGGACAGTACCTAGGCCCTGAGTTCAAGCTCCAGGACCAGTGCAAAAAAAAATCAGAGCCAGATACATCTTGAACCCCTGAGGTCTGCTTTGGTCTTTTTTTTTTAAATCACCTTGCTGCGGTCAACAACTCACCCCCCTTCTGTACCACCCCCCCAGCTCCCTTCCTGATGTGGCACCCATCTCATGGCCAAATTCTAGTGATCTTTGATACAAATGTCACTTATGGCTACGTTTTCAGGTACTGTCACTTTCTACTTGAGTCCCTCAAGTCGTGTCCTGTTCCCTGCCTCAGTTTCCCTTGACCCAGGGCACAGTCCTTACTCCAGTTTCTTTCCAATTTGAACTGCTCTTCTTTTTATCTTGTCCTCAGATCCTCCAGCTCCAGGATTCAGAGTCAAACCCAGGCTCTTGGTCTGCCAGCTAAGCTATCTTCACTTTACCAAACACCTTTCCAGCCATTGATATTTCCCACGACTCCTTTACAGGAAACTTACTCTACGAGGATTTTCCTTAAAATTCCCCCAAATGCTTCCTGTACTTTTCCAGCTCAAGGCCTTTGTGGATGCCATCCTCATTTTCAAAGTCATCTTTCACATTTGATTTTGTCATATCCCATTCAATGTGAAGGTCATCTCAGATGCCACTTTTCCATGAAACTTCCTCTAGTTAGTCATACACTAGCTCTTTGGGGTTCTCTTTAACTGTTTTTACCTTTTCTTTTCTTTTTTCCACTCCTGGGTCTTAAACTCAGGGCCTGGGCCCTGCCCCTGAGCTTCTTTTGCTAAAGGCTAGCACTCTACCACTTGAGCCACAGACCTACTTCTGGACTTTTCTGTTTATGTGTACTGAGGAATCAAACCCAGGGCTTCATGCATGCTAGGCGAGCACTCTACTACTAAGCTACATTCCCAGCCCTCTTTTTTTTTTTTTTGTCGGCCGTGGGGCTTGAACTCTGGGCTTGGGGGCTGTCCCTCAGCTCTTCAGCTCAAGGCGAGCGCTCTACCACTTGAGCTACAGCGCGCCACTTCCGGTTTTCTGGTGTTTCTTGGAGATAGGAGTCTCACGGTCTCTCTTGCCCGGGCTGGCTTTGAACCGCGATCCTCAGATCTCAGCCTCCTGAGTAGCTAGGATTACAGGCGTGAGCCACCAGCGCCCGGCTCCCAGCCCTCTTTAACACTTTTCTTAGGACTCTCAGATCATCTCCTTGAACCAGAGGACAAAGCTCTAAAGCCAAAGTGACAGTTTTATCTGGGATGTCTTACTCTGCAGAACATACACTGAAACTAACCTCAGAACTCTTTTTTTTTTGGGTCCGGTTGTGGGGCCTGAACTCTGGGCCTGGGTGCTGTCCCTGAGCTCTTCAGCTCAAGGCTAGCACTCTACCACTTGAGCCACAGTGCCACTTTCGGCTTTTTTTCTTTTTGCTTATGTGGTGCTGAGGAATCGAACCCAGGGCCTTGAGCATGCAAGGCAAGCACTCTACCACTGAGCCACCTTCCCAGCCCACCTCAGAACTCTTGAGAGTAAACTTTTTTCTTTTACTTTTACTTTATTTTATTTTTGTGGGTTGTGGGGCTTGAACTTAGGGCCTGGGCACTATACCTGAGCTCTTTATGTTCAAGGCAAGCACTCTACCACTTGAGCCACAGCACCACTTCTAGTTTTCTGGTGGTTAATTGGAGATAAGAGTCTCAGTGCCTTTCCTGCACAGCCTGGCTTTGAATTGTGACCCTCAGATCTCACTCTCCTGAGTAGCTAGGATTACAGGCATGAGCCCACCCAGTTTCTTTTATTTTTTGAGTCAGGGTCTTATTATATCACTGTGTTGCCTAGGCTGATCTGGAACTCCTGGGCTCAAGTAATCCTCAGGTCCCCCACCCCCACCCCAGTAGCTGTGGCTGGCTCCAACAATGCAACCATCAGAGTGCCTGCTACAGACAAATGCTCCAAAAATGTTCAATTGAGCTGCAGTCTCTAAAGCAGTTATGAAAATGTGTCAAATCTGTGTTTGGTAACTACGATAACATTTGTACAATGTCACAATTTTAAAGTTCTTTACATACTGTTTTTTGACCCATACATGGGCACACTTGTAGGGCCACCAGCCTCTTGCCTTTGTACTTGGTGCCTCTCTGCACTAATTTTTGTCTGAATATTTTTGTTCATTCCTAAATAGCTTTGTTGAGTTGTCTTTATGCAGTCTGCATCTTTGTGTGTGTGTGTGTTATGTTCACATAAGTATTATGCTCGTGTAACGTGAGTTTTGTGCATATGGTATATATGCTCGGTTTCATGCATGCTAAAGCAGGCAGGGCTGTGTTGGTGTTTTCGTGTCTTAGTCTTTTGGATAACTTCAATGACTTTCCCTCTAGTCTGTGTGTTTTCCACGCAAAATTGCAAGTATGTGAATGTGCATTTTGTGGTTCCTTGAACTTGCTGGGTCACAGAAAGGCCAGATCTCCTTTCTGTAAATCCCCCTCTTGCCCTGCACACACTCAGCCTTCCCAGGATGGTGGCGCTCTCTTAAACTGTCGTGAGCCCCTCTCCAGCTGCCACACGTCCCCACACGTGCTCACCCTCAGGGATCTGGATCTCACCCTTCAGCAATCAGGGCTACTCACTCACCAACGTGCACTGGAGCACTTGGGGACGCTCAGGGCTCGTCTCCACCCACTCCCTTTGCTAAATCGTCGGAATTTCCAACCGGCCCCAGCCTACCACTCCCCGGCGGCGAGGGGAGGGGTGAGCAGGGCCCGCCCCTCTCGAGGGAGTATATACGACGTCGCCCGGCAGCTGGTCCGCACTCATCCTTAATCACCCTTAGCGTCTACTGCCGTCGCTATGTGTCACTCTCGCAGCTCTCTTCCCACCATGACCGGCCTGCGGGCCCCGGCTTCTAGCCCCTCCACTAGTCCGGGAGTCCGGCGGGGCTCGGGCCCGGAGATCTTCACCTTCGATCCACTGCCGGAACCCGCGGCAGCCCCAGCCACGCGCCCCAGCGCCTCTCGCGGGCACCGGAAGCGCAATCGCCGGGTCCTCTACCCCCGAGTGGTGAGTGTCGCTCAAGTGGGCAGCCGGGGGACACCGCACCCTAGTACCTTAGGGGTAACGATCACACGGCCGGGCCCTTGACCTCACCTCTCCGCTGTTTTGTCTCCCTCTCAGGTGCGGCGCCAGGTGCCAACCGAGGAACCGAACCCAGCCAAAAGGCTCCTCTTCGTTCTGCTCACCATCGTCTTCTGCCAGATCCTGATGGCTGAAGAGAGTGTGCCGGCGCCCCTTATCCTGGAGGACGCCCCCAGCGCCGGGGTCCCTGAGTCCATCCCTGCGCCCCCGGTCCTCGAACCCTTTAATCTTACCCTGGAGCCTGCAGACTACGCTCTGGACCTCAGCACCTTTCTCCAGCAACACCCAGCCGCCTTCTAGCCGGGACGTCCCACACCACCACCAAACAATCGGGGGGGAAAACAAAGAACACCAGGCCTACACACCTGATGCTTGAAATCGTATCCCACACTGGGACCCATAAAGGGAACTCGAACTCAGAACACACTACAGCGCAGAAAGACGCCAGCTGGTGCTTGAGGGGGCGAGACCGAGGCATGGATGATAAGTCCGGCCCAGGCCCAGTGGAAAAGGAGAGCGGCGTTAATTTATTCCTCAGTGCTCCTACTTAATATTTAAATGTATTTATGTATGTCCTCCTAGGCGATGGAGGGAAGTATGTAATATTTATTTTAACTTATGCATGGGAGCGAGCTATGCTTCCTTGCTGTGTAGATGCACATCTTGGTATTTATTGAGTTTTGTGGGCTTTTGGTGGAGGGCCGGGCGCCTAGAGCTGAGCCAGAAGTTGGGGGAGGACGCCCGGTTTAGGGGTCCGGCGCGGTGGTGGGTATTGGGATTAGGGAGTAAACACCCGGTTCGCCGGCCGATCTCCAGCATCTCGACGTTCAACCGCGGGAGGCTTCGACAGCCTACCGGGAATAAGTAAGGTCCGTGGCCGATCTCCTCGAAGTTACCTCTTAGGTAGAGGTGGCTGCAAGGTCAGGGGTCGGTGGGCTGTCAGAGGGTGGCTGTCGGGGTCCCCCAGTATGTTCTGTGAACACAATAAAGTTGATTTCATGTCGGTTGTCTTCCCTGTATCTTTGCCGGCTGCGGTTCCTTCCCCCACCCTCGGGCGCCCACGACGGTGGGTCGCGGCTACAGCCGCGTCCACAGTCTGCTCTTCCCCTCCTGAACCCTAAAGTTGCTTTTCCTGGGAGTCATGAGCCCATATCCGGCCGCCGGATACGTAGTCCAATGCTGCAACCTGCGGCTTCCCCTCCCGGCGGGTGGCAATCCCGGGATGTGGCAACCTTCCTTCCGCAGCAGGCGGCGCCCGCGCCCGGGGGGCGTGGCCAGGGGCCTGGGCGGGGCTCCGGG
>NW_012267354.1:667422-683616 GCF_000151885.1 Dipodomys ordii
GCTTATGTGGTGTTGAGGAATCGAACCCAAGGCCTCAGGAATGCAAGGCAAGTGCTCTACCACTGAGCCACCTTCCCAGCCTTAAGTTCAAGTCTTAGTACTGGCATATACTTACACACAAAAGTATGAAGCTGAACACTGGTGATTCACACCTACAATTTTTTTATTTTTAGTCGGTTGGGGGCTTGAACTCTGGGCCTGGGCTCTGTCCCTCAGCTCTTCAGCTCAAGGCTAGCACTCTACTATTTGAGCCACAGCGCCACTTCCGGTTTTCTGTTGGTTTATTGGAGACAAGAGGCTCACAGACTTTCTTGCTCAGGCTGGCTTTGAACCATGATTCTCAGATCTCAGCCTCCTGAGTAGGTAGGATTACAGGCATGAGCCACCGGCACCCAGCTTTCACACTTACTATTTTAGCTACTGAGGAGGCTGAGATCTGAGGAATGAGTTTGAAACCAGCCCAGACACACAAGTCTTAGAGACCAGATTAACCAGATAAAAAAATAAGAAGTGGGAAGTGAAGCTGTGGCTCAAGGTGTAGAATGCCAGCCTTGAATGAAAAACTAAAGGAAGTTTGATGCCCTGAGTCCATGCTCCAGTTCCAGCATACACACACACACACACACACAATCTCCCAACTCCAGTCCAGACCTTATTTCTAGAACCTATATTTGAACAAAATTCCAAGTTTTGGGTTTTTTTTTCCCCCTATGGGGCTTGAACTCTGGGCCTGGGTGCTATCCCTGAGCTCTTCAGCTCAAGGCAAGTGCTCTACCACTTGAGCCACAGGGCTACTTGTGGTTTTCTGTGGTTAATTGGAACTAAGAATCTCGCAGACTTTCCTGCCCGGGCTGGTTGCACCTGGTTCCAAGGTGGTTTCTATTTATGTTGGATTTGAAAATCACTACCATAATGAAAAGCATAATGCAGTAAGACTGTGGTTAAAGTTCTTTTGTTAGTCATTTTCCCAGCACTATAACAAAAGAGAAAGGTTTTGGGGTTGGGAATGTACTTCATTGGTAGAGCACTTGCCTAGCACGTGTGAGGTCATGGATTCAAGTTGCAACAACATAGTGGGTGAGAGAGAGATGGGGAGAAAAAGGAGAGAGATTATAGTGTGTGTTTGTGTGCGTGCGCACACGTGCGTGCGTGTGCACAGGCCCTGGCCCAGCTAGAGAGGTTATTTTGGCTCAGTTTTAGAGGTCTCCATCCTTAATTGGGCTTGTAACAAACTAGCACATACTAGTCACAGCACATGGTAGAATAAAACTGCTTACCTTCTGGTCAAAAGCAAGGAACAGTAAGAATAACATATGATCTAAAGACTTCCCACAGGCCCCACCTTTTGAAGGTTCAACCACCTCCTGATAGCACCACCATGGAGATCAAGCCTTTAACATGTGGGTCTTTGGGGGACACGTATCCAATCCATTGTAGATCCTAACTTTGACATTGCTTTCCTTGACTGCAAATCAAACAACTACTGAGTGGGCTTCTCATTAATGTGCTGGGTGCTGTGCTAGGTACTCCTCTGAAATAGAGATTTGTTTAGCAGATTTCTGTTTAGGGACCACAATGTTCCAGAGATTGTTTTGGGTGTGAGGATGTAAGTATGAATGAGACATGGAGCTTCCATTGTAATGTCATAAATAGCAAACCAAGTGGTCTTCTTGAGCTGTAATTATTTAAGTGCTAGGGAGAAAGTCATCAGAGTAGTGTGTAAAACTGTGTAGGGGAGCTGTATAGGTTGGGGTGGTCAAAGAAAGCTGTGAAGAAGTGATATTTGAGATAGAACTTGAAGAGCTGGCAACCAGAAGAATTGTGGGCCACGAGCATTCTAGGCTAGTGCTATTTAAATAGTCATATGTGGGGAGTGGAGGTGTGGCTCAATTGGTAGAGCATCCATTCTTGGTACAAAAAAAAAAAGTCAGATGTGGCTAATGATTAAGCAGGGGAACACCAAGTGGGTCCTGCGGTTGAACTTGGCATATTCCAGAGACAGAAAGGTTTCTAGTGTCAAGTGGCTGTATGCTGAAAGTAAGAAGGAAGAGCAAGTAGGACCAGATCACAAAAGGTTTGGGTGACCATGATGGGGACAGGAGAATTGGAATCTTTTGAATGATAATGCATTGAATTAGCCGCCTAATTTACTTTTAAAAATCTCACTAAAGAGCTGGGTGCTGGTGGCTCACGCCTATCATCCTAGTTACTCAGGAAGCTGAGATCCAGAGGACCAGTGTGCAAAGCTACCCAGGCAAAAAAAGTCTGCGAGACTGTCTAAAAAGAACCAAGAAAAAACTAGTCTCAAATAATAGAGCAACAGCCCATGAGCAAGCATAGTGAGCTCCAGGCCCTGAGCTCAAGCCCTGGTACTGGAAAAGAAAAGAAGGGCCAAGAAGGTGGCTCAGTGGTAGAATTCTTGCCTAGCATGCATGAAGCCCTGGGTTCAAATCCTCAGCACCACATACACAGAAAAAGCTGGAAGTGGCACTGTGGCTCAAGTGTTAGAGAGCTAGCCTTGAGCAAAAGAAGCTCAGGGATGGTGTTCAGGCCCTGAGTTCAAGCCCCAGGACTCAAAAAAAAAAAAAAAAAAAGACACATTCATATTCAGGAAATGGGGACATAGGGAAAAAGACAACAAACAAACACTTAGTTACTATCCAAATGGCAGAAGTAAACATTTAAAAATCAGATTGGAAGAGAAATTCTAAACTTACTTTGGCGGGGTGGGGGGTGGGGGTGGAATTGAAAACTTTGTAAAGATAATATTAGAGGCCAGTCCAGGAGCTTCAGTCTTGTTTATCTGTAATGAAGAGGATTTTTATATATAGAATTTTCCTTATTTAAACACATTTGATGAGAGGCAATTTACTAGTTGCCCAACACAGAATAAAATACCTACATTGAAACACACCTGGTGCTGGTGGCTCATGCCTGTAATACTACCTACTCAGGAGGCTGAGATCTGAGAATCACAGCTAGAACCGAGCCCAGAAATCTTAACTCCAATTAACCAGCAAAAAGCTGGAAGTGGAGCACCAAAAGCTCTAGTGGTAGAGCACTAGCTTTGAGCAAAAAAGCACAGGGGCAGCACCCAGGCCCTAGTTCAAGCCTCAGGACTAGAAGACACACACACACACACACAGTAGTGTAGGGAAGTTTATTGCACACCAGGACCAGGGTCCAGCCACACCACTCGAACTCTGCCTTTAGGAGATGCCTAGACCTTGATAATGGTTCTGAGGCCACTCAAGGCTCAGCCATGGCTCTGTTCCTGAAATGGATTCATGTGCACGTTGAGCTGACCAGGATCAGACTTCACAGATGTTTGTATCCCCTTTTGGCATCTCTGTGCTACTGGGCACTTGCACATCCATTCTGATTCTGAGCACCCCTTGCTCTCCAGGTTGCCAAGACAAAGCAGCAGATCGAGGAGCAGCGGGTGCAGGTGCAGGTGGTGGAGCGAGCCCAGCAGGTGGCGGTACAGGAGCAAGAGATTGCTCGCCGAGAGAAGGAGCTGGAGGCCCGTGTGCGCAAGCCGGCCGAGGCTGAGCGCTACAAGCTGGAGCGCCTAGCAGAAGCTGAGAAGTAAATGCCCCTGGGCCTCTCCTGGCTCTTTTGCCACCTGGGAACCCCCAAATGGGGAACTAAGGATTTCCTTTCCATTTAGATTCCTATGAAACTCAGGGTGCAGGAGCCTCTGTCTCCAGCCTCTTTCCTGGGAGCAGAGACCCCACCCATTCTTCAGCTCCTTCTACTTGCTCTCTGTCCCCAGGTCCCAGTTGATTATGCAGGCCGAGGCAGAAGCTGAGTCTGTGCGGGTGAGTGTGGGGTGGCACCTTGCTGGCTTGTGGAAAATGGCTTCCAGTTTGCTTTTTGGGTTGAGTGTTTTGTTTTCGTGCCTGTGTTGGGATTTGAACTTAGGGACTGGTTTTTAACATCCCTTGGCTTGGGGGGGGGGCAGTCATGGGTGGGGCTTGAACTCTGGGCCTGGGTGCTATCCTTCAGCTCTTCAGCTCAAGGTGATCACTCTACCACTCAAGCCACAGCCACTTCCAGTTTTCTGGTAGTCAACTGGAGATAAGAGTCTCGAGCTGTCTTTGAACTGCAATCCTCAGGGTAGCTAGGATTACAGGAGTGAGCCATAGTCACCCAGCTCCCTTGGCTTTTTTGCTCTAGGCTAACACTCTAGCATTTGAGCCATAGCTCCTTTTCCAGCTTTTTGCTGGTTAATTGGAGATAACTCAAGCTGGCTTCTAGCTGAGATACTCAAATCTCAGCCTCCTGAGTAGCTAGCATTCCATGTGTGAGCTACCAGTACTGGGTTTGGGTTGGTGTTTCTTCTAGTTAATGATTCCTATGTATTTCAGAAGTCTCCTACCCTCTCCTCAGATGCGGGGGGAAGCCGAAGCCTTTGCCATAGGGGCCCGAGCCCGCGCAGAGGCTGAGCAGATGGCCAAGAAGGCAGAAGCATTTCAGATGTATCAAGAAGCTGCACAGCTGGACATGCTGCTGGAGAAATTGCCCCAGGTCTGAGGATGACAATATTCATCAGGAAAGAAGGATCAAGAGTAGGGCCTAAAGGGTGGGATGAAATTAAGTATTGTGGAGAGAACTAACCTAGGGGGACTATAAATTAGGGATGGCAATTATAAACCAGTGATCAACCAGAGTGAGGAAGGCCGGGGCTTAAAATGCAGGGTGAATTGTGTAAGGGTGTGGTCAGAACTGGGCACTCAGCAGGCAATTTTCACCCACTAGGTGGCAGAAGAGATCAGTGGTCCCTTAACCTCAGCCAACAAGATCACATTGGTGTCCAGTGGAAATGGAACCATGGGAGCATCCAAAGTGACTGGGGAAGTCCTGGACATCCTAAGCCGCCTGCCAGAGAGTGTGGAGAGACTCACGGGTGTCAGCATCTCCCAGGTGAGAGTCTCTGGTGGTAAGGGAATGAAGATTTTTTTTTCCTGTGTCATATGACTCAGTAAACCTATCACTTGACTAGCACCCAAGGGACCTGGAAATCACTCAGATTGCCTTCTGTGTGCCAGATACAATGCTGAGCTTTCTTCATAGATGTGGTGTTTGTTTTAGTTTAGTCTGTGTAGTATTTTACAAAGGAAAGACATTATTATCAACATGTTAAGTAACAAAAAGTAACAGCCTACTATACAGCTGGCCATACTGGGCTTTATCCCAAGCCAGCTGTCTGGAGTTGGTGCTTGTAGTCATACCCCCAGGACAGGAAACTAGTTGCACCTATTGATAATTCCAAAGCAAATCACCACTTCCCTCTACCTCCGATTATTCACCTGTAAATTATGGTAAAGGTCAGTGTGAGCTCTGCTAACGTGGTGTGAATCTTGGGCTTGGTATCACCAGGTTGTCAATCTCTACCTATTGCTTCACCTTGAAAGTTAATGAAGCCATGGTTCATACCTGTAATCCTATATTCAGGAGGCTAAGATCTGAGGATTATGGTTCATTTAAAGCCAGCCTGGGCAGCAAAGTCAGAGACACTTTTTAATTAAAATACACTAAAAAGCTGTAAGTGAAGCTGGGGATCAAGTGGTAGGTAGAGCACTAGCCTTGAGTAGAAAAGCTCAGTGACAGGGCTTAGGCCCTGAGTTCAAGCCCCAGTGCCAGCCCAAGACAACACACACACACACACACACACACACCAAATAATACAATAAAACGTTGTCCGTTGTCTTGGTGCAGAGTAAGCTGTATATGTTAAAAGGCAGCCCACAGCCAAAGATTCTCAGCCAAATCAATGCAAAGTTCTGATCCCTCTGCCCTCTTCAGTGATTATTTTTATTTTTTGGTGCAAGTTCTGGGCTTAAAACTCAAGGCCTTGGCAGTGTCCACTCAAGCCACAGCCCCACTTCTTAGTATTCTCAAGACTTCCCTACCCAGGCTGGCTTTGAACAGTGATCTTTAGATCTCAGCCTCCTGAGCAGCTAGGATTATAAATGAGTACCACCAGCACCCAGCTCAGTTTTCTGTTTCAGTTTCTTTAAATGCAGGGATCCTAGTGACTTCTTAAGGGAAAGGGGGTAAGGGAGGGCTCCAAAACAACTTCAACTGAGATTCCCATGACCTCCTACAACCTATTCACTTGAATGCAGGTCTAGGAAGTACCTGTTCCCAAGCACCATTTTCTCTTGTTTTTGCCAGGTGAACCACAAGCCTTTGCGAACAGCCTGAGTCCTCAGCCTTGCCAGTATCCAGTCTTGTGGCCCAAGCTACCTGAATGGTTCCTGCTGCATGCACCCCAACTGGCCTCCATGAGCATGTCCTTGGACACTGGGGTCCCATCTCTCCTTGCCAAATAGCTTGTGCCTTGCCGAGGAGGGGGTTGTCCCCTTCCTAGTCCCACACTGCCAAGATGCCAGTGCCCTAGGGGGTCCCATGCCAGCCTTTGAAGATCCCACCCCAACTTATTTAATTAAAAACTAGATGCTCTGAACTTGGTATCCAGAATTCTTGACCAAGGCATGGACATTGGGAATAAGCACTGACAACCAGCACCAATTCAAAAATGAACGGAATTGAGTTTGATCATCTCTTACATTCAGTACTTGCTAGGGCTGGAGGCAGAGCTCAAAGGGTAGCCTGAGTTCAAGCCCCAGTATGGCATGGATATCTACAACGGGGAATCTATTTGAGAACTGCGTTTATTTCTCTAAAGCTCTAATAATTCTAAGCTGTGCACTAGTGGCTCACACTTGTAATCCTAGCTAACACAGGAGCCAATGAGAATCATAGCTGACTCCTATCTCCAAATAACCATCAGAAAACCACAAATAAGTCTCTGTAGTAATGATCTAAACCTAGAGCAACAGAGCCCAGAGCTCAACAGAGCCCAGAGCTCAACAGAGCCCAGAGCTCAAGTCCCACGATCAATCAAAAACCAGGAGTGCTGTTAGAATGCTGAGAATTTAACTAATTACTATACTGAAATCTTAAATTTTTATCAGTAATGGGGCTTTAAGGGGACCTGAGGGATCCTTGAGCCTCCTTGTGCTTAATGCTAGAGAGCTACCATTTGAGTCACAGTGCCAGTGCTAGCTTTTTCTGAGTTTATTGGAGATTTAGGCTGACTACTGAACTGCCTAGGACAGGCTTAGAACCTCTACCCTTAAGTCTCCTGAGTGGCTAGGATTACAGGCATAAGCCACCAGCCAGCACCTTGCTTCAGATAGTATTTTATGACAGGAGGATCAATAAGCATCAGGTTAAGTAGAAATGAGTGTGATGGAACTCAGGCCCCATGCCTATACCAGCAATCTTCTCTAAATGAGCACACATCTCACCAACTTTTTCAATTCCCATTTATTTTTTTTTTGGCTCTTGGGGCAATGTCATTTTTCAATATGAAAAAAAGCAGCAAGTTCAACACAAAATGGAAAACTGAAGTGTAAGATAGGACAAAACCAAGGGTAGGAGGAAAAAAAGCAATTAAGAGATGTTACAAAAAGATGGTGTCTGGTTGCCTCCAGTGCAGTGACCAAAGATGGCCGTGAGGGATTATTTTCTTTTTAAAAAGGTAAGTGGGATGGGAAGTTTCTAGAGATCAGGACTGGTTCCTCCCTTAGATCAGAGGGAAGGAATGCAATTCCACAAGGCAAAGTTGGAGGGGAATCCCACTCTTAACAGAGTAGGCACATCTGCAAATAGGCAATTCTAAAGCTGACAATGCCCCTCAATGACTTGATTTCCCTCTTAAACTGTCCTAGAATAGATAATCCTACACCACCCTCCTTGTAATGAAGGTAACCTACCCCTTCCGCCTCTACTTACTTGGGGTTAGGATGTTGGCTACGGCCCATGATTTCAGCCCCTGGTCCCTACTAAATAGACCTGGATGAGACAAGCTTCTTGAAACTTTGAGAAACAGAAATAATTGGACAGACGTTGACAAGTGGGTGTTGGAAAGAAATTTAAAAGTAACCCAGAATGGCAGAAATTCAGGTTTTCCAGAGTGGATAGAGAGGAGACATTCAACAAACAAATATTTATTGAGCGCCTACTATGTGCCAGGCACTGTTCTACACCCTACCCCCAGAAAAAAAAAAAGACAGGCAGCAGAAACAAATTCTGAAAGGAAGAAAAGGGGCAGCTCAGGGAATTGAGAAGCCTGAGGTAATGGGGAGGGGGTTCTCTTCCTTAGGCCTCCTCTTCAGCCTCCTCACCGAAATCCTCTTCCTCTTCTGCGGTGGCATCCTGGTACTGCTGATACTCAGAGACGAGGTCATTCATGTTGCTCTCTGCCTCGGTGAACTCCATCTCGTCCATGCCCTCACCTGTGTACCAGTGGAGGAAAGCCTTCCTGCGGAACATGGCAGTAAACTGCTCAGAGATGCGCTTGAAGAGCTCCTGGATGGCTGTGCTGTTGCCGATGAAGGTGACTGCCATCTTGAGGCCACGAGGTGGGATGTCACAGACAGCCGTCTTGACATTGTTGGGGATCCATTCCACGAAGTAGCTGCTATTCTTGTTCTGCACATTGAGCATCTGCTCATCTACCTCCTTCATGGACATGCGGCCACGGAACACAGCAGCCACAGTGAGGTACCGGCCATGGCGGGGGTCACAGGCAGCCATCATGTTCTTGGCATCAAAGACTTGCTGGGTGAGTTCAGGCACAGTAAGGGCCCGATATTGCTGGCTTCCACGGCTGGTGAGAGGGGCAAAGCCAGGCATAAAGAAGTGGAGACGTGGGAAGGGCACCATGTTAACTGCCAGCTTGCGGAGATCAGCATTGAGCTGGCCAGGGAAGCGGAGGCAGGTGGTGACACCGCTCATGGTGGCAGAGACGAGGTGGTTAAGGTCCCCGTAGGTTGGTGTGGTCAGCTTAAGGGTACGGAAGCAGATGTCATAAAGGGCCTCGTTGTCAATGCAGTAGGTCTCATCAGTATTCTCTACCAACTGATGGACAGAGAGGGTGGCATTGTAGGGCTCAACCACAGTGTCAGACACTTTGGGTGAGGGTACTACACTGAAGGTGTTCATGATGCGGTCAGGATACTCTTCACGGATCTTGCTGATGAGCAGGGTGCCCATTCCGGAGCCTGTGCCCCCACCCAGGGAGTGGGTCAGCTGGAATCCTTGCAGGCAGTCACAGCTCTCGGCCTCCTTCCGCACCACATCGAGGACTGAGTCAACCAGCTCAGCCCCCTCTGTGTAATGGCCCTTGGCCCAGTTGTTGCCTGCCCCAGACTGACCTAGAATGAAGTCCAGAAAATAGCTTCATTGGTAAGGTGTGAAATGCAAATGGTGTTTATACCTCTCAGTGTTGCAACTGTTCTCTTCCATGTGTCTCCTATCTGTGATAGTCTCCCCATAATCTACCAAACAAAGACATGCTGACTCTACTCCCCAGTAGTATCTTTTGTCTCCTTGCACCCCAAGTTAAGTTGAGATGATGGAATCTAGTAATACAATTTGTGTAACTCACCAAAAACAAAGTTGTCTGGTCTGAAGATCTGGCCAAAGGGACCTGAGCGAACAGAGTCCATGGTCCCAGGTTCTAGATCCACCAAGATAGCCCGAGGAACATATTTGCCACCTATAAGGAACCAAATAAGAAATTAGTGAAAAAAGGAACCAAATAGATGAATAAGCGCCCCCTAGAGTGTTGGTTGGTTAAATCGGGTTGAGACTGCTGCAGACCCAAACCTGTCATCCCGGGTCTTGACACCAGGTGGCAGCAGACCTAAGCCTTTAAGGCCCACCTCAAAGTAAAATGGTGGGTTATACCAAAGGGTACCTAAGAGCAGCACTGACGGCACAAGTAGGAAAGGAAATGATATTCGGCCCTCTCCCCTGTTGTTGCTCTCCCTCACCTGTGGCTTCATTGTAGTACACAGAGATGCGGTCCAATTGCAGGTCGCTGTCTCCATGGTAAGTACCGGTAGGGTCAATGCCGTGTTCATCGCTGATAACTTCCCAGAACTGCCAGGGAAGAGCAAACAGTTCCAATCTCAAGGTGTCCCCCCCGCCTCCCCCTCATCTTCCATTTCAATTCCAAAACACCTCCAGAGCCTGCGACGGTTTTCCACCCGCCACGCCTTTCCTCTAAGACACAAGCCCAACAAGGAAAGCTTCATCTGCTCTCTTTGAGGTGTGAGGATTTGCTGTGGATCGGATTGGAGCCCGCAAACAGTGTGTGGGCGCGTAAGGTCTGCAAGACTTTAGCCACCGCCTCTCCACCCAGTGCACAAAAGGCGGGGGTCGGGAAAAAAAACGCTGCCGCAGTAGACCACCCCACGCGCGCCACGTGACTGCGGCGCACGCGCACAAAAGCCGACAAAGGGAGGCGCCGCGCGTGGGCGGGGCCAGAGGCACAAATTCGGCGGGCGAGGGGCGGGGCGGGGCTTCCGCTGCGCGCGCCCCCACCGGCGGGCAGGGCCGCATTGTCGCGGCGCGCCAGGGGCGCCGCGGCCCCGCCCCCGGAGGCCCGCGCCCTTGGGCTACAACGTTGCAGCCGCACTTCCTCCCGCCCCTCCCCCGCTACACTGTAACCGCGCGCAAAAAAAAAAAAACCTCCCCAGCCTCGGAAATGTATTCCTTTACCAGCTTCCTCTTCGCTTTATTACTACTTTCGCCCCCACTTCAGCCCCGAAGGCTTTTTTTTTTACAGAAAAGCACGCCTTTCATTTTTTCCTCAATTCCCTTCTACTGGGCTCAATCCGTGCGATTTTAGGGGCAACGAAAAAGAGGTAAATTGTAAATGATCGTTGCACCCACGGAAAGACTATGGGAATACCCCTCGGGGACCTCGGGCGTGCTGGGATCCCGATCCCTTTGTGAATGCACAAGCGCAGTGCAGCCCACCGCGCGACTCGCGTCCGCCACCTTAGCAAGTGAGGTTTTGCCTGGGAGGTCCCGCAGCTGCCCGCCCGCTCTCGCCCCTTCCCCTCAGTTTTTCCCTAGGAAGCCCCTGGCAGGGGGGGGGGAGGGAGGCGGGATCTACATTGGGAAAACCTCGCCCGGCTTTGTCTGGCACCGCTTTCTGACCATTTCCCCATCTCTCCAGTTCCTGAACCGTTAGAAGATCCTTTTTAAGATCTTCTAGAACCCTAAGTCTTTCCGCGTGCCACGCCCGAAAGATCCTTTCAATAGTTTTCCCTCAAACACCCGTTTTCCAGAGTCAAATGCTACCTACAAATGTGCATCCCACCTATCTGTGGAAAAACTTTCTTCGGGGAGGCACAAAGCTGAAGGATGGAGAACGCGAATGGGCCCAGCCATTCTTCACAACCGACCCAGGTCTTCCATTTTAAGAAAGATTACAGTTAAAAGGAAAGGTTTAAAATTCTTACCTTGGCACCGATCTGGTTGCCACACTGACCGGCCTGGATGTGCACGATTTCCCTCATGGTTAAAAATTAATTTTAATTTTCTTTTTGCTCGCCTCAAGTTATGTGCGGGGCAAGAAAATGTTTTTTTTTTCCTCAGCGCAGGTCGTGGGCTGAAAGGATGGAACGTGCCCCGGAGGCCGGAGCAGCGAGATCCGCACGCGACGGCAGGAAGATTCTGAGAGGCAGAAGATACCGGACGGCGAAGGAGGGAAGGCGGGCTGGGTGGGGCGCGCGTGCGCAGGGCTGGAGGCGGGAGAACGGCGCCCGCGCAGCGGTCAGGAGACAAAGCCTCCAGGAGCTTGGCCCTGATTAGACGAGGCCGGTCACGTCCAAGACTCCCATTGGTCCCTGGCCTAGCGGACGAGCGCAGTGTTCTCTGGGAGTTGAAGTCCTCTATTGTCCACGCTGCAAAATGAACTTACAAATGGGTGGGTACTTGGATTTTTGCCTTTTGTAGTTTCCTTTATCTTTTTGAATGAAAAAAAAAATGCCCTTGCACAAGATTCTTTTCCCTTTGTGCCAGACTACTTTTGCACAGAAATTAAGCAGTTTTCAGGGACACAGGAATTGAAGAGTCTGAAGTGCCGTGAATTGAGAGGTGGGACCGGCACGCCCTGAAAGCTCCCCACTGCGGTAGCTCTGGGGAGGGCAGGACTGCTTAGTTCAGCGAAAACTCTGGAGAAGTGTGGCATTCTGCATCCGATCCTTTGTTGACCCGAGGCCTGAACTTCAGGAAACCTCTGCTCCCCAATATACCTCAGGAAGAAGGAAGGGATTGCCCTATTTCCTTCGAATGATAATGTTTTAAAAGAGAAACAAAACTGCAGGAAAGGCTTCTTAGAATAGAGTGGTTGTGTGGTACGTATCCTTTGAAGAGTAAGTTGAATAGTTCTGAGAACAGATCCCGGATTTCGGAAGTCGGAAATAGCTGTGTACATAGGATATCTAGGCCTTAAGGCAGAATTTGAAGATATCTTGGTCATCTTGTCTAAAGGGAAGTATGTCAAAAGGCAAATATGGAGTGAGATGATCGAACTTAAATATCTTTCCGGCCTGTCCTTTTTACATACTTCGATGAAACTAGTGATTTTTTTTTTAGCTTACTGATGTCACTGACCAGGTATAGCCATTGCAGAGTCCCAAGGTTGCAAAAGAAAAGAGAACTGTATGGGCGCAAGTTAAAATCCATGTTTCCTCCCAGGTAGAAGTAACCAAATCAAGAACCAGGAATACATAATAAATGATTAAAAATTAGTCCCCTAGCCTCCAGAATCTTGGTTTGTTAAGCGTATATGAATCAGGTGAGCACTATAATGAAGCCATGATATCAAGGTCATTGTTAATTCGCATTGAGTAATACACAGATCAACACACATTTTTTAAGTCCTCTAAATTAACATCAACTAGAACAGACTGGAGTTGTGGCTCCACGTGTAGAACGTCTGTTTTAAGAAGTACGAGGCCCGTAAGGTTCAATCCCCAGTGCTGCCAGAAAAAAAAAAAAGTTTTAATGTTTTAGGGTGTTGTGGGTTTTTTGTTTTGTTTTTTGGCGGTTCAGTGTATTGAACTCAGTGCCTCCGGCTTATCAGAGGAGTACTCCATCACATGAACCACACCCAACCACACCTTCACCATGAAATGTAATTGAGCTGTTCGCAGAAAGAGCTAAAATTTCTACGTTAGATAACCTGTAGGAACCTAGGCTAATCTTTTAACTTAGAAAATCTACTTCAGACTATTGGCTATGGACATAACAAAGATCAAAGGAGAAAAAATTCCACGTCGAAGTCTACCTATTTTCTATGCCATACTAGTAGACAATACATTATTTTAGCATATTTTTCTCGTCCCTTGAACGGTGATTACAGACTTGTTAGCAAACCAGTTTTGCCTTTGGATTTTTCATTTAGGAAAACGACCTCAAAATGTCCGTCAGAGATAAATTCCCCAGAAGAAATGACGTGACATTTTACTAAGCAGACCAAATCAAAAAGGAAATGAAATTCCACCGCAATGAGGAGTCTTCCCAGGGCCACGCCTATGGGCTGCTATCCAAACTGCAGCCTCCAGCCACGACTGCAACCCGCAGCCAGTTTTCATTTTTCCTGAGTCAGCTTACACCATATCTGGGAGGACCGCGGAAGGCCGCTCTGTAACGCACCGGCCGCGTTGGGTAATCTCTATGGTACGGCCCTTCTATCCACTGCCAGCAGCTGGCGCCAGACTCGCTGGTCGCGCCTTGGAAATCTGCGCGGGAAGTGGGTGGCTTTCGGCAGCCGGGGGTTGGCCTTCGGCGCGGACCAATGGCTGTGTGCTATTCTCTCCCTCCCGACGGCTGCATCGAATTTATCATTTACCGATCTCTCAGTCTCCCGCCACCAGCCGACTCTTTTAAGCGGCGAGGTGGGGGTGGGGCTTCAAATGTGCCCGAAGCTTCTTCGGCCTGCTGCGGACTTTGAAAGATAGGAGACGGGAGCCAATCAGCGAGTTGATCTCCTTCCGGAATACGCATTTGCTCCGCCCACGCCGCGGCCGTTACTGGTGGCGCGCGCGGGCGCGCAGCGACTCAAAATAAGTGAGTTCTGGGGACCTCGCCCACAGCTATCAGGTACCATCTTGGTCCTTCCGGAAGGCTGGAGGGGCGTGCCTTTGGTGCGTCCTGGCCGAGGTAATTTGAAAGTTTGTTTTCTCATTGTAATACTCACCCCTTTGCCCGGCGCCCGGACTCCAGCTTAGGTATGAGGACTCAAGGGAGACTTTGGGCCTCGAGGGGACTTACAGGGGTGTGAAGATCAAAGATGGTGGCCCTTCAAATTGGAGCCAATCGGCGTGGGCGCCCGTTGAGGTTGGCGCGCTTAGGGACAGAAATAACCCCCCGGGGGGCGGGGGCGTTCTTGCTTTCCTTGTCAACAGTTTCCCCGTCAGGGTGGCTGGCATCTTTCGAGGTAAAATTACATCCATGCTACTTTGAATTTCCGTCGTTTGTTCTTTCATTAGTAGCCTCAATGCCATAGCCAACATGAGAGCAGGATTCTTTTCTACTTAATTGAAGGTGTATCTGAAATAGGTCCGATGGTACCAGGTGTGTATAATCACCATAGAATGCATAGGGGGAGACCATAGAATGCATGGGAACGACACACTTCTATTACTACAGACTGGAAGCAGGTATGGACAGACATAAGGTTCTGATCATAGAGCTAGCTAAAGAGTTTAGATTGTTTAGATTGTATGCTGTGGGCAATAGAAAGCAGAAGAGAATATTGGGAGGAAGAGAGATTATCTGGGTGATACTGGCCAAGTTCCTCAGCTCACCTGTGTTCCAGTTTGTGAATCTGGAAAATTGGAGAATAATTTCTACTTTACATGGTTCAGGAGTACATTAGGTTAGTATAAAATAATATTTGTTGCATAGAAGCCACTGTCAGCTGTTCTGGTTCTTTGCACTTTAGTCTGATCATGCTTAGGTGGTAAGTGAAGTAAAAAGCTCTGCTTTGCCGGACGCTGGTGGCTCACACCTGTAATCCTAGCTTCAGGAGGCTGAGATCTGAGGATCACGGTTCAAAGCCAGCCCGGGCAGGAGAGACCGTGAGACTCCTATCTCCAATAAACCACCAGAAAACCGGAAGTGGCGCTGTAGCTCAAGTGGTAGAGCGCTCGCCTTGAGCTGAAGAGCTGAGGGACAGCGCCCAGGCCCAGAATTCAAGCCCCAATCTGACAAAAAAAAGAATTGAGCTTCAGTACTTGAGCTATAGCTCCTTTATTGGATTTTTGGTGGTTCATTTGAGATGAGTATTGCAGACTTTCCTGTCCAGGCTGGCTTTGAACTATGATCCTCAGATCTCAGCCTTCCTACTAGCTAGGATTACAGGCTTGAGCCACCAGTGCCTGGCTCCAAAAAGTATCTTTAAATGTTTCAGAAGGATGACAAAATGATTGGTAGGAAGGGAAGCATCCACAACTATCAAGGTTTACTTCCAGTTATCATTCTCCACATGCTGCATATGCAAACCAGTGATGGGATAATGAGAATGTCTTTCCTTAACAGAGCATGGAAGACACCCAGACTATTAACTGGGATGCTGAAGAAGAGGAGGAGACAGAGCAATCCAGAGGATCCTTGGGGCATAGCTCGGAACCTGTGGGGCAACTGAGAATTTTCAGTGGCACGCATGGACCAGAAAAAGGTCAGGGCTATTACATGCTAAAGGATAGTTATAGATCTTTTTTCTTTGTTTTTTTCTTTTGGAGGAACTGGGGATTAAATTCAGGGCCTGTGCTTGCTAGGTTGGTTCTTTTATCAATTGAGTAATCACTCTACATCCTACTTAATTCACTATTTTGGAGATTGGAGTTTAGCAAACTTTTTTTTTTTTTTTTTTTTTGCCAGACTGTCTTTGAACCAACAGCCATCAGTGCATAGCTTGGTGGTGGTGGTGATGGTCATGGTCATGGGCTTGAACTCAGGGCCTGGGCTCTTTCCCTGAGAGTCTCACACAAAGCTGGTACTCTACCACTTGAGCCATAGTGCCGCTTCTGGTTTTCTGGTGATTCATTGGAGATAAGATTCTCACAGAATTTCCTGCCTGGGCTGGCTTTAAACTGTAATCCTCATATCTCAACCTCCTGAGTAGTTAAGGTTATAGATGTGAGCCACTAGAGCCTGGCTTCTTTTTTTTCTCTATTATTTTTCTTATTAAAAAATACCAAGAATGGATGGAGCTAGAAGGAATCATGTTGAGCGAGGTAAGCCAAGAACGAAGAGACAAACGGTATACATGGTCTCCCTGATAAGTGGATGCTAAATCCAAAATGTTAGGTGATA
>NW_012267354.1:685973-721646 GCF_000151885.1 Dipodomys ordii
CTTGAGCTGAAGAGCTGAGGGACAGCGCCCAGGCCCAGAGTTCAGGCCCCACGACCAGACCCAAAAATAAATAAATAAAAGTAAACAAAAAGTCCAATGGGAATGGACAGGGTTTTATATATGAATAATGCATTATATAATTTTTCAATGCCTAGATGTTATAAGGCTTTTTATGTTTCTAATATTTGTGGCAGGCTTGAGTGAATAGCAGGGTAACTAACCAGAACATTTGCCTAACCTTGAACTTCATCTACTCTCGAATTCTTAGATTTTCCACTATATCTTGGGAAGAATATGGTAGGCCGAAGCCCTGAGTGTGCAGTGACCCTGCCCTTTCCATCCATCTCCAAACAACATGCAGTGATTGAAATTTTGGCCTGGAACAAAGCACCCATCCTTCAGGATTGTGGAAGCCTCAATGGTACTCAAATCCTGAGGCCACCTAAAGCCTTGAGCCCTGGAGTGAGTCATCGTCTGAGGGACAAGGAATTGATTCTGTTTGCTGACTTTCCCTGCCAGTACCATCGCCTGGATGTCCCTCAACCCGTTGTTTCCCAGGGCCCTCTAACAGTAGAAGAGACCCCCCGGGTACAGGGAGGAACTCAGCCCTCTCGGCTTTTGGTTGAGGACTCAGAGGAGGAAGTAGGTAAGTTTGTTTATTGGGAGACTGGATGAAGAGGTGGGAATAATGATTGTAAAATTGTTCATCTTTGCTCTTCCTTGCCAGATTTTGTTTCTGAAAGGTGTGTTACGAAAGAATCAGCGACCACATCCTCCCCTTTGCCAACAGTGGTTCCAGAAAGGTGAGAATCAAAGGGTCAAATCCCTGCATTTTCAACAAGAGGAATAAGCAGGAGCTGGAGGATCCATCTCTAAGAGATGATTATCCTGAAAAGTGGAGCTTAGGGACTATACATATATTCCTTTACTCCACTGAATTTTTTTTTTTCCAGTCCCGGGGCTTGAACTCTGGGCCTGGGCGCTGTCCCTCAGTTCTTCAGCTCAAGGCTAGCACTCTACCACTTGAGCCACAGTGCCACTTGTGTTTTTCTGAGTGGTTTATTGGAGATAAGTCTCAGGGCTTTTCCTGCCCGGACTGGCTTTGAACCATGATCCTCAGCCCACAGCCTCCTGAGTAGCTAGGATTACAGGTGTGAGCAACCGGCACCCGCTTTTTTATACTTTGTTTTGTTTTTTTGTTTTTGGTCATGTGGCTTGAACTCGGGGCCTGGGCGCTGTCCCTGAGCTCTTGAGCTCAAGGCTCGCACTCTACCACTTGAGCCTCAGCACCACTTCTTCCTGAGCTTCTCTTGCTCAAGGCTCACACTCTACCACTTGAACCCCAGCCACACTTCCAGCTTTTTCTGTAGTACTAAGGAATCAAACCCAGGGCTTCATGCATGCTAAGCCACATTCCCAGCCACTCCATTGAATTTTAATGGAATATCTCTGATGTGTATTAAGGGAAAACTAATTGCTAAAAATACTAATTACCTATGTCTGCCCTGGAGCTCACAGTTGAATAGGATACCCTTTTCTCTTTTTTTTTTTGGTGCTTGTACTGGGATTTGAACTCAGGGCCTTGGCTTTTTCACTCATGGCTGGCACTTGCCTCTAGTTTTGGCATTTTAGCAAGTTAATTTCTAATAGGAGTCTCTCAAATTTGTCTGCCCATCTGACTCTGAACCTCAGATCTCAGCCTCCTAGGTAGCTAGAATTATAGATGTAGCCACTGGCACCAAATTGGGATATTCCTTCTTAGGAAGTAAATTCTATAGATTCTTTTCTCTTCTCTTCACAGTGATGAAGAAGGGCCTTCTCCAGCCCCTGGTGGTTCTGGGACATCTTTTCCCTTCAACTTGGACAGTGACACAGATGAGGAAAAAGACCAACAACCAGCAACAGTGGAGACTGCTTTATCTTCAAGGAAAGATACCACTGCAGAGGCAGAGCAGCCTGAAGCCAGTGGAGTTCCGACTACTGTCAGACTAGTAAAGGCTCAATCTTCAGTGGAGAATGACCAGGGCACAAAAATTAAGAATGTGGGAAATGGAGAGATTCTGAAGAGGAGCCAGCCTCCTGAGGACAGTGACACAGATGTGGATGAAGAAGACAGATCTCCTGGCAGGGCAGCTGATGTCCATTTGGAAAGGGCTCAGACTTCTGGCTTTGTGGATAGTGATACTGATATGGAAGAAGAGGGAATTCCTGCCACCCCCGTTGTTCCTATGAAGAAGAGGCAAATCTTCCATGGAGTTGGTACAAAGGATCCTGGAACACCTGGTGTGGCACATGTGCAAGAGAGCCCAACTGGTAGTGATACAGATGTGGAGGAGGGCAAAGCTCCACTGGCTGTCCCTGCAGAGAGAAACCAAACTTCCGTTGTGATCAACAGCGATACAGATGATGAGGAAGAAGTCTCAGCAGCACTCACATTGGCATGTCTGAAAGAGAATGGATCTGTTCTATGGGACAGAGGCACAGGCATGGGAGCAGACAGAGAACAACCTGTAGTTCTTCAAGAGCAAAGCCACATTGACTCTGGGAAAGACAGTGACACAGACATGGAAGAAGAATGGCTCCCAGTGGAAAAGAAGGAAACTGTCCCTAGTGGTCACACAGACAAGGGTGGGGCTCTTGTTATAGCAGATTCAGAAAAAGACCAACTTTCTTTTAGCAACAGCGATGTAGGTGAGAAAACAGATCTGAGCTCATCTAGGATTCACCTTCAGAGAAGCCAGAACTCCTCCTCTACTGTAATGGGCAACAATACAGAAATGGAGGAAGAAGTCCCATCAGGGCCAGTTGTTACAAATCAGGAGCCTAGTGAGGGTACAAATCAAATAGATGTGGAAGCAGGAGGGAGCCTAGCAAAGATGCCTGTGGTTCCTCTAGAGGAAGATGGACTTCCTGATGAAAACTGGGATACAAATGTGATAGAGGACCGGTCCTTAGTAGTAGCAGATGTGAAAAAGAATCAGCATCTGGAAAAAGAAAATCCTAGACCTGCAGATGTCTTTGAGCAGGAGCAAGCTCTTGAGGTAGTCACCCAAAGTGGAACTCCTATGACACAAGTGGAGCAGATATTATTGCACCCAGTTAAGCCCACCCAATCACAGAGAGAGGGAGCCCAGACCCCAACAGGAAGAGGGGAAAAAGCACATAAGGGCAGGACCAAGGACTCCAAAGACAACTATGATGGTGAGTGCCGCCCTTCCTTCCTTCCTTGGTCATTCATATAAACTGGTTGTAAGGGCTAGGAAGAGAATAGTAGAGATAAAGTAAGGAGTAAGGGTCAGACATGATTTTTTCTTTGATGATCTCTCCTGTACTCATCCCTACCAGATCCTGAAGATCTGGACCTTCAGGCTACTCAGTGCTTTGTGGAGAGAGAGAATCAGAGCGTGGAAGGTGAGGCACCTGGTGCCAGCAGGAACCTGGGAGACTAGACTGGTGGACGTTGAAGGTTGTGAAGGCTGGTGTGGGCAGGGCAGTAGACCTGAAGTAGGGTTCTACAGAGGAGCTGTATTCAAGGCTTCTTTTCTTGTACAGTAGTCCAGAGGATGGAGGATGAACCCACCCAGGCCTTCACATGTACCCTACCCCAGGAGCCCAGCCCTTCTCAGACCCCAGGTACAAGAAACTCTACTATGTGCATCACCTTTGCATCTTTTCTTACCTTCTGCCTCTGCATGGTCCTTTCTCATGGTTCTTTCTTATTCTTTTGCAATTTTGTTGATGTTTCTTCATCTTACCAGGGGGGAAAAAAAGTGCTGGGTATGGTGCTATTTAGAATACATGGAGGTGGAGGCAGGAGGGTGGCATTTTGAGATCAGTCTGGACTACATAGTGAAACCTTGTCTCAAACCAACAATAAACAGGATTAGAGACTAGCTCAAGTGGTAGAGTGCATGAAGGCCCTCGATTCATACTCCAGTATTTGCCAATAACTTTTTAAACATAATAAAAATGACATGGGCTGGGAAGGTGGCTCAGTGGTAGAGCGCTTGCCGTGCATGCATGAGGCCCTGGGTTTGATTCCCCAGTACCACATAAGCAAAAAGAAAAAAAGCCAGAAGTGGCACTGTGGCTCAAGTGGTAGAGCGCTAGCCTTGAGCTGAAGAGCTGAGGGACAGCACCCAGGCCCAGAGTTCAGGCCTCACAACCGGACCCAAAATAAATAAATAAAAATAAAAATGATATAACTCAGATCCATAGTCTAGATCTAGCCTATTGAATGAGTTTTCATATTTTCATGTAAGGGTATGATCATTTCTTCTTTTTTTTTATTTGGACAGTCCTGGGGCTTGGACTCAGGGCCTGGGCACTGCCCCTGAGCCTCTTTATGCACTTCAGCCATACCATCACTTCTGGCTTTTTTGAGTAGTTTATTGGAGATAAGATCAAACAGGGACTTTTCTGCCTGGGCTGGCTTCAGACCACAAACCTCAGATCTCAGCCTCCTGAGTAGCTAGGATTATAGACATGAGCCACTAGCATCCAGCTTGATCTTTTCTTATTATTAAATGTTAAAACTACTACCATTATTCCCAGCTTTCCTTTAATAACACGTTTAGATATTCATCAGTTTATCTTAATCCTTTTTCAGCCTGCAACCTTTTTTATCTTTTAACCTCTGTGTTTCTTTTTTCTCTGACACTGTCTCTTTATGTGCAGGTGCCCCAGATGAGCCTTGGGAAGTCTTGGCTACTCAGCCATTCTGTCTGAGAGAGGTTGAGGTCTCTGAACCCCAGCCCACTGCTGCCCACTTTGAGGTTCACAGATCTTGCCAATCTCCATCTAGGGCAGTATCAAGAGACCAGCATCCAGAGAACCCAGTTCACACAGAGCCATTGGAGATTGAAGGCAAAGGGATGCAGACTGTGGAGAAAGTAATGGACACACCAAAAGGAACAGCGGAGAGGGTGCAACCTGAGAAATGGCTGTCAGAGAGGGAAATCAAAGGATGGCCATCAGACAGTGAGAAAGAAGATGTGACAGGGGAAAAAGAATTAACTAGAGAGATAGAGGATAAAGAGCAAAACCAAATGTTAGCTGGAGCTGTCCAAACACAAGAGTTTGACACAAAAGTGAAAAGTGTAAGTCCTAAAAGGGATAGGGAAAGTTTGGCATTAGAAATGGAGACATCCAAGGAAATACAAGAAAACGAGAAGAAGGAGGCCCTTACAAGAGAAGTACTTGAGAGACAGGAAGATAAACCAGTGCCAAAGAAAAAATGCAAGCCAGCTGAGTTAGAAGTGAATCTAGATAGAGGGGAGGCAGACACTGGGAGCCAGAACCAGAAAGGGCAAGCCACCAGTCCAACACCGGAGTTTAGAGTGGAAGCAGGGCACCTTCAGGGACTTACTTCAGGCCCCATAGTTTCTGAGAGCCAGCCAGGTGGCAGAAGGAGAGCCCTAGTGAATCCCAGGAGGCAACAAAGAGGTAAGTAAAAGAGAAGAACCCAATGTGGTATGTGAACCCCATGATCATCACTTTCCAGGCAAACAGGCTGGCTAAGCTACCCTTCTGTTTACTCTCTAGGCCACTCCAAGCGCAAGATGCCAGCTGCTAAGAAGGCTTCCAGGGTAAGAGATGTTTTATTTTTGTCAGTTGTAGGCCTGAACTAGAGGCCTGGGCACTGTCTCTGAGCTGCTTTTACTCAAAGCTAGCGCTCTACCACTTGAGCCACAGCACCACTTCCAATTTTTCTAAATAGTTCATTAGAGATAGGAGTCTCACAGCCTCTCCCGCCTAGGCTGGCTTTGATCTGCTTTCCTTAGATCTCAGCCTTTTAAGTAGCCTGAATTACCAGCCTGAGCCACCAGTGCCCAGCTCAGGAGCTGTTTTCTTGACTTTCCCTATGCTCTAGGTCAGCCCTCCATCCTTTCCAGCAACCTTTTCCCTGGCCTTTCCAATTCCTTCCACCATGGTCTGTTTTCTTCTATCCTTACCACTCCTTAGTTAGCTTCTGTTGTTTTGCCCTTAAGTACCCATTGTTTTCCTTATCTGTTTCCCTAATGGTAACTCCCTCTACCTGACTCAGGAACAAATCTCCTCTTGTTTTGCTCTTTGTTGCCACTGTCATGTGTGTGTGTGGAGAATACCATACTGGCATAGAGAGACCTGCGGGAAAGGGGATGATGCTTCCTTCACAGTATAATGAAAGACAGGTCAAAGAACAAGAAATTCCAGTCATCATACTTTAACCAGAAACAAGGATCAAGAACAGAGTCCTTGCTGGGTATTGATGGCTTGAGCCTGTAATCCTACTCAGGAAGCTGAGATCTGAGGATATCTGTTCAAAGCCAACCTGAGCAGGAAAAGTCCATGAGACTCCTACCTCCAATTAACTACTAAAAAATGGTACTGTTAGCCTCAGGCTGGTGGCTCATGCCTGTAATCCTAGCTGCTTAGGAGGCTGAGATCTAAGGATCATCACAGTTCAAAGCCAGCCCAGGCAGAAAATTCCTTGAGACTCTAACTACTAGAAAACCAGAAGTGGAGTTGTGGTTCAAAGTGGTAGATTTTTTATTTTTTTATTTTTATTTTTTGTCGGTCATGGGGCCTGAACTCTGGGCCTGGGCACTGTCCCTCAGCTCTTCAGCTGTAGACTAGCGCTCTACCACTTGAGCCTCAGCCCCACTTCCGGCTTTCTCTGCTTATGTGGTGCTGAGGAATCGAACCCAGTGCCTCATGCATGCAAGGCAAGCACTCTACCACTGAGCCACCTTCCCAGCCCCTCAAAGTGGTAGAGCAATAGCCTTGAGTGAAGAGGAAGAACAGTGTCCTAGTGTCCTCGTTCTCCCTCTTCATTTGCTTCTGTTTCTCCACAGGGTGAACCAGAATCCCCAGATGCTTGTCTGCCTCTGTCTGAGGTTTCAGCCCCACCTCACAGTCCAGGATATCTTGCACCTCAGCCTTTTCTTCCTCCTTCTCCCTCTTCTTCTGAGGCACCCACTCTTAGCAAAAGGCACAGTGGGAGTCAGGAAGCTCCAGAAACTCCCTTGTCCTCAGAGTCTTTTCACCCAAAGCATATTGTTAGGCCTCGTCGGTCCTCTAGGACGACACCCTCTCCACTCTCTACTGCTCCTACCACTCCCATAGACCAGCCCATCCCCCCTGAGCCTACATATCAGGCAACCCGTACTAGGACACGTAGAACCTCTGTCAAGACCCCTGAACCAGTTGTCCCCATAGCTCCTGAACTGCAGTCTTCCACCTCCACCAAGCCTGTGTCTCATGCCACTCGGGGTAGGGCCCTTAGATCCTCTGCCAAGACCCCTGGACCAGTTATTCCCTCAGGCCTTGAACTCCAGTCTTGTATCTCCACAGTCCAGCTTGTCACCCCCGAGCCTACCTCTCACACCACTCGAGGCAAGACACGTAGGTCGTCCATCCAGACCTCTAGACCAGTTGTCCCCACGGGCCCTGAACTCCAGCCTTCCACCTCCACTGCTCAGCCTGTCACCCCCAAGACTACATCTCATACCACTCGAGGCAAGACACGCAGGTCCTCTGTCCAGACCCCTGGACCAGTTGCTCCCACAGGTCCTGAACTCCAGCCTTCCACTTCCACAGTCCAGCCTGTCACCCCTAAGACTGCATCTGAAGCCACTCAAGATAGGACACATGGGTCCTTTGATGAGACCCCTGAAACAGTTGTCTCCATAGGCTCCAAACTCCTGCCTTCTCCCTCCACGGAGCAGCATCCTGTCACCTCAGGGCCCACATCTCGAGCCACTCGGGGTCGGAAAAATAGGTCCTCTGTCAAAACCCCTGAGTCAGTTATCCCCACAGACCCTGACCTCCAGCCTTCCACCTCTGTTGTCCAGACTGTCACTCCGAAGCCTACATCTCGGACTACTAGGAGCAGGGCGTGTAAGTCTTCCATTTTGACTTCTGATCCTGAGCCCTTCACCTCCATAGACCAGCCTGTCATCCCTGAGACTATAACTCATAACAGGACTCTAAATTTTTCATCCGTAAGTGCTACCCCAGTTGTTGCCACCTCTGAAGTCCCTCCTGCCACTATAGCCCAGCCTGTTCCCCTAGAGCCCATGCCTCAAGCCAATCGTAGCAGGAAACAGGATGCTGGAAAACATGGTTCTCTCACACCTGTTAACCTCAAGCCTTGCCCTGCACCCCCTGAATCGAAGCCCGAGTCCTCAAATAACCAAAGACCAGGTGCTGCAAGAGCAGTTGAATCCTTTGGGACCATTCCTGAGCCTGCCTCTCACCAGCTTCCTCAGGCACCTACTCATGCGCCCCGGAACCAAAAGATAAAAACAGAAAGTACATCTGGGTTCACCCCAGAGCCTCTGCCTAAGTTTTCTCAAATCCGCAAGAGGCCTTCTGCTACTGAGGGCTCACCACCACTCCAAAAACGGCCCCAGAAGACAGTGTTCCTCAAGGAAGAGGAAGATACTGTGGAGGAGCCAGGGAAGGAAGAGGTGAGGAGAGGGCTGGGACCACCACGCTTTGAACAAAAACTGGCTCAGAACCTCCCACCAAGATGTTTCTCAATCCCAGGATACAGTGATCCCAGGACCAGGCAAGAGGAAGAGAGACCAGGCAGAGGAGGGGCCCAAAGGACCAAGCCGCAGCCTCAGACGGGCCAAACCTAGTCAAGGATCAGCCCCCAAAGTAAGAGAGGAGGAGCCTGGGGCTTCATGGGACCTGACCCAGGGATTTGAAAGGTGGGCATTGTTGGCATGGGTAGCTGTGACCAGCTCAGACCAATCCCCTACCCCCCAGGTACTCTTCACAGGAGTCGTGGATGCTCGTGGGGAGCGGGCAGTGCTGGCACTTGGGGGGACTCTGGCCAACTCAGTGACAGATGCTTCCCACCTGGTCACTGACCGAATCCGCAGGACTGTCAAGTTCTTGTGTGCGCTGGGAAGGGGAATCCCTATCCTCTCTCTGGACTGGCTATATCAGGTGAGAGGCCAGAAGACAGCTCACCGAACATTGAAGGAAGTGTCAGGATGAAAGGGGACATAGGATGACAAGGGGTTAATGAGGCAGAAGGCTTGTTTCATTCAAGAAAAGTAGGTCTCACAGTCTTAGTTGTCTTTCTTGCTTAAAGCTGGTGCTCTATCACTTGAGTCATGCCTATAGACTAGCATTTTCCTGGTTAATTGGAGATAGTCTTCAGACTTTTCTGCCCAGTCTGGCATCAAATCTTAATCAGAAAGTCTCAGCCTCCTGAAGTACAGGTTTGAGGCACTGATGCCTGGGTTATTTCAAGAATATTTTTTTGGGGGGGGAGGGACAGTCATGGGGCTTCAACTTGGGGCCTGGGCAATGTACTTGAACTTCCTTTGCTCAAGGTTAGCACCCTACCACTTGAGCCACAGCACCATTTCCTGCTTTTTCTATCTATGTGGTACTGAGGAATTGAACCCAGAGCTTTATGCTTGCTAGGCAAGCACTCTATCACTAAGCCACATTCCCAGTCCTCAAGAATTCTTTATAGATAGTAAGTAGGTTCTCTAGGCAGGGAGTGGGATGAATCCTGATGCTGATTGCTGCTTCCCTTAGTCTCGCAAGGCTGGTCACTTCTTGCCCCCAGATGAGTATCTGGTGACTGACCCTGAGCAGGAAAAGAATTTTGGCTTCAGCCTTCGAGATGCATTGAGCCGGGCTCGGGAGCGAAGGCTGCTGGAGGTGAGCAACTGTCTTTCACCCAGTTCTTCAGCTACCCCACCCCCATTTCCCATCAGCTGTCAGTATAAACATCCATTCCATTTCCCTCTGTCAGGGCTATGAGATTCATGTGACCCCTGGAGTCCAGCCACCACCACCTCAGATGGGAGAGATCATCAGCTGTTGTGGAGGCACGATCCTGTCCAACATGCCCCGGCTCTATAAGGTATGTCTGGTGTGTTCTGGGTCTAGTGAGGGAACAGCAAAAGATAGCAGGAAGGGAAAAAGGTTAGAAGAAAATACAGAGGGCCAAGTGACAGTGGCTCACGCCTGTAATCTAGCTACTCAGGAGGCTGAGATCTGAGGATTGCAGTTCAAAACCAGGCTGGGCAGGAACAACTGTGAGATGAATCTCCAATTAACCACCAGAAAACAAGAAATGACACTGTGGCTTAAGTGGTAGAACACTAGCCTTGAGCTGAAGAGCTGAGGGACAGCGCCCAGGCCCAGAATTCAAGGCCCATGACCCCCCCCCAAAAAAAAAAAAAACTGGAAGTGATGCTGTGTCTGAAGTGATAAGAGTGCTAGCCTTGAGTACAAAGAGGCTCAGGGACAGTGCCCAGGCCCTGAGTTCAAGCCCCACAACCAACAAAGAAAATACAGAGGTACAGGTGGGAAAGGTATAAGAATGAGGGAAAAGGGGCTGGGAAGGTGGCTCAGTGGTAGAGTGCTTGCCTCACATGCATGATGCCCTGGGTCCAATTCCTCAGCTCCACATAAACAGAAAAAGCCAGAAGTGGCACTGTGGCTCAAGTGGTAGAGCATTTGCCTTGAGCTGAGGGATAGCACCCAGAGTTCCAGCCCCACGACTGACACCCCCCCAAAAAAAAAATGAGGGAAAAGATGTGTTGACACCAAACGGACTTAGTTTTGTTTTGTGTTTAAACATTTTCAAATACATACAAAAGGAGAATGATGGAAGGGGTGACTGTGCTCAAGAAGACCTGGACACTGAAATAAGCCTGTTGAATTGTAACTCCCCTGAACAAAATAAAATGCACACACAAAAGACAAAATGGCTCCAGGGCCTGGGCACTGTCCCTGAACTTCTTTTGTTCAAGGCTAGTACCCTACCACTTGAGTCACAATGCCAATTCTAGATTTTTCTGTTTATGTGGTACTGAGGAATTAAGCCCAGGGCTTCATGCATGCTAAGCAAGCATTCTACTACTAAGCCACATTCCCAGCTCCGGCTTTTTGATGATTAATTGGAAATAAGAGTCTTACAAACTTTCCTGCCCAGGCTAGTTTGAATTATAACCCCCAGATCTCAGCCTCCTGAGTAGCTAGAATTAAAGGTGTGAGCCATCAGTGCCTGGCTGCTAATGTATTTTAAAGGACACGACAAACATTATATTCTCGTACATACTTGTCCTCTTAAGAAATATGTAGTATGGTAGTATCACTATTAATATCACAACAAATTAACAATAGTTTATTGGTTGTTTCCTCACTCTATTAATCAAATTTTTCAGTTTCATGAAAGAGGTCTTTGTACAGTATCCAAAACAGGATTTAGCTAGGCAAAAGTATGCAGTCAAAGGTACTTGGAGACAAAGGCAAGAGTAACATTTGCACCATGAACTGCAATACTAGACTAGGGAACACAGCAAGGCACACACACTGTTATTCCTTAAAATCAAAAACCCATGGGAGTTCTTGCCCAGCAAGTGTGAAGCCCTGAGTTTAATACCACAGAAACAGAAAAGGCAAAAATTCACAAGAGGCCATGAATTGATACATTTGTTGTAATTCTCTCACTGTAACATCTCCAACTCACCCTACCTTTTTTAGTTTCCTGCAGAATATTCTCAAGACCAAGCATTCTTCTGTTTTCCTTGTTTATATTGTTTTTTTTGTTTTGAGAGTCCTGGGGCTTGAACTCAGGGCCTGGGCACTGTCCCTGAACATCTTTTGCTACATTTGAGCCACAGTGCCACTTCTGTCATTTTTCTGTTTAGTGGTACTGAGGAATCAAACCCAGAGCTTCATGTATGCTAGGCAAGCCCTCTACCTCTGAGCCACATTCCCAGCCCCTAAATTATTTTGTATCTATTACCTTCTTCCATATTTCTTAGGAAAACAACACCCGTGACTCACACCTTTAATCTTACCTATTGAGGAGACTGAGATTGTTAGAATACTGCTTCAAGCCAGCGTTCACAGAAGAAAGTTTAGGAGACCCCCTTCTCAAAAAGCTGATCAAGGTGGTAGGGAACTGTTTATCCTAGTTACCAGAAATCTAACATAGGTAGATAGGCATGACCTAACAGGAAGTAAGAAATCTCAAAAATAACAAGCAAAATTTAGGGCTAAAGTTATGGCTCAATGCACAAGGCCAGGTTCAAAAAAAAAAAGAAAAATATTGGATAAGGTCAGGTACTATACCTCAAGCCTGCAGTCCTAGCCACTTGGGAGGCAGAAATCAGGAGATCAGAGTTTAAGGCAAGCCCAGGCAAAAGTTCACAAGATTCCCATCTCAAACAGTGGCTGGGTGTGGTGGTATGCAACTGTTTTCCTAGCTATGGGGGAAGCACAGGGGCTGGGCACAGGGCTGTGAGTCTGTCGTCCTCATCAACACAGGGAAGCACAAGTAGATGGATGATAGCTCAGGCTGACCTGGCATAAAGGGAGACCCTACCTTGAGAATAACCATTGCAAAAAGGGGCTGAAGTTGTGGCATAAATGTAGAGCACCTGCCTAGCAAGAGCAAGGCTCTAAACTCAGTCCCAAGTACTGCCAAAAAAAAAAAGCTTGGCTAAATTCATCTTCAGCTTTCAAACAAGGGACTTCACAGACTGTAACATGCTTCTTCTTTTTTTTTTTTTTTCTTTTGCCAGTCCTGGGGCTTGAACTCAGGCCCTATGAACTTTTTTTTTTTTTGGTCGGTTGTGGGGCCTGAACTCTGGGCCTGGGCGCTGTCCCTCAGCTCTTCAGCTCAAGGCTAGCACCCTGCCACTTCCAGCTTTTTCTGAATATGTGGTGCTAAGGAATCGAACCCAGGACCTCATGCATTTGAGGCAAGCACTCTACCACTGAGCCAACTTCCCACCCCCCTGAACTTCTTTTGCTCAAGGCTAGCACTCTACCACTTGAGCCACAGAGCCACTTCTAGCTTTTTCTGTGAATGTGGTACTAAGGACTTGAACCCAGGGCTTCATGCATACAAGGCACCCACTCTACCACTGAACCATATTCTTATGGTTTCATTCTTATGGTATCCTATTTAGGAGTTACTACTTGAGTAATGTCTTGAATTTATTTTCCACTCTTGACTTTGTCTGCTCTGTCTTTCACAGCCTCAGAGAGTTGTGATCACATGCCCCGAGGATTTCCCTCGTTGCTCCATCCCATGTCGGGTGGGGCTGCCCCTTCTCTCTTCTGAGTTCCTGCTGACTGGAGTTCTGAAGCAAGAAGCCAAGCCAGAAGATTTTGTCCTTTCCAATGCAGAAATGTCATCTACCTGAAAACCCTAGTACCTAGTATCTTTTCCCTCCCAGCCCAGTAAATAAAGTTCTAGAAGACATATGTTAAAAAGAACCAAGGGCTTTAGCAAGGACTTGGGTAAATTGTTATGTCTTGTCCTAGAATATAGATGAAACCAGAAAGTTTATGGGAAAACAGAAAGATAGGGAAATTTGGAACCAAATGTAGAATGGCCATTCTGCCTAAATTTGTAGCCAGATAATGATGGTGTACATCTGTAATCTTGGCTACTCGAGAAGCAGAGGCAGGAGGAACCAGAGTTTGAGTTTGAGGCCAGCTCAACTGAAGCTAGTGAGACCCTATCTGAAGAAAAAAAAAGTTGGGGGATGGCTCAAGTGATAGAGTGCTTGCCTAGCACTTGAGAAATCCTGGGTTCAATCCCCAGTACCACACACACACACACATACACGGTTGGCTAATCCCTGGCCGGGGAGTGTGGCTCAGTGGTAGAATGCTTGCTTAGCACACATGAGTCTCTGGATTCAATCCCCAGCACCACCAAAGAAAGGAAATTGGCTAATCATATATGCAACTATCTTAAGTGTCTGCCACACATATAGTCTTTAGCCACACACACATAGTCATTCTCCAAACACTCATAACAAAAAGTAGCCTACCTCCTATTTGGAGGCCATCTCTCCTTTTCTTACTAGGATTCTTGCTCATCTTCAGTAGATAGCAAAAATAATTTTGGTATCAGGCAATCAAAGGATACTTAAAATATGAAGTTGGAGTTATGGAATAATACTAAAATATTTTCCTCTCTCCCACCTGGCTGGTTAGAAGCTTTCATTAACTTTGAGACTGTACTTTTATGGCCAGTATTTCTAAAATAAGCATTTTGACTTGGTTCTAGGACAATAAAACACTTACTCTGTGCCTTATGGTTTGTTTTTAAATGTCTGTCTGGTGTTGAGACAAGGTTTTTAAATAGTTATAAACACGTATTTAACTTTTTAAGTTTGAATTTTTTTAAGTTATAAGGCTTTGGAGAAACGAACCATTATATATTGCTGGTGAAAATGTAAAATAGTTTGGCCTGCGTGGTAAACAGATACAAACCAGGTGCTGGTGGCTTTTGCCTGTAATCCTAGCTACTCAGAAGGATGAGATCTGAGGATCATGGCTTGAAGTTAGCCTAGGAAGGAAAATCCAAGAGATTCTTACCTCCAATTAACCACCAAAAAGCTGGAAGTGGAATTGTGCCAGCCTGGAGCAAAAATGCTAAGGGACATTGGTCAGGCCCAGAGTTGAAGAGCGCAAAAGAGAAAAAAACAAAAACAAATGTAGAGCTAGGCACATTGTCATGGACTTCTAATCCCCAGCACTCAGGCAGGAGGCTGAGTGCTAATCCTGTCTCAAAAAAAAAAAAGGATTAGCATATTGCCCAGCAATTCTGCTTAGTTCTGTACCTGAAAGAATTGAAAACAAGTACTTATACATGAATGTCCATACCATTACTATTCACAGTAGAGAAAAAAGAGAAAAACAGTACAAATGTTCAGCAAGATAAATATATTCTATACAAGGGAATATTCAACCATAAAAAGGAATAAAAAAGTAGTATAGTACTTAGAGGATAAGCCTCAGAAACATTTTACTAAATGAAAAAAACAGACACAATTTAACTTACATGAAATATCCAGGATGGGTGAATCCATGAAGATCAAGAACAGATCGCTGGTTATCAGAGGCTAGGGAGTAGGGGGACTTGGTAATTGATTAATGGGTCTGGAGTTTTATTGTAAGGTGATAAAATGTTTTGGAACTAGACAGAGGAGGTGGTTGTACCTCTGCAGATGTACTTAATACCACTGTATTAACATGTTTGACAAATAGTTTATACTGTGTGAATTTCACATCAATGAGAAATAGTTGTTCAATATATTTTTATGCATGTAAATTAATATTAAACTTTGAAAAATTGATGTAGTACAGTTAGTGTGAGGTTTGCCAAGTACTGTGCTTTCTTTTCTTTTTATATTTATATTTATTATTATTGTCAGTCATGGGGCCTGAACTCGGCCTGGGTGCTGCCCCTCAGCTTTTCAGCTGAAGGCTAGTGCCTTATCATTTTAGCCACAGTGCCACTTCTGGCTTTTTCTGCTTATGTGGTGCTGAGGAATTGAACCCAGGGCCTCATGCATGCAAGGCAAGCACTCTACCACTGAGCCACCTTCCCAGCCTCTTTTATTTATTTATTTTTTTGTTGGTCGTGGGGCTTGAACTCTGGGCCTGGGCGCTGTCCCTCAGCTCTTCAGCTCAAGGAGAGCACTCTACCACTTGAACTACAACGCCACTTCCGGTTTTCTGGTGGTTTATTGGAGATAGGAGTCTCACGGTCTCTCCTGCCCAGGCTGGCTTTGAACTGCGAGCCTCAGATCTCAGCCTCCTGAGTAGCTAGGATTACAGGTGAGCCACCAGCGCCCGGCCTCTTTTATTTTTTATTCATTTTCTTGCAGTGCTTGTGAGGAAGAAATCCAGGACCTTGTGCATTGCCAGGCAACTGCTCTACCACTGAGCTACATCCTAGCTGCATTTCATACATACCTACTCATACATTAGCCATCATGACTGGCACACTAAAACTCAAATATCAATTCCTTTGTACAATGCAAAGTCTTTTTTTTTTTTTGCCTGCTAGGGGCTTGAACTCAGCTTGGGCGTTGTCCCTGAGCTTTTTTTGCTCAAGGCTAGCACTCTACCACTTGAGCCAGTGCCACTTCCAGCTTCTGTGTGATACTGAGAAACCCAAGGCTTCATGAATATTAGGCAAGCACTCTACCACTAAGCCACATTCCCAGCCTCAAAGTCTTACCACATGAAATTGTCCCTATCCCTGAACTTACAGGTTTTCTTATAGTAACTTCCATGTCTAGAGTTGGTGCATTTCTCTTCATGTTGAGTTTTTTGTTGTTTGTACTAGTCCTGGGACTAGAACTCAGGGCCTGAGCACTGTCCCTGAGCCTCTCTGTGCTCAAGGCTACTACTCTACCACTTGAGCCATAGTGCCACTTTCAGCCTTTTCTGTTTATGTGGTACTGAGGAATAAAACTCAGGGCTTCATGTATACTAGACAAGCACTCCACCACTAAGCCACATTCCCAGTCCTGGATTGTTTTTAAATGCCCCAAATTGAATTCAAGAACAGAGATCTTTGACTTCCAATGAATCCTACAACTTGCAGTACATAGCTTTGTGTAATAATTCTCTTAGTCAAGTTTCTAGCATAGTCAAACTTGGCACTGTCAGCTTATAATTTGTGGAAGAGTTATTACAAAGAAGTAGGAAAGAAGCTGTACACTGTAATCATAGCTCCTCAGGAGGGTGAGATCTGAGGATCAGAGTTTGAAGCCAGCTCAGACAGGAAAGTCCATGAGACCTCTAATTCCAATTACAGAAAAAATTGCCATTCTATCAGCAGTAGAATGCTAGCCTTGAGCAAAAAAGTAGCCCAGGGCAACACCTAGGCCCACAGGAAATAAAAATAGAAATTCAGAGACAGTGCCCAGGCACTGAGTTCAAGCCCTACAACTGAAGAAAAAAAAAAAAAGAGGGCTGGGAAGGTGGCTCAGTGGTAGAGTGTTTGCCTTGCATGCATGAGGCCCTGGGTTCAATTCCTCAGCACCACATAAACAGAAAAAGCCAGAAGTGGTGGTGCTGTGGCTCAAGTGGTAGAGCTGAGGGACAGCGCCCAGGCCCAGAGCTCAGGCCCACAACTGACCAAAAAAAAAAAAAAGGAAGATTGGGAAATCACACACAAAAATGCAAAGCCTCAGTACCCACCTCTGAGCACAAAAAGATGAAGACAGAACAGTTACGTGGAGAAGTCTCACTAAAAACTGTGACTTTGGGCTGAGAATGTGGCTTAGCGGCAGAGTGCTTGCCTAGCATGCATGAAGCCCTGGGTTCGATTCCTCAGTACCACATAGAAAAAGCCAGAACTGGTATTGTGGCTCAAGTGGTAGAGTGCTAACTTTGAGCACCAAAGCTCAGGATCTGAGTTCAAGCCCCAGGACTGGCACACACACACACACACATCTGTGGTGGGATGGTAAGCTCTAGGACAGTCTGGGATACAAACCTAAAAAGCTAGATATTTAATAGGTGATTTGGGGTTCTCAGTTTGGGTCAAAGTGTATTCTCTTACGATTCATTATAGAAGTGTCATTATAGATGTGTCAACTGAGAATTTGTGACCTCCCACTGATGGTTTTCTAACCATGGCTAAGTTCCAGAAAACGGGGCTTCCAATGTTCGGTTTACACAAGAACCCAACAATAAGAATTGCCTTTATTTTAAATGAGGAAACTAGCTGAGCTGGGACTCGCCCCACGTAGGTGGCCCCAGAGCAGCTGCCCTTAACAATCCCCTTGGGGTTCTAACATTCCCTTTAGTGACGCACAGATTGCAGGCTGGAGAAACGAATATCCCCGCACCCTCGACACTGGGGTGTTAGCTGGCAAGAGCCCCGCCCTGATGGGCAGTACCCCGGGTGAGAGGCGGGGCTTGCAGCCGCGGGAATCCTAAGCCCGCCCCTTTCCCCACCCCTCTGTTTCTCGCCATGACCCATGCACTGTTCCTCGTCCCGGCTGCCCTCGCCTCTTTCATTCTGGCCTTTGGCACCGGAGTGGAGTTCGTGCGCTTTACCTCCCTTCGGCCACTTCTTGGAGGGATCGAGGAGTTTGGTGATCCGGGTGAGCGGGAAAGATCAAGAATGAGCTCTGGAGCAGGGAGGTGGAGCTGGAGCCCAGGGGGCGGGGGCGGGACTTGGAGACAAATGACAGGGAAGTCCTAGCCCGGGAACTTGAACCACAAAAGCTCCTGTGAAGCTAAATAAGATGAGCTGTTTGGAGAAGTCGAAAAGTGGGGACTGAAAGGGTTATGCAGAAGGCAGGGTAAAAAAAAATGTAGATAGAACAATAATGGAGGAGGGAGTGTTAAAAGGAGGGAGAACCTGGAAAACTACTATTGAAGGGAGATCCAGACATGGCATCGCTAGCCATGCCATTTGTGACTGCCCAACGTGCATTTTTCCAAGAATCCTCTTCCCCAGGTCTGAAGGAGGCCCTGGGAAGAGGAAAAAATGGGATTGGGAATGTGAACTGGACATAGCCTGGGGGGAAAGCATGAAAAATTTTTTTTGGGGGGGTCCGGTTGTGGGGCCTAAACTCTGGGCCTGGGCGCTGTCCCTCAGCTCTTCAGCTCAAGGCTAGCGCACCACTTCCAGCTTTTTTCTTTTTGCTTATGTTGTGCTGAGGAATCGAACCCAGGGCCTCATGCATGAAAGGCAAGCACTCTACCACTGAGCCACCTTCCCAGCCCTGCCAGCATGAAAATTCTTAAAAGCAATTAAGGGACATGAACTGGAGCCCCAAAGAGAGAGGAGAGTAATGGAGAAATAGTTTAGCTGTTTTCTCCATCCTTTGTCCCTTTCTCCCTTGACTCCCCCACAGATGCCCGTCAGGGATGGCTGGCTGCCCTGCAGGACCAGAGTGTCCTTACCTCCCTGGCTTGGGATCTGGCACTCCTGCTCCTATTTGTTGGGCAGCACAGCTTCATGGCAACTGAGACAATGAAGGCATGGATTTCCCGGTACTTTGGAGTCCTTCAGAGGTCTGTGTATGTGGCATGCACTGCCCTGGCCTTACAGGTATGAGATCCTAGCAACTGAGTCCTCAAGGGGGACCGAAACCAGGGAGGGAAACCCTGGAACGAAGGGGCAAAATATGGATTTAAAAGACAAGTGAGGATGTTAATCTCAGCTTCCATTCTACAAGGGCAGATATCCTCCTTGTTATCAAGAAGAATGTCCTTGTCGTTCTCCAAGCACAATGTGTACATTCTCATCCTTGCAACTTTGTTCATGTTGTCATGTTCCCTCCTTAACTCCTAGTCTTTCTCTCATTGGTGCCAGTCTTGGGGCTTGAACTCAGGACCTGGGTGCTGTCCCTGAGCTTTTTTGCTCATGGCTAGTGCTCTACCACGTTAGCCACAGCTCTACTTCTGGCTTTTTGAGGCAGTTAATTGGGGATCAGAGTCTCACAAGCTTTCCTGCCCAGGCTGGCTTGGGATTACAGTCCTCAGATCCCAGCCTACCTAGTAGCTAGGATTACAGGGTGAGCCACTGGCACCAGACTAACTCCTTAGTCTTACCCGGTCTTACAAAATACCTCCCTAGGTCTCAGGAGACTTGCTTTCTAGTTACTTTATCTGTCTGTCTTCTCATAGGGTCCTTAGCATAGGCTACTTTCTAAGGCCTTCTGTAAATTCTGTTTAGAATTAGGTCATCCTCAAGTCCTCGGAATCCCATCTAACACCATTTACCTGATAGAATATTGGCTGGGGAATAAACTATGGGCTCTCTTGGGGTAGGGGCAGTCTGGGTCTCTCCAGAGTGGGCAGTTGCTGGGATACCCAGCAACTTTGTTCTTCCCCAGATGGTGATGCGGTACTGGGAGTCCATACCCAGAGGCCCTGTGTTGTGGGAGGCTCGGGCTGAGCCCTGGGTCACCTGGGTGCCCCTCCTCTGCTTTGTGCTCCACATCATTTCCTGGCTCCTCATCTTCAGCATCCTTCTTGTCTTTGACTACGCTGAGCTCATGGGCCTCAAACAGGTGAAGTTCCCGGATCCCTAAGACCTCTAACCCTATCTGGAATTTGTCTTTCTCCTTTCTCCTTGGGTTTCCCTTCTCCTGAGTTATTTTACCTTCTCCCTGCTCTTCCTTTGTTACCCGCCCACTTCCCCCCCGCCCACCACTGTCCCTTCTAGTCTGCCCTCAAAGATCAGCAATTTTTAATCAATCTCCTAGGCTTGGGGAAGATGCAAAGGCTAGAAATCAGAGGCTTGAGGGGAGAGGTGGGGGGAGAACGGAGAGGATAAAGCACTAGGCTTGGTTTTGTTTGTTTGTTTTGCTGGTTGTGGGGGCCTGGGCGCTGTCCCTCAGCTCTTCAGCTCAAGGCTAGCACTCTACCACTTGGGCCACAGTGTGCCACTTCTGGCTTTTTCTGCTATGTGGTACTGAGGAATCGAACCCAGGGCTTCATGAATGCAAGGCAAGCATTCTACCACTGAGCCACCTTCCCAGCCCCTTAACTCGATTTCTATGCTGCTCTCTCTCCTAGGTGTACTACCATGTGCTGGGGCTGGGTGAGCCTCTGGCATTGAAGTCTCCCCGGGCTCTGAGGCTCTTTTCCCATCTGCGTCACCCAGTGTGTGTGGAACTGCTGATGGTGCTGTGGGTGGTCCCCACCTTGAGCATAGACCGCCTCCTCCTTGCTTTCCTCCTTACCCTCTACCTAGGTCTGGCTCATGGACTTGACCAGCAAGACCTCGGATACTTGAGGGTTCAGCTACAAAGAAAACTCCACCTGCTCTCCCGGCCCCAGGATGGGGAGGCAGAGTGAAGAGCTAACTCTATTTCCAAGCCCTGTCACTTCTCCCCCTCAAATTCAAATTCATTAACATCAGACAGGGGTTAAACTCTAGGAACTTTAGAGGCTGTCCCTGTCACTGCTAAGACTTCCTTCCCCAGATCCACCTCCATACCCTAAATTTAAAATGACAGCCACTAGACTTTAAGGTCCATTTCTCACCAGCCAAGAAGGGATGTGCAGCTCATCTACCTCCTCACTGTTTAGGATCTGACCCCCTACTGCCCTTACAAGGAAAAGGGTCTTCCCTGACCACTCCTCTGGCATTGCCCCTCATCTCTGTCCCTCAGGGACCCCCTTCTCCATCTCCAGGCTCCACTCCAAGAATCTGGGTCAGAATCTATCAAAGTCATATGTGGCTGCCCATCTTCACTTCAGCGATGCCTCTCCACCCCTGCCCGACTTTCTCCACAGCCTCAGGCCCGCCCCAGGGCTCCATCCCCACGCCTAGTGGAAGGGATTCTCCCACTCTTAACTCTGGTAACCTCTGGGCTTCCTGATCTCCCGAGGAACATTCGCTGCAGGAAAATAAAATTCAGCCTTTTTTCCCCCTACACATGGCATTCAGTGTTCTCAATGTGTCTCTGAATGAGGGCAGAGTTTGGGAAGAAAGGCGAACGGGAGACTGGAAGCGCCAAGCTCCCAGTGTGGGTAGCCACCTCGCCCAGTGGCAGCTGCCACGCCCCGAGGGTCCGCCCCTGCTTTGGAGCGACGCCTGTGTCCACCTTCCTCCTTGTCCCTCAATTCTCCCGCGGTAGCCCAGGAAACACGCTTCTCTGGGATAGAGGAGCGAGGTCCCAAAAGCCCTTTGCTGCTTCTGAGAGCCTCTCCTGCTACTCGCTTCCTGATTGGTCCCCCCACCCCTTCTCTATTCCGCTGTAACAAAGAGGCCCGGGAAGGCAAAAGCGTGGGGAGGAGCGGCCCGAGATGGGAAGGGCGGGCCGGGCTGGCAGCAGCTGTGGCTTCCTCTCCGAGTCCCTCGGGGGGCCTGAGTCACGGGCCGACGCCCAGGGCCCGGGGTAGGCCAGCTGGGCGATGGTGCGGGGGGGGGGGGGGGGGGGGGGGGGGGGGGGAGCGGGAAGCAGGGGGTGAGATCGGGACACTTAGATTCGCTGGTGCCACGGGGTAGAAAGCCGGTGAGGGACCCTGGGGGAGGGGGACAGCAGAGTGCTGGGGGGGTACCGCCAGAAGTGGGGGTGGGGGGGGTCCTCGGAGCTAGACTCCCGCGCGGTGTGGAGCAGATCGAGGCCCCGCCCCATCGTGGCTCCGCCCCTCATCGGGCCCCGCCCCGCAGAGGCTCCGCCCCCTGGCCCCTCCGTCCGGCGCCCCCTTCCCGCTCCCCATTGTCCTTAGACAAAGCGATCGCCGCCCCCCGACCGGCCCCTCAGTCCGTGTCTCGGGCCTCCACCTCATCTCCCCCTTTTCCCCCTCCCCTCCCCTCCCTCTCCTCCCCTCCCCACGACTCCGGATCTCCTCCTCTCTCCCCTTCGCTCTCTCCTCCTCTTCCTCCCTCCGGACGCCGGGTTCCTCTGCACACCCTCCCCGGGACCCCGAGGCGTGTGAGTTGACTGAGCGGCTCAGACCTGGGGGGGAGGTCGTCTCCTCGCTTCCGCCCCCCTCTCCTGTCCCTGGCCCAGACCTTGGGCTTGTCTATTCTTTGTGCAGAGATTGTCCGGTCCGTCTGAGCGGGGTGGGCATGGCCGGCTCTGTCAGGCTTCCTTAGGAGCCAGGTCTAGACGGGGAGGGCGCGGGAGCCCTTCTTGGGGACATCTGGGTCGGGAGGTGCGTCGGGTAGGGGGGGACAGGACTGACGGGGGGGGGACACCAGGGTCCTGAGAACGCGCTGGCAGCACCGCCACCGGATTCCCACAGTCCCGGGGGAGGGTATTTCCCCGGGCCCGCCTTTGGGGGGCGGGGGGCCTGGGGGCCTCGGGGGCGGGGCCGAGCGGCGCTGGGGAGCCAGCCTGGACCTTTGCGGCCCGCGCCGAGACGCGCCGGGCTGCTCCGGAGACGCTCCCCTTCCCGCCGCTCCCCGGTTTCCCCTTCTCCCCCTGACCTCTTCACGCCCCTCCTCTCCTCCCCGGCATCCCCGCGTTGGCTTTTTCCCTGCCCCGTCCTTCCCACTCTCATCCCTGAGTCCCGCCTCGCCTGAACACGGTCTTCTCTCTACCCTGGCCTTTCCCTCCCTGCCTGCTTCCTCACTCCAGCTCTTCTCGCTCCTGCCCACAGCCTTGGAACTTTCAAACCCACTCACACATACCACTCAATCTGGCCCCTGCCTCTGCCCTGAATCTCCACTTTTCCTCTCGCATCACTCCCCTCCCCCTCCCCCGACAGGGTTCACAGCCCTTTTTCATTTCCTTCTTTCTGTCTTCTCTCATCTCTCCGTTTCCTCTGTCTTTATCCTCAACTCCACTGATCTCTCTGCCCCACTTCTCTGCCCTATCACTTCCTTATACCCCCCTTGAGTCTCACCCCCTGAGCCCCTCTGAACCCTCTTTTTCTGTTCTCTGTCCCCAGTACCCCCTACCTTCACACCTAGTTAACCATGACCACCATCCCAGACTGGAAGCTACAGCTGTTAGCCCGGCGCCGGCAGGAGGAGGCAGTGGTTCGTGGCAGAGAGAAGGCAGAGCGGGACCGCCTGTCCCAGATGCCAGCCTGGAAGCGGGGACTCCTGGAGCGCCGCAGGGCTAAGCTTGGTTTGTCGCCTGGGGAGCCTAGCCCTGTACCTGGAACTGCAGAGGCTGGACCTCCAGACCCAGATGAGTCTGCTGTTCTTCTGGAGGCCATTGGACCAGTGCACCAGAACCGATTCATCCGGCAAGAACGTCAGCAGCAACAGCAACGGAATGAAGAGCTGCTGGCTGAGAGAAAGACTGGGCCTCTGGAGGCTCGAGAACGGAGATCTAGCCCTGGGGATTCAAGAGATCAGAGCCCCAAAGGAAGAGAGTCAAGGGAAGAGAAGCTAAGTCTAAAGGAGGCCAGAGAGAAGAGGTTGGGCATAGGGGGAGCCCAAGAGTCAAGCCCTAGACCTTTGGAGAATCGAGACTGGAGGCCAGGAGAGATGGGAGACCGGAACTCAAGATTGTCAGAAAGTCAGAAATGGAGGCTAAGCCCTGGAGAAACCCCAGAGCAGAGTCTAAGACTAGCAGAGCCTAGAGATCAAAGTCCCAAGAGCAAAGAGACCACAGAAAATAGACTGAGCCCAGGGGAATCTGGTAACACCAAGTTGGCCTTGACTGAGGCCCATCAATGGAGGCCTGACTCCAGAGAGTCTCAGGAACAGAACTCAGTACAACTGGAATCCTCCGAGTGGAGGCTGAGCTTAAAGGAAGAAAGAAAAGGCTGTTTGGAGGAATGTGGGAGAAAAGAAGAGAGGCCAAGTCCAGAGATGGCCCCAGAAGAGACTACAGGGACCTTCACTCAAGAGACTCAGGACATCTCCAGGGGAGTGGAGACCACAGAACAGAGGCCCAGCCCTGTGGAGGACAGTGAGAGGGGATCGAGGACAACAGAAGGGCGGAAATGGACGCTGAACTCAGGGAAGGCTCGAGAATGGACACCCAGGGACATAGAGATTCAGCCTCAGAAACCAGAGACTCCGGAGTCTGCAGACAAGCTTCTGGGGCCTCCTGGTATGGAAGCTGGAGAAGGGGAGGCTAAAAAGGAGGAGGCTGGGACTCAGAGCAGGCCTCTGAGAACCCAGCAGAACCAATGCCCTGCAGAACCCTCCGCCCTCCCAGAAGAGGATGCTGGGACTGGAGGCTCTAGGCAACAGGAAGAGGAAGCAGCAGAACTCCAGCCCCCACCACCAGCCCCTTTCTCTCCCCCACCCCCAGCCCCAACTACCCCCCAGCCCTCTGGGGATCCCCTCATGAGTCGACTGTTCTATGGAGTGAAGGCAGGGCCAGGGGTAGGGGCCCCTCGCCGCAGTGGACACACCTTCACAGTCAACCCCCGGAGGTCTGTGCCCCCTGCAAGCCCAGCCACCCCAGCCCCAGCTGATGCTGCAGCCCCCGGAGCTGGGAAAAAGCGGTACCCGACTGCTGAAGAGATCTTGGTTCTTGGGGGTTATCTCCGTCTCAGCCGCAGCTGCCTTGTTAAAGGGTCCCCTGAAAGACATCATAAACAGGTAGGGTTGCTGCCAAGCCTGACTTCTTACAAACCCACTTTCCAGTTGTCTGGACTCCAGTCTTGACTGATATTTATACCCCTGTATTCTGGTCTTCTTCTATTCTTTCTGGTTAATTCTGTGCCGCCTCCCTTCCTCCCTCAGCACACACACCCTTCTAGTTGTCCTCCTTTGCCATTCATGTTGGAGCCCCAAGGATCCTGCCCAGCAATCAAGTTGCTTGTGTCTGGGTGTGTGATTTTCTGGGTGTGCCCAGGCTGCTGCTGCCTCTCTCTTCCCTCAGGCTCTAAGTCCTCCCTTCCTTTCTTTTTTTTCCTTTGAGTCTGTGATCACCCCGAATCCATCTGACGGTGATTTGGAGACAGCCTTAGAGCCCTGAGCATGGGTCATGGGGTAGGATCACAGCTTTGGAGGGGAGAGAATGTGGAAGCAGGAAAAAAAGAAAGGGAGAATTTGGGGTTCTAGGGAGAGAAAAGACAGGAAGCAGCTTGGTCTTACAGCACCAAGGAAGGAGAAGGGGGGGGCTGGGGCAGAGGAGAGAGGGGACATCCCAGAATAAAGGAAAGAGAGAGGTAGAACAACACTGGCCAAAGAGCAGAGAGAAGGCTTTTGAACCCCAAGTCTGCCCCATGGGAGAGGCTCACACAGAGGCCATTTGAAGTGGGTGACCTCGGGGTTGCACACCCCCAGCTGGGCCACTGCTACAGACAGTGCTTCCTTCTCTCTGGGGACAAGAAAAGCCTTCTCCTCTTCCAAAATATCCCCACCCCCAGCCTCCCTGTCCTTCCTCCTTGGGTTTCCCCCTCCCCTCTCTAGAACTGGCTCAGTCCTTGGTTTTCCCCTCTGTTCCAGTTACTTGGGGACTTTTCCTCCCCTGGGGGTAGAAAAAAGACAGAAGTACCTTTGGAAGCGCCTGACCTGAAAGCCAAGATTGGCCTGGCCCACTAGACGGGGTGGGGGTTGAGGCTAGAAGGAGGTCAGAGGTTAGACTTGAACCAGGATGTGAAGGGAAATGGGAACAGCCAGACTAGCTTTCCCCTCCACCCCCAACCCCAGCCCTGGCCCAATTCCTTCCTAACACACACAACCACCAGTCCCTTACCCCCAGCTCTGGGAAACCTTGAAGACCAAAGATCAGAGTTAAACTTGAGCGTGTGATTTGATTCCCTCAATTCTTCCTGGAGGATGCATCCCTAGCCTCCTAACTTGGGAATCTATCCCAGCCTTCTAACAGCCATCAGCATGTTCCCCTGAGGGCTGGGCAGGGAAGGACCGGAAATTCTCACAGGCTGAGGTGTTGAGAAAAGTCATTTCCTACTGAGGTTGGTTTGTACTTTGGGGAGGAGGCTTGCCCTCTTGGGCAGTGAACAAAGGAGGTGTGAAGCTTTGGGGCAAAAGCTCTAGGACTATCTTCCGGCAGTCAGGAGCCCTGGACTGAGCAGGACCTGTGATGGTGACCATACCTAGGTCAGAGACGAGAGGGGCCGGAAGCAGATCCTCCAAACAGGAAGCCTGGGGTGGGGGCCGGAAGGCTGTTGGGGCTCTGTGGGGGACGCTAGGCCATGGGCCTGCCAGAACTGAGCTCAGGATGTGGTGAGAGAATAAGGAAGCAGCCACTCTGGGGTTGGGGGTAGGGACAGGGCCCAGGCAACACAGTTCCCCAGATCCAGCCACCTCCCTCTCTGCCCTGTCTCAGGCCTTTCCCTGCTGGGAAGGGACTAGTGTACCTTGTCTTAGTGCTGTCTCTCAATGATAGGTGGACCCCTCTACCCCTGTGCCTCACTTTCCCTAAATAACTTTCGAAGGAGCTATTTAAGGCTGCTCCCATCAAACTTATCCCTACTATCTAGTGAGAAACCCCAGCCCTGCCACAGAGCCATGAGATGGGCTGTGCCCTTCCCTCGAGGCCCCTCTGGCTTAGTGATTTGTCCCTCCCTCTTGGGCCCCCTTGTGCCCTTATATAGCTGATGGGAGAGGAGCGGGTGAGTCACCTCCCTCCTCAGTCCCATCCCCCACGCGAGCTGTGCATTCCTGAAAGCCCAGTCAGGAGATGGAGGGGGGCCGTGAGGAAAGAGGCAAGTGGCAAATGGTAGGGGGTGACACCAACTGAGCAAATAAAGTGAATCCATTCCAGAATGATCAGATCCTCAACTACAGAGCTTGGGATCCCAAAGTGAGATATTAAAACAAGAAAACAGAAGTGAGTCCCCAGAAATGTGGGTAAATCTACCAGTAACAGACAAGAAAGTTTCCTTTGGAGAAGTTGGGGTGTTAAGCAGACTGCTTGCTGTCACTTGATTCTATCTCCATGTCCATAGACGTGGACTGGGGGGAGTGAACTGTGTACATTCTGGGCTATTTCCCAACTCTCTCCCTAGGCTTGATACTCTGTTGAGACATCATCTGATGTCTGGACCAAACTCTTACTTTATCCACTGTAGCTCCTTCCAATTTCCTGTCAACAGCAGACATAAGAGTAGTGAGTACCGTCAGCTCTGTGCGCATGACTCCATATCCCTAGGCTCAATCAGTTGCACATCCAAGAACAAGCATGCCTGTTGTGACAAGTAGGGACTTTGTTGTTGTCATTATTCTCTAAGCAGTACACTATAACATAGCATTTACATTGTATCAGGTATTATAAGCAATGAGAGTCTATGGAGGTAGATTGGGCCACCAGTGGCTCATGCCTGTAATTCTAGTTACTGAGGAAACTGAGATCTGACTCAGAATCACTGTTCAAAGCTAGCTCAAGCGGAAAAGTTCATGACTTTGTGGGGGGGGCGGGGGGTGTCCTGGGGCTTGAACCTCAGGGCCTGGGTGCTGTTCCTGAGCCTCTGTGCTCAAGGCTAACACTCTACCACTTGAGCCACAGCGCCACTTCCGCTTTTTTTGAGTATTTATTAGAGATAAGAGTCTCACAAACTTTTCCGGACTGACTTTGAACGGGAACCTCATATCTCAGCCTCCTGAGTAGCTAGGGTAAAAGTGTGAGCCACTGGCTCTGGTCCATGAGACTTATCTCCAGTCAACTAGCAAAACTCCAGAAGCAGAGGTATGGCTCAAGTGGTAGAGTGTCAGCCTGAAGGGGGAAAAAGTAAGATGCTCTTGAGTTTAAGGTCCAGCACCAGCATACATACACACACAGACCCCACATACACACACACACACACCACACACACACACACACGCACTTGAAGACAAAAAACTTTTGGTATCCACAGAGGTTCCAGAATCAATCCCCAAAAAGTAACAAGGAACTGTATATCATAAAGAAAGTTAGAAAAAAGTAATTTAGAGGCTTGGTTAGTGGGAAATGTGAATTGGGCAATTTCTGAATAGGGTGACTGGGAGGGGATAGCAATAAGGATATCTGAGAGAAATATCAGGCAAGCTGGGCGCTGGTGGCTCACGCCTGTAATCATAACTACTCAGGAGGCTGAGATCTGAGCATCACGGTTCAAAGCCAGCCCGGGCAGGAGAGACCGTGAGACTCCTATCTCTAATAAACCACCAGAAAACCGGAAGTAGTGTTGTAGCTCAAGTGGTAGAGCGCTTGCCTTGAGCTGAAGAGCTGAGGGACAGTGCCCAGGCCCAGAGTTCAAGCCCCACGACTGGACCCCCCCCCCCCAAAAAAAAAGGAGTCTCATGGACTTTCCTGCCCTGGCTGGCTTTGAACAGCAATCCTCAGATCTCAGCCTCCTGAGTTGCTAGAATTACAGGTGTGAGCAAAGCCAGTCCGCCGGCTTTGATTGGCTTTTTTGCTCAAGGCTGGTGCTCTACCACTTGTGCCACACCTCCACTTCCTCCTTATGCCATTTTCATACATAGATGCAATGTATTTCAATAATACCCAGCTTCTATCATTTTCTTTTACTCTTCCCCTTCTGATCATCCCCAACCCAATCCTATAATTAGAATCCAGTTTTTCATATACATATATGCATATGCATATACATATATACCTATGTATATGTTATAAAGTCTGGATTATATAAATGAGCAAAAACATGATTATTTTGTTTTTTGAGCTTGGCTTATCTAACTCAACATGATTTCTAGCTCCATACACTTGCCTTTAAGTGACACAATATCTTTTTTTGTTGTTGTTGGTTATGGGGCCTGAACTCTGGGCCTGGGAGATGTCCATTAGCTTTTCAGCTCAAGGCTACCGCTCTTCCACTGGCATTACAACGCCACTTCTGGCTTTTTCTGCTTATGTGGTGCTGAGGAATTGAACCCAGGGCCTCATGCATGCAAGGCAAGCACTCTACCACTGAGCCATTTTCCCAGCCCCACAATATCTATTTTCTTTAAAAATTTTTTTTATTATTATCTTTAAGTAGTTGTACAAAAAAGTTCCTATTCTATAAAATAGTATATGAATACAAGGTGTCTGACAACATTTTCTTGATGGCTAGTGATACTCCATTTATAGACTGTGTATCATATTTTCTTTATCCATTTATCAGTTATTGGGCACTTCAGCTGATTCCATTATCTGGCTATTATGAACAAGGTCATTGGAGTTTTATTTGAGCGTGTGATTGAAGAGGGAAAATAGGATTGGAGAACTCAGGGGCCTGGGCACTGTCCCTGAGCTCTTCAGCTCAAGGCAGGCGCTCTACTACTTGAGCCACAGCACCACTTCTGGTGTTCTTGTGATTAACTGGAGATAAGAGTCTCAGAGAAGTCAGGCACTGATGGCTCATGCCTGTAGTCCTAGCAACTCAGGAGGCTGAGATCTGAGGATCAAAGTTCAAAGCCAGCCCAGGCAGCAAAGTCTGTGAGACTCTTATCTCCAATGAAAACCACCAGAAAACTGGAAGTGGCGCTGTGGCTCGGATGGTAGAGCGCTGTGGCTCGGATGGTAGAGCGCTCACCTTGAGCTAAAGAGCTCTGGGATAGCCCCCAGGCCCAGTGTTCAAGACCCACGACAAAGAGTCTCACGGACTTTCCTGCCTAGGCTGGCTTTGAACCGTGATCCTCAGATCTCAGCCTCCTAAGTAGCTAGGATTACAGGCAGGAGCCACCAGCGCCCAGTGGCTTGGGGAATCTTACTGGAAGGAAAGCTGAATGGGACAGAGAGGGGAAGTCAGCAGGGTGCCTAAATCCATCTCTAACTCCCCACTCCTACCTATTCCCTCTTCCCCTCCCACAGCTCAAGATCTCCTTCAGTGAGACAGCTTTGGAGACCACGTACCAATACCCCTCGGAGAGTTCGGTACTGGAGGAGCTGGGCCCAGAGCCTGAGCCCCCCAGTTCCTCCAGCCCCCCAGAGGCCCAGCCTGACGATGAAGAGGATGAGGAGGAACTGCTGCTGCTGCAGCGGGAGCTCCAGGGCGGGCTGCGCACCAAGGCCCTAATCGTGGGTAAGTGGGGAAATGCTGACTCGAGGGCGCCCCCTGGTGTTGTAGGCACGGTGGTCCGGAAGGATTAAAGGTGTGTGTTGGCACTGTCAATGGTGTTTGACCTCACACCTCAGCTGCTCCTTTAACAGATGGGGAAACTGAGGTTCTGGGAAATTAAATACACATCAGATTGCAAAACCATGGCTCTTTCCTGGTGCTTCATGTTTATCATTGTGATTAAAAATATAAGAGTTGGATCAGGCAGGCTTGACTTTAAATTTTAGTTTGTATCTTGTGTGTAAGCACAGAGAACCAATTTGGTCTGAATTTGTCATTTATGAAGTGAGTTTAATAATAACTCTCCTCAGGATTGGAGTGGAAGCTCATTGATAGATTGTTTGCTTGAGACCTGTGTTCAGTACCCAGCAACACAATAATGATGATGATGATGATGATGATAAATACCTTTTTCAGCATGGGAGAATTGTGAAGCACAAAGGATCCTAGTTAGATATTATATTACCCAGCCTGTCCCAGGATTACTGTGAGGTTACAGTTATAAGAATGCGTAGCCATAGCCAGGTGCTAGTTGCTCACGCCTGTAGTCCTAGCTACTCAAGAGGCTAAGATCTGAGGATTGGGGCTCAAAGTCAGGCAGACAGGAATGCCCTTGAGATTTTTTTTGTGGGGGGGTCCGGTCGTGGGGCCTGAACTCTGGGCCTGGGCACTGTCCCTCAGCTCTTCAGCGCAAGGCTAGTGCTCTACCACTTGAGCCACAGCACCACTTCCAGCTTTTTTTCTTTTTGCTTATGTGGTGCTGAGGAGTCGAACCCAGGGCTTCAGGCATGCAAGGCAAGCGCTCTACCACTGAGCCACCTTCCCAGCCCCTATCCTTGAGAATCTTATCTTGAAGTAACCACCAGAAAACGAGAAGTGGTGCTGTGGCTCAAGTGGTAGAGCGCTAGCCTTGAGCTGAAGAGCTCAGGGACAGCGCCACAACTGACCAAAAAAAAAACAAAAAACAAAAAACAAAACAGGCCTAACCAGGTGCTGGTGGCTCATGCCTATAATCTTAGTTACTTAGGAGCCTGAGATCTGAGGATTACAGTTCAAAGCCAGCCAGAGCAAGAACTGTTATCTCCAGTTAACAGCAAAAAGTCAAAAGTGGAGTTGTGGCTCAAGTGGTAGAGTGCTAGCCTTGAGCATGCACCCAAGACTTGGAGGATGGCATAGCACTTCCTGTGTGCCACCTGCCCTTTAATTCTGGCAGTAGGAAGAAGGCTCTCATCCATTCTCCTGATTACTCCCTCTCTTGCAGATGAGTCCTGCCGGCGGTGACCCATCCTCCAACCACGGGGACATACCTCACTCCTTTCCCCCAACTGAGGATCCTGGAGCCCAGACAATTCCGAGCAGACAGACCCTGAAAATGAGCCTGGCAAGAAAAAGGCAGCCAACATCTTCCAGCTTGCTATTCCCATTCCATTTCTGGAAGCAGAGCCAATTGTTCAATTTCCAACTTACCCAAGGTCCCTGGTGGGGTCAGACAGGCTAGAATATCCCTAGGGGGTCCAAGAGTGTGCACCAAGAACTCAGTTGGGGTGAAGATGGGGGGCACTCCTCCCCAAACTGTTCTTTGACTCCATGCTATTCACTGGGGACCCCCAGGATTTAAGTACTCATCACTCCAGAAGGCCTAAATCTTACTGCAGTTCTAAGTACATCTCCCTATCCTCACCACCCGTCCCTAGATCCCGGCCCCTTTGTTTACAGATCCTGCCTCTTGACCACAGCCTGGTTTACAAATGCCACCAACTCCCAGCCCCACTTGCTAAAGTCCCAGGTTTCCAAGCCATGCCCACTTGTCATCCATGTGGGATCCTCTCCCTTCTCCCTTCCATTTGTCTCTGGGAGTCACATGTGGCTTCCTCCACCTTTGTTCAGTATTATGGTGTCTCAGTTATCCCCAAGAGGGAAGGCAGGGAATGCTAACTTTGTACCCCCGTGGGTTATTTAATTCTGTTCTTAATGGTTGTGTGGAAGGACTAAGAAGGCACCTCACTGCGGCGTTCCCCCCCCCCCCCGCCACTCCATTGTTCTTCTTGCCTGTTGTTTTTTAACTTTCCATAATAAAATGGAGCTTGTTCCACCTCTCCTGCGGCTTCTTCTTTAGAAATAACTGCCGGTGAGGGAAGACTGATGATTGAGGGGAGGAAAATGAGAGAAGAAAAGCCAGGAACTCAGGGCCTGGGCACTGTCCCCAAGCTTCTTTTGCTCAAGGCTAGCATGCTACTACTTGAGCCACAATGCCACTTCTGTTTTTTTCTGTGTATGTGGTACTGATGAATCAAACCCAGGGCTTCATGAATGCTAGGCAAGCACTCTACCACTAAGCCATGTTCCCAACCCCATGGAGTTCAGTTTTTTGTTTGTTTTTTGGTCAGTCATGGGCCTGAATTCTGGGCCTGGGCACTGTCCCTCAGCTCTTCAGCTCAAGACTAGTGCTCTACCACTTGAGCTACAGTTCCACTTCCGGCCTTTTCTGCTTATGTGGTGCTGAGGAATCGAACCCAGGGCCTCATGCATGCAAGGCAAGCGCTCTACCACTAAGCCATCTTCCTAGCCCTGGAGTTCAGTTTTAATTTATAGAAAAGGCTGTGGGAAACCAGGCACTGGTGGCTCACACTAGTAATCCTGGCTACTCAGGAGGCTGAGATCTGAAGATCACAGTTCAAAGCCAGCCCAAGCAGGAAAGGCCATGAGGCTCTTATCTCCAATTAACCACCAGAAAACCAGAAGCGGAGATATGGAACAAAGTAGTAAAATGCTAGCCTTGGGTGAAAAATCTCAGGGACAGTGCCCAGGCCCTGAGTGCAAGGACCACAACTGACACACATACACACACAAAGGTTCTGAGAAGCTATACATAGGTTTCATGAAGGATAGCAAAGGTATGAAGAAGGACAGTTGCAGTGCACACTAGTCTGGAAATGCAGTGTCTAAGGACAGACTTGGTTGAGTTCCCTGCAGAATTTCTATACCTGGCAACTAATAGACAACATTATTTCTAGAATGAATGAATAGATGAAAAAAGCTAAACAGAAACAGAGATCAGCCTGGTGCCAGTGGCTCATGCCTACAATCCCAGCTACTCAGGAGGCTGAGCTCTGAGGATAGAGGTTCGAAGCCAGCCCAGGCAGAAAAGTCCCCATGAGACTTTTTTTTTTGGGGGGGGGTCCGGTCGTGGGGCCTGAACTCGGCCTGGGTGCTGTCCCTGAGCTCTTCAGCTCAAGGCTAGCGCTCTACCACTTGAGCCACAGTGCCACTTCCATTTTTTTTTCTTTTTGCTTATGTGGTGCTGAGGAATCGAACCCAGGGCCTCAAGCATGCAAGGCAAGCGCTCTACCACTGAGCCAACTTCCCAGCCCCCCCATGAAACTCTTATCTCTAATAAATTACTCAAAAAAGCCAGAAGTGGTGCTGTGGCTCAAGTGGTAGAGTGCTAGCCTTTAGCCCTGAGGTCAAGCCTTAGGACCAGCAAAACAAAACAAAACAAAAGGCAGAGATCACTTTTGGTTGAAGAGTTCCAGTATTCCAAAGCCAGCTACCAGTCAAGCCACCAGCTAATACAGAACACATCCCATGTGACTAATCCAGGGCCATTTACCAAAGCATAAGACCTATAATAATCAGAAACTGCTGCAACACTCAGTGAAATTTCCTAGAAAAACTTTTCTTCTGATAGACAATGGGTCTTAGGTTCAGAAACTTTTTTTTTTTTTGGTTGGTCGTGGGGCTTGAACTCTGGGCTTGGGCGCTGTCCCTCAGCTCTTCAGCTCAAGGAGATTGTTTTACTGCTTGAGCCACAGTGCCATTTCCAGTTTTTGAGTGGTTTATTGGAGATAAGAGCCTCACAGACTATCCTGCCTGGGGCTGGCTTTGAACCGCTATCCTCAGATCTCTTTTTTTTTTGGTCCGGTCGCGGGGCCTGAACTCTGGGCCGGGGTGCTGTCCCTCAGCAATTCAGCTCAAGGCTAGCACTCTACCACTTGAGCCACAGCGCCACTTCCGGTTTTTTTCTTTTTGCTTATGTGGTGCTGAGGAATCGAACCCAGGGCCTCATGCGGACAAGCCAAGCGCTCTACCACTGAGCCACCTTCCCAGCCCCTATCCTCAGATCTCAGCCTCCTGAGTAGCTAGGATTACAGGCGTGAGCCACAGGCCCTAGGCCTAGGTTCAGAAACTATTAATAGTCATAGGCTGGAGGTGTAGCTCAAGTGCTAGAGCGCCTGCCTTGTTAATTCAAACCCCAGTACTGCCAAAATAAGTCATGGCTTTGCTGCTCAAGTACAGTTGGTATTGGAATGTTTTCCTATTTCAAAGTCTTGCAGGTTTTTCTTTTTCTTTTTGTTGGTTGGGGGGCTTGAACTTAGGGCCTGGGTGCTGTCCCTGAGATCTTTTGCTGAAGGCTAGCACTCTTCCTCTGAGCCCCGGCTCCACTTCCAGTTTTCTGGTGGTTAATTGGAGATAAGAGTTTTTTTTTTTTTTTTTTGTCCATCGTGGGGCTTGAACTCTGGGCCTGGGCGCTGTCCCTCAGCTCTTCAGCTCAAGGCAAGCGCTCTACCACTTGAGCTACAGCGCCACTTCCAGTTTTCTGGTGGTTTATTGGAGATAGGAGTCTCACGGTCTCTCCTGCCCGGGCTGGCTTTGAACCGTGATCCTCAGCTCTCAGCCTCCTGAGTAGCTAGGATTACAGGCGTGAGCTAGCAGCGGCCGGCGGAGGTAAGAGTTTTATGGACTTTTCTGCCCCAGCAATCCCCAGATCTCAGACTCTTAAGTAGCTGGGATTACAGGCATGAGCCACCGGCGCCCAGCCTGTTAACTTTTATTAAGATGCCAAGAGGGCTTTATTTAGAACCAGCATCCTTATTTCAACATGAATATATGTTATGTAATATGAAATATATAAATAAATTGTATTTTTTAAGAGACAAGGTTTCTTCCTTCTGTGAACTAAATCTACGAACTGACCACCAGGGGGCGACAGAGAGATCGGCTAGGAACGGAAATGAACATACACTGCCTCAAACGTGAGGGAAGAGGAGAGATTTGGACTCCATCAGCCACCGTCGCGTTTTAGGCCAGGATGGAGCGGCTCCTTCTGCAGTCCGCGGTACCGGAAGACAGTTTTAGACGGTTTAAATACCATCTCTGAGGCAGCTCCGTTGTGGAGCTATCGCTGCGTCCCGGCAGCTCCGGCCTTGCGACGCGGCTCCGCGCTTCCGACTCTCGGGCGGCTTCGCGGGCGGGAGCGGAGAGCGCAGGTCGCCATGGCGACGCCGGCGGAGCTGGAGCGCTGGGTGCAGGAGGAGCTGCACTCGGTGCTGGGGCTGAGCGAGCGGCACGTCGCGCAGTTCCTCATCGGCACGGCGCAGCGCTGCGCCTCGGCCGAGGCGTTCGTGCAGCGCCTCCGAGACACCGACACGCTGGACCTCAGCGGGCCCGCTCGCGACTTCGCCCTCCGGCTCTGGAGCAAGGTGTGCGGGGCGGGCGGGGGCA
>NW_012267354.1:721696-761353 GCF_000151885.1 Dipodomys ordii
GAGCTCTCCCTAGGCCTGGCCAACATGTGTCTGGTGGTCTGGTTAGGAGAGTGTGTGGATGTGTGTGTGTGGCTGGGGGGGGCGGGGGGCGGGGGGCGGGGCCGCCGCCCAGCCAACTCCGTTCTCATGGCGCTTGTCTTTTATCCACCTGCCGTCTAGAAGTGCTGTGCTAGGTGCTTCGGCTCAACGAGGACAGACCGGGCTTAAACGTAATATTAAGTGTTAGGGAAATGGAGGAAGGACGGGAAAGGGATAGGCCGGACTCGATGATCGGGGCCCGGACCTTCCCGCGGGTGTGGAGGTTGTGTGAGGGACTCGATCTAGGGCTGGGTTTATCAATAATAAAAAAAAGTAGACGGGTCTTTGGGGGGGCCGAGGGGGACGTGTCCCTGGCCAGGCCCAGAGTGGAATGCGCTGCCTTGGGTGAGGGGGGTTTCAGCTTAGCCGGTTGGGGTCCGAGTGACCTGTCCGAGGACAAGCACCCGTGTGTGACCTGGTCTTGTGCACCTGGGGGAATAAGGCGGGAAGCAACCCTTCACTCAGTAGTTTTTCTTTTTCCAACCTTAACCTGTGTACTTTCACACAAAGCCTTTAGTAACTTGCAGCTTCGAATTCATAGGGTAGGTTGCTTCTGTTTCTTTTCCTACCCCCAACTCCCCCCACTTCTCCCTCTTCTTCTCCTCCACCTCCTCTGTTTTTTCTCCTTCTCCTCCCCTTCCTCCTTCCCTCCTCCCTCTTCTCTTTGGTGGTACTGAGAGTTAACGCAGGGAGTATACTTGCTAACTACGTTTCTTTTCTTTGTTTTTGTTTTTTTTGCAATCCTGGGGCCTGAACTCTGGGCCTGGGCACTGTCCCTGAGCTTCTTTGCTCAAGGCCAGCACTCTACCACTTGATCCACAGCACTACTTCCAGTTTTCTGTTGGTTAATTGGAGATAAGAGTCTCACAGCCTTTCCTGCCCAGGCTGGCTTTGAACCACGATCCTCAGAGGTAGCTAGGATTACAGCATGAGCCACCAGCACCCAGTGAGCTCTAGTCTTTAGCAAAAAAGCCACAGGGACAGTGCCCAGGTCCTGAGTTCAAGCCCAAGACTGGCAAAAAAAAAAAAAAAGTTCCTGGCCGGCAGGTCTGGGCTTTCTTGTCTTCATATTCCTCTGTCCAAGAAATGCTCAGTAAGTGTAGACTCTGTGTGAATGAAAGTGTACATATGATAAATGATTCTATAAGGTGCTTAATGAAAATGGGGTTAGAACTATGTTGTGAGAGGAGCTTGTAGCTCATCTGTAGAGGCCCTGGGTTGAATCCTGAAGACCAAAATAAATAAAAACAGCTGGTTGCTGGTGGCTCACGACCTGTAATCCTAGCTACTCAGGTGACTGAGATCTGAGGGTCGCAGTTCTAATCCATCCTGGTCAAGAAAGTCTGTGGGACTCTTGTCTACACTTAGCCACCAGAAAACCCCAAGTGGAGCTGTGGCTCAAAGGGGTAGACTGCTATCCTTGAGCATAAGAGCTCAGGGACAAGCTCCCAGGCCATGCGTTCAAGCCCTACAACTGATAAAAAATAAAAACAGCACCAAAAGAAAGTACCATGAGCCGGGCCCCTGTGGCTCATGCCTGTAATCCTAGCTATTCAGGAAGCTGAGATCTGAAGATCATGGTTCAAAACCAGCCTGGGCAGGAAAAGTCTGTGAGACTCTTATCTCCAATAAACCACTAGAAAACCAGAAGTAGCACTGTTGCTGAAGCAGTAGGTCGCTCTCCTTGATCTGAAGAGCTGAGGGACAGCGCCCAGGCCCAAAGTTTAAGCCCCACGACCAACAAAAAAAAAGAAAGAAGCTGGGCGCTGGTGGCTCACGCCTGTAATCCTAGCTACTCAGGAGGCTGAGATCTGAGGATCATGGTTCAAAGCCAGCCCAGGCAGGAGAGACTGTGAAACTCCTATCTCCAATAAACCACCAGAAAACCGGAAGTGGCGCTGTAGCTCAAGTGGTAGAGCGCTAGCCTTGGGCTGAAGAGCTGAGGGACAGCGCCCAGGCCCAGAGTTCAAGCCCCACGACCGACAAATAAAAAAAAGAAAGAAAGAAAGAAAGTATCATGAGCCAAAGGACATTATATGTCTGTTAACTAGTTTGTCCAAGGAGTCTGGTTCTAGGGTATGCATGTGAAAGTACTGTCAGTCTCTTGTGTAGGAATTGACTTAATCATTGGGAAAAACAGAGCTTATGAAAACTCCATGATGGGGGCTGGGAAGGTGGCTCAGTGGTAGAGCGTTTGCCTTGCATGCATGAGGCCCTGGATTCGATTCCTCAGCACCACATAAGCAAAAAAAAAAAGCTGGAAATGGCGCTGTGGCTCAAGTGGTAGAGCACTAGCCTTGAGCTGAAGAGCTGAGGGACAGAGCCCAGGCCCCATGACTGGACCACCCCCCCCCAAAAAAAAAAAAGAAATATGAGTAGGTGAAAACTCCATGAGGATAGATTTTTGTCCCTTCTTTATTCTTGTATTCGGGCTAGGAAGGTAGCTCAGTGGTAGAGCACTTGTCTTGCGTGCATGAGGCCCTGGGTTCGATTCCTCAGGACCACATAAGCAGGGAAAAAAAGCCGGAAGTGGCGCTGTGGCTCAAGTGGTAAAGCACTAGCCTTGAGCTGAAGAGCTGAGAGATAGCGCCCAGGCCCAGAGTTCAGGCCCACAACCAGACCCAAAAACAAAAACTTTATTCTTGTATTCATGGCACATGAGACAGGCTTCAGTAAATGCCTGTTAAGTAGATGACTAAAAGGAAGCTCATTCACAAGCTGAGGGGTCCTTGTCCAGTCTGATAAAGCCATGGAGCAGAGACTGAAGGCTAACTTAATATCAAGTACTAGCTTATGTTAGGAACAGAGCTAAGTAGGAGGCCAAGTTCAGGAGTTGCTCTTACACCATATTGTCTCCTTTATTGGCAGGTACCACGGAAGCCCGTGGCAGAAAAGCCAGCTAGGGTAGCAGAGCGAGAGGCTCGAGCCCTGCTAGAGAAGAACAGATCTTACAAGCTGTTGGAAGACAGTGAAGAAAGCAGTGAGGAAACTGTGAGTCGGAGTGGGAGCAGTCTCCAGAAAAAGCGTAAAAAACGGAAACACCTCAGGAAGAAACACTATGATGATGAGGAAGAAGAAGAGGAAGACATTTCTGAGACAGGAAAAAAGAAGAAAGAGTAAGTCAGAAGCATGGGGAAAGAGGATGGGATGATAGACCTTTTGGAAGCCTCTATTTGATGCCATGTTCTGGTCTGCAGGGAGAATAAAGAGCAGACAAAGAAAGCAGAATCAGAGGATGAGTGGGAGCGGACAGAGCGAGAGCGTCTTCAGGACCTGGAGGAACGTGATGCTTTCGCAGAGCGAGTTCGGCAGCGGGACAAGGATCGGACTCGCAATGTCCTAGAGCGCTCAGACAAGAAGGTGGGAGCCATCCCTAACTTTATCTGTTCTATCCATTTCCAAGGTCCCTGGGTGAACTGTGAGGTGGCCATGATTTCAGAGAGTGTAACTCTGGGAAGTCAGGAGGCTGTATTCAGGAATGTGCTCCTCTGCAGTAAGAGGATCCTGTGGGTTTCCTGGCAAAGGTGACTGTACAACACAGAGATTCCTCACTGCACTGAGAGGGGTGCCCATTCAGAGGGTACAATCTGAACCATCTTTGGAATTCAAAGAGGAAATGGCCACGGATGTGGGGGCTGTTTTGTCTCATGCCCCCCTCTACTCTTGGTTTCTTCTCAGGCATACGAAGAGGCTCAGAAGCGCCTCAAGATGGCTGAGGAAGACCGGAAAGCCATGGTGAGTCCTGGGGATGAGGAGTCCAAGATCAGAAGATGAAGGATTACAAGATGGAGTGGTGACCACAGGGAAGGCGATACAGAGGAAGGGTAGTAAGGGTGCTGATGAGTGAGCAGTCCTCTTGGTTGACAGGACCTAGCTGAGACAAGACTTGAGTACTAGAGGGAAGAAAACTACCACAAACCCTCCTTAGCATATCAGTGAGTGAAATGTGGCTCTTCCTTCTCCTGGACTTAGTGAGATCTCAGGCAGCTAGAATATTCTCCAAGGGGTGTCTGGAGGACCACATCAGGGTGGCTATCCATTGCCCAGGGTGTGCTGACCATTCAGCTAAGACATACTGTTTCCAAATACTTTCTTCCTACTTAATCTCACTATCCCCTATGGCTTTCTGATCTTCTTGAATTGGTCTTCTCGTGGGAGGTGGCAGAGCCCTTTGAGTTCATGAACTTGGCTTTTTTTCTTTTTCTCTCCAGTTCTGGGGTTTTAACTCAGGGTCTGGGCACTGGGCTTGGGTGCCATCCCTGAGCCTTTTTGTGCTCAAGGCTAGCACTCTTACTATTTGAGCCACAGCACCATTTCTGGCTCTGAGTAATTTGTTGGATTTAAGAGTCTCAGACTTTCCTGTCCTGGCTGGCTTTGAACCTTGATCCTCAGATCTCAGTCAGGTGTGAGCCACTAGCGCATGGCTATGATCTTCCTTTTAATGCTTCCTACCATTGCTGGGATAAGAGGTGGGCAGTACTGTGCCCAGCTTTTTCTGTTGAAATGGTGTCTTCTCATTTCCTTCCAGTCTTCCCCCTCCCCCTTCTGCTGGCCTACAATGTATGAGTAGCTAGGATTACAGGTGTTACCTTTTGGTCCCTGCTAAATTTTTTAGTTAGTATTTTTTTTTTTCTTGGTCGTGGGGCCTGAACTCTGGGCCAGGGCATTGTCCCTCAGCTCTTTAGGTCAAGGCTAGTGCTCTACCACTGAGCCACCTTCCCAGCCCCTTTGTTTTGTTTTTTTACTGGTCTTGGAACTTGGACTCTGGGCCTGGGCCCTGGCCAGAGCTTCTTTTGCTCAAGGCAAGTAGTCTACCACTTGAGCCATAGCTCCACTCTGGCTTTTTTGAGTAGTTTATTAGAGATAAGAGTCTCACAGGGCCAGGCGCTGATGACTCACGCCTGTAATCCTAGCTATTCAGGAGGCTGAGATCTGAGGATCACAGTTCAAAGCCAGCCAGGGCAGGAAAGTCTATGAAACTCTTATCTCCAATAAACCACCAGAAAACGGGAAGTGGCACTGGGGCTCAAGTGGTAGAGTGCTAGCCTTGAGCTGAAGAGCTGAGGGACAGCACTCAGGCCCAGATTCAAGGCCCACGACCAACAAAACAAACAAACAACAACAAAAAAAAGAGTCTCACAGGATTTCCTGCCTAGGCTGGTTTCAAACCTCAATCCTTAGATCTCAGGTTCCTGAGTAGCTAGGATTACAGGTATGAGCCACCTGCACCCAACTTAGGTGTTTTTGTGTGTGTGTGTGTGTGTGTGTGTGTGTGTTTGTTTTTTTTGTTTTTGGCCAGTCCTGGAGCTGGAACTAAGGGCTGGGGACTGTCCTTGAGCTTCTTTTGCTCAACGCTAGCACTCTACTGCTTGAACCACAGTGCCACTTTCAGCTTTTTCTGTTTATGTGGTACTGAGAAATCAAACCTGAGGCTTCATGCTAGAGTGCTAAGCACGCACTCTACCACCACTAAGCCACATCCTAAGCCCCTTAGTTTTTTGTTTTTTGGGTTTTTTTTGGTCCGGTCGTGAGGCCTGAACTCTGGGCCTGGGCGCTGTCCCTCAGCTCTTCAGCTCAAGACTAGTGCTCTACCACTTGAGCCACAGCGCCACTTCCGTTTTTTTCTTTTTTGCTTATGTGGTGCTTAGGAATCAAACCCACAGCCTCATGCATGTAAGGCAAGTGCTCTACCCCTGAGCCACCTTCCCAGCCCAGCCCCTTAGTTTTTTTCAGACAGGATCTTCCTATATAACCCATGCTGGCCTGGAACTCAGAATCCCCCTGAGTGTTAGGATTACAGACATGTACTACCGTGTCCAGTTTCACATTATTTTGATTAGAAAAGAAAAGAATCCCATATTAAAAATAGATATACGGGCTGGGAAGGTGGCTTAGCAGTGGTAGAGCGCTTGCCTAACATGCATGAGGCCCTGGGTTTGACTCCTCAGCACCACATAAGCAGAAAAAGCTGGAAGTGGTGCTATGGCTCAAGTGGTAGAGCTCTAGCCATGAACTGAAGAGCTGAGGGACAATGAGCAGGCCCAGAGATCAGGCCCCACAACCAACCAACCAAACAAAAATCCCCAAAACATAAAAGTATAAAATTGTCTCACCTCTCACCTATCAGGTTGAAGGTGTTTTATTGTGATACTCAGATTATATTGTAAACATAAACTCCATTTGATGTTTCATAGAACAATCAATGGAGCTTTCTGAGTGGGAGCATTGGTTGGTTTTTCTCTGCAGTAGGAGAGATTTTCCAAATCACAGGGCAGACCACAGTGTGAATCATAGGCGGAGCTACCAAGGCCCTGGGAAACCTGGGGCAAAGGTAACCACACAGAAACCAGGTGATCATAACATGGGGAGAGGTTAGTCCTCAAAGCCATGTGTACATCATATAAAAACTTCCTAGCCAGGTGCCAGTGGCTCACACCTGTAATTCTACTCACTCAGGAGGTCGACATTTGAGGATCATGGTTTGAAGCCGGGTTGGGCAGGAAAGTCTGTGAGATTCTTACCTCCAATTAACTAACTACCAGAAACATGGAAATGGCACTGTGACTCAAGTGGTAGAGTGCTAGCCTTGAGTACAAAGAGTCTCAGAGACAGTGCCCAGGCCCTGACTTCAAGCCCCAGGATCAACCAAAAAAAACCAAAAATCCTCTCCCCACTCTACTCCATATGGGTATACATATATATGAACATATATATGAAGTATGTATATGCATGTGAATATATATTTACATATATATATATATATAAATATATATGCATACTTTTTTTTCTGTGTATGTGGTATTGAGGAATTCAACCCAGGGCTTCATGCATGCTAGGCAAGCACTCTACCACTAAGCCACATTCCCAGCCCCACATATATTTTTTTCTATATAAACCTATACATCACATATGTTTATAATTCCTCCTACCCAAGCTGCAGGCATTGAGTTTAAGGCAATAACTGGTGATACTGTACCACCCCTAAAGGTTTCCATTCTTATCTCAGTGGTTTACAATTTGTGACCTGGGCTTTTTGAATGCTTGATACATCTGTTTTCCCCTTCCCATTAATTTGAATGAGATAGTAAGAGTAAAATAGTCAAACAATTGCCCCGATGACTCTGACAAGAGATTACTGACATTACAAGCGATGCTATCCAGTGGAAGATGGCTTCCAGCTCAGTCACTACTGTGCTGGAAGGCACTGTGCAGGGTCAGGGCAACGAGGCCCAGCTTTGGCTGGGCGTTAGAATGCAACGTGCGGAGCAGGGCAGAGGCTTGCACATTTGGGGTGGGTAGGGAAAGACGTTGCTGCTTTTAACTAGGGATGGCCTGTCCCTTCCTGCCTCAGGTCCCTGAGCTGAGGAAGAAATCCCGCCGAGAATACCTGGCCAAACGGGAGCGAGAGAAGCTGGAGGACCTGGAGGCAGAGCTGGCTGATGAGGAATTCCTTTTTGGAGATGTGGAACTCAGCCGGCATGAACGGCGGGAGCTCAAATACAAGCGGCGAGTGCGGGATCTGGCCCGGGAATACCGGGCAGCCGGTGAGCAGGAGAAGCTGGAGGCCACCAACCGCTACCACATGCCCAAGGAGACCCGGGGACAGGTGAGCTGAAACGGCGTCACTTCCCGGGATGGAGTATGCCTTGACTCCCCCAGGGGTAGAGGTAGTGATGAGAGGAGGGAACTGTGCACAGAAGCCTCCCCTAAGCCAGGCACTGGTGGCTCACACCTGTAATCCTAGCTACTCAGGAGGGTAAGATCTAAGGATTGTGGTTCAAAGCCAGCCCAGGCAGGAAAGGCCGTGAGACTCTTATCTCCAATTAACCACCAGAAAACCTGAGTGGCGCTGTGGCTCAAAGTGGTGGAGCACTAGCCTTGAGCTGAAGAGCTCTTGAGTTCAAGCCCCATGGCTGACAAAAAAAAGCGGCGGGGGGGGCACCCCTGTCTTCTGATCTTTACCTGTCCCTCTTTCCATAGCCAGCTCGAGCTGTAGAGGTAGTAGAAGAGGAATCAAGTGCTCCTGGGGAAGAGCAGAGGCGATGGGAGGAGGCCCGACTTGGGGCAGCATCCCTGAAATTTGGGGCTCGAGATGCCGCCTCCCAGGAGCCCAAATATCAGCTAGTACTGGAAGAGGAGGAGACCATCGAGTTTGTCTGCGCCACTCAGCTCCAGGGTGATGAGGTAAGAGGGAAACCAGGACAATATGAGGAGAATCCTCTCCCCCTCCCAAGCTGGCATGTAGCTCATAGCCCTCCCTCCCTTCCTTAGGAGCCGTCAGCTCCCCCTCCATCAGCACAGGCCCAGCAGAAGGAGTCCATCCAGGCTGTCCGTCGCAGCCTCCCTGTGTTCCCATTCCGGGAAGAGCTCCTGGCTGCCATCGCTAATCACCAAGTTCTCATCATCGAAGGGGAGACTGGCTCAGGGAAGACCACCCAGATCCCACAGTACCTGTTTGAGGAGGTTAGTCATCACAGCCTTGTCCTGGGTATTGGCGCTCACAGTCCTGTCCAAACTCCTTTCCATAGCCTGAGGAGTTGTCTACCTGTCTTTTCCACTAACTCTTGTGGCTCTTGAGAAGAAAGACTATACCATTTTTGCATCTCTTCTCATGGTGTCCATGCCCGGTAGGCATTCAGTACACTCAGGTGCAAAGGCCTAGGAGACAGAGGCAATGGGCTGCAGGTCAGTGTTGCCCTCCCATACTTCAGCCCAGCATGACCTCTGTCTCTCACTGCCAGCCAGAGAATAGAGTTAAAGGTCTTGTTTCCTGTGGGTTTTACCTGTTGTCTCCTATTGCCTTAGCTGATCTGTTCCTTTCTAGCTCAAGGTTAGCAAAGCCGAGACCTTGATGATGACCCAGATGGTTAGCTGCAGACCCAAAGGACTGCAGGGCTGGCTGAGCACTTCTTGAGTTCTCAGTCTGTTGTTTGTTTGCCTGTCTTTCTCCTTTTCAGCTTCTCTCTGTTCTCTCCTTTCCCCTAACCTTCCTGGGTTTTGTTACTTCCTCTGAACTGTGGTTGGATCTGGGAGGTATATTTAGCAGTTACTTCTTTCTTTGTCATTCAGGGCTACACGAAGAAGGGTATGAAGATTGCCTGCACCCAGCCCCGCAGAGTGGCAGCCATGAGTGTGGCTGCCAGAGTGGCCCGGGAGATGGGTGTAAAGCTTGGGAATGAGGTGAGCTATAGGAACTCGGGGGTAAAGGGATCTGCTAGGACCTGAGACTCCGTCCACATTGCCCTGGGGACTGCATTGATCCCTTGTCCCCTGTCCTCACGTTCCCCTCAGGGGCCATAGTCCACTCTCAATTGCCAACGCCCCCTTTGACCAGGTTGGCTACAGCATCCGCTTTGAGGACTGCACATCAGAGCGAACTGTCCTCCGCTACATGACAGATGGGATGCTTCTCCGGGAGTTCCTCTCTGAACCTGACCTAGCCAGCTACAGGTACATACAGAGGCCCAATCTGGACTTCTCCTACTCAACTGCCCTCTCCTCCTGTATCCTTTAATCTTCTCTCCCCTTCCCACCCAGCCAATTCTGCCATTGTCTTCTGATCAACCCACCAGTTCTTGACTCTATTGTTGAAATGGTCCTCGAACTGGTCTATATGTCTCTAGGCTAGAGAGCAGAGCAGCAGAATTTAGAAGACCAAAATGGCAGAGTAGTACTATGAGGACTGGAAGTGCTATGAGACCATTTGAACACAGTTGTTCATCTTACAGAGGAGAATCTTAAGAGGGGCTATCACATGGGAAGAAGCACCAGGTTTTGTGCCATGTGACTCAGAAGGCGCTGAAACTTGAGAGGCTAAAGGGTGGTACATCAACTCTACACCACAGGCAGACTCTTGACTCTGACCCAGAGATGTCAGAGTCATCCCAACTCTAGCTTCCAACCTCTACCTCCTGGCTGCTTTTTTTTTTTTTTTGTCCTTTGCTTCTAACCCTCCCTTTTGTTATAGAAGACCTAGCATCCAGGTCCAGATCTCCTCCCTCACTGTTCCTCCCATTCTTTTCCCAGTGTGGTGATGGTGGATGAAGCTCATGAGCGGACCCTGCACACAGACATTCTCTTTGGGCTGATCAAGGATGTGGCTCGCTTCCGGCCTGAGCTCAAGGTCCTGGTAGCTTCTGCCACATTGGACACTGCCCGGTTTTCTACCTTCTTTGATGATGCCCCTGTGTTTCGAATCCCTGGCCGGAGGTTTCCAGTTGACATCTTCTATACCAAGGTGCACCCTCAGGGAGGGTGGATTTAAGTGGGATGCAATGAAGCTGGGTCCTTTGGGGCAGGGGAGTGCGGTAAAGTGTACGTTGAGCTGGGAGAGGAAGAGAAGCTTGTTTATCCAGGTGACTCCCCAACTCTGTCTTCTTCCTCCCCAGGCTCCAGAGGCTGACTACCTGGAAGCCTGTGTTGTGTCTGTGCTGCAAATCCACGTGACACAGCCCCCTGGGGACATCCTGGTGTTCCTGACTGGACAGGTATGTGCTGTAGTGGGAAAGGGGCTAGTGTATCCCTAAGGAAAACAGGGCAGGGGTGGGGGTATAGGTTTCCATGACTTCAGGATCACTGATGCTCTCCTGCCCCACACCTAGGAGGAGATTGAGGCTGCTTGTGAGATGCTCCAGGATCGCTGCCGTCGACTGGGCTCCAAAATCCGGGAGCTCCTGGTGCTGCCCATTTATGCCAACCTGCCCTCTGACATGCAGGCTCGCATCTTCCAACCTACGCCTCCTGGAGCCCGAAAGGTCAGGTGTAGAAACCTCCACTTTTTTTTTTGTATCATGGGGCTTAAACCCAGGGCCTGAGAGCTGTCCCTGATATCGTCTGCTCAAGGCTAGCTCTCTACCACTTTGAGCCACAGTGCCACTTCCAAGAAGCCTCCCCTCTTGATCTTGCAATGTACATGGTGGGTGGTGAAGCAAAGGACTGTGCTAGCACTATTGTAGATGTAGCTGAAGAGCCACCAGGTCCTCATTCCAGGCTGCAGGTGGATGAATGTGATGTCCACTGAGAAAAAGCCAAATACACAACCCACGGAGTAGGTAGGATAGAGATGGATGTGCTGGGAGGTGGAGTTTCAAATGGAACTTGGAGAAAAGCACTGGGAAAATACCAGAGGAAAGGCTGAGGTTAGCGTGGAGAAGGTGGGCCTAATAGGCTCATGTAGTGTGACAGAGGCCCAAGGCCATCTATTGTGGGCTGAGATAAAGGGGGTTTTGATGGCAGGTAGAGGCATTTGGCAGAATGACAACCAAAGGATTTTAGGTGAGGTTGGGTTGTAGCTCAGTGGAAGAGTACTTGCCTGGCATGGGTAGCATGTTTCAGGGCCTGGGTCCTATCCATAACACTGCAACAACAAAAAATGATGAGCAACACAAAGTCTAGCCTAGTCACAGAACTTGTATCCTAATAGGAGGAGACATTGGACAGACAAATAATAATGCCTGTTTCTAAGGAGTGCTCTGAAAAACTACAGGGCAGCATTGGAGGATGCACAGAGACTTTGCTGGTTGAGGGGATATAGGGAAGGCTTCTCCAATAAGGAGAAGGTGAAGTAGAAGAATGAGGGAGCAAGAAGGAAGAGAGCACTATAGAAGTAAGGGTGAACTGGGTGCCAGTGCCTCACGCCTGTAATCCTAGCTACTCAGGAGGCTGAGATCTGAGGATTGAGGTTCAAAGCCAGCCCAGGCAGGAAAGGCCATGAGACTATTTCCAGTTAACCACCAGAAAACCAGAAGTGGTGCTGTGGCTTAAAGTGGTAGAGCACTTGCCTTGAGCTGAAGAGCTGAGGGACAGCACCCAGGCCCAGAGTTCAAGCCCCACAACTGACCAAAAAAGAAAGAGTGAGGAAAGCATGCACCTAGATGGGTCAGAAAGGAGGTACAGATGGTGCTAGAAGAGGTTGGGAAGACATCTGGGCCTAGGGCCTTAGGCTTTAAGGTACTTGGATCATACTCTGTAGTGAGGGAGCTGGGAATGATGCAATGTTTCTATGCTAAAAATGACTATTCTGGCCAGGCACTGGTAATTCATACCTCTAATCTTAGCTACTCAGGGGGCTAAGATCCAAAGCCAACACATGCGGAAAAGTCCACTAGACCCCTTCTCCATAGTCAGCAAAAGCAGGGTTAGAGGTGTGGCTCAAGTGGTAGAGTGCTGGTCAAGCAAGTATAAGGTTCTGAGTTCAAATCCCAGTGTCATCACTGGGAGGGAAAAAGGGACCATTCTGGACGCTGGGTGATACTCTCGGAATAGAAGCCAAGAGATGGCTCTAGGGAGACTGTTACAGGAAGAGGTGTGTGAAGATGAATATGGAAATGGAGGTAAGGAAGATGGGGGCAAGAACTTACACACCCCCATCTCCCATCTCTGAAAGAAAAGCCCTAAGTACCCTCTGCCTCTCCGTTTTCTTTCTGCATCATGTCCCTGCTGACTATCACCCCCGTTTCTTTTACCTGTTTGCTGGTCTTGGCATCTCCTAGCCTTAAATGTGAATTCCTCTTACTCCCTTTCCCCAGCCTCCCCTGCCTCCCACTTGACTGTCCATTCCTAGCTTTCCACGATTACTCTTCCTGAGTATTGAGGTTGGGGGGGAGGGGTGGGTTCTGAATTTGTCTCATGTGCTTTTCCTCAGGTAGTTGTGGCAACAAACATTGCAGAGACATCACTCACCATCGAGGGCATCATTTATGTACTTGATCCAGGGTTCTGTAAGCAGAAGAGCTACAATCCCCGCACAGGCATGGAGTCGCTCACTGTCACACCCTGCAGCAAGGTCAGCCTGGGTCCCCATGGGGCAGGGAAAGGCAGAAATAGCCTCTAGGAACAGCACAATTCAGCAATAGGGTGGCCCCACTTAGACAGGAGAAGAGCAGTTTGCATCCTCCCAGATTTTTTGCATAAATATTGCCTTGTTGTCTGTGTTCCCTGACCCTATCATCAGCCAGCTTGCCTGTCCTTCCTTTCCAGGCTTCAGCCAATCAGCGGGCTGGGCGAGCGGGTCGAGTGGCTGCAGGGAAGTGCTTCCGCCTGTACACAGCCTGGGCCTATCAGCATGAGCTGGAAGAGACCACAGTGCCTGAGATCCAGAGGACCAGCCTGGGCAATGTTGTGTTACTGCTCAAGAGCTTAGGTGAGTAGGCTGCACAAGTGCTCCCTAGAGGCAGGTGAATGGGTGAGGCCACTGGTCCATATGTGGCGTCTCTATCCTTTATATCTTTCTCCAGGGATCCATGACCTGGTGCACTTTGACTTCCTGGACCCGCCACCATATGAGACCTTGCTGCTGGCTTTGGAACAACTGTATGCTCTAGGAGCCCTTAATCACCTTGGGGAGCTCACCACGGTGAGATGGCTGGGTGGCACAGGCTGGGACTGGATGAAGCAAGAGATCCCTGGTGTAGAGGGGAACCTGAGGGAAGACTCAACTCTGTCTTTGTTCTCCTTAGACTGGTCGAAAGATGGCAGAGCTGCCCGTGGACCCCATGCTGTCTAAAATGATTTTGGCCTCTGAGAAGTAAGTCTTCCACCTGTGGCTGCAGGGGCCATCTCTTCCTCCTTTTCTTGATCATATTGTCCTTTAGCAAATAACAAAGTGTTTAAGAACTCTTATTGTCCCATTCAAGGCCCATTGTGTAAAATGCTGTCATAGACACATGCCAGTGGCTTACACCTGTAATCCTAACTTCTCAGAAGGCTGAGGATTGTGGTTTCAAGCCATCCCCGGGAAGAAAAGTCAGCAATACTTTTTCTCCAACTAACCAGCAAAAAAGCTTGACTGGAGATGTGGCTTAAGTGGTAGTGGGCTGGGAGAAAGCATGCCAGTCAAGAGAGCAAGGCCGAGTGGAAGCCACAGTGCAAAACAAACACAAAACAAAAACATGCTGTGCTCTGGATCAATATTAAGTGGATAAGGTTGACAGACATAGAAAATCCAGGGCTGTGAATGGAGGTAGGAGATTTCCTTCTGTGAGAGATGGGAGACAGGGCTGCTCCTGGACCACATAGATGTAGCTGTGTGACTCCACCTTGAAAGCCGTTCCTCTGCTGTGGCTGTTAGAACTCTCCCCAAGGCACACAGACACATCTTTCTACAAAGCACCCCCAGACTTCCCTTCCTACCCCTGCCTCAGTGGCCATTATGCTGTGTAATAGGATGATTACATATGCCTCCCCCATCACCATCCCTATAAAAGTACTGCCACCACAGATTTGCTGTCTTTTGTCGCCACTGTCCCAACCAGCTCTTCCCACGTGAGACACATCCACCACAGTGATCAGTCTCCTCTTATTGTATGCCTATAGTTAGGTGGCTTGCTTTGAACTCTCACTGTCTTCCTGTTCAGGTACAGCTGTTCAGAGGAGATCCTGACGGTGGCTGCCATGCTCTCTGTCAACAACTCCATCTTCTACCGGCCTAAGGACAAGGTTGTCCATGCTGACAATGCCCGAGTCAACTTCTTCCTCCCTGGTGGGGACCACCTGGTTCTGCTGAATGTGTATACACAGGTCAGGGCTTGAGTGAGTGGGAATGTGGGAAATGTGGGAGACTATAGTCCTGTTGTATCCTGAAAGTCCCTCCACCTTTCTTTTGAACCATCTTCATCTAGTGGGCTGAAAGTGGCTACTCTTCCCAATGGTGCTATGAGAACTTTGTACAGTTCAGATCCATGCGCCGAGCCCGGGATGTGCGGGAACAGCTGGAAGGGCTCCTGGAGCGGGTGGAAGTTGGTCTGAGCTCCTGCCAGGGGGACTACATTCGGGTCCGCAAGGTCAGTCAGTGTTCTTCAGTCTGCTGCTGTCTGCCCAGAACCCCTGAGGAGCAAGCTCTTCCCCTGAGGCCACACAGCAGTGCCCAGCCTGAGCTCTTCCCCTGGTGGACCATGTGTTCTCTCGAGTTTGCTCTTTCCCAGACCACTAAAGCTTCTCTCAGTGGGGTTTTCACACATTCTTTTCCTTTCTAGTTTTCTGAAGCCTAAACAAGGGTTCCCCCATCTGTCTGACCCCAATGACTTTCTTTTGCCTGCTCCCTAGGCTATCACTGCTGGTTACTTTTACCACATAGCACGGCTGACACGTAGTGGTTACCGCACAGTGAAACAGCAGCAGACAGTGTTCATCCATCCCAACTCCTCACTCTTTGAGCAGCAGCCACGCTGGTTGCTCTACCATGAACTTGTCTTGACCACCAAGGAGTTTATGAGACAGGTAAGGGATCATTATCTGCCCAGGTAATGTGTGTGGCATAGATAGAATGATGACAAACTAAGAACCAAGTTTCTTGTTTCTGGGACTAGTACAGAAAAATACATTATTTTTATGTAGGATTAGATGGAAAGACTTCCTTTTCTTGTTCACTTTTTGTCTGTGTGTGTATGTGTGTGTGTGTGTGTGTGCTATTATTGGGGCTTAAACTCAGGGTCTCTTGCTTTTTTTATTGTTGGTTGTGGGGCTTGAACTCAAGAGCCTGGGTGCTGTCTCTAAGTCTCTTTGTGCTCAGGGCTAGCACTCTACAGCTTGACCCACAGTGCCATTTTCCTTTTTTGAGTGGTTAATTGGAGATAAGAGTCTCACTGGAAGTTTTCTGCCTGGGCTGGCTTTGAATTTCAATTCTCAGATCTCAGCCTCCTGAGTAGCTAGGATTACAGGCATGAGCCACTAGTGCCCAGCTTTTCATTCTGCCACTTGAGCTACACCTCCACTTCTGGATTTAGAGTCTTTCTGACTTGTCTGCTTGGGCTGGCTTCAAACTGAGATTTGCAGATCTCAGCCTTCTGAGTGTAGGACTTTTTTTTTTTAAAATAATACCCCGGGCGCGAAAAAACAGCCCAGAGACACAAAATTTTTGCGCAAAACAAGAGTGCTACAACACGAGACACAAAACATCAAAAGCTTTTTTTTTTTTTTTTGGTGGTTAATTGGAGGTAAGTTTCACAGACTTTTCTGCCGGGCTCAATTCAAACTTGATGCTCAGATCTTAACTTTTAGAGTAGCTAGTATAACAGGTATGAGTCTACCAGCCTCCAGCTTATATACGATTAATTTACTTCATTGATCCTTTCTAGCTGGAGATATTTTACTAGAGAGTAATAACTGTCTCCTAACAAGATCTGATTCAGTTGTTTTCTTCGCTTGGAATTTGAACTTCTGGCCTCCAGCCCAAGTTTTCTTGATTTTTAGAAAATTTTTTCTGCATCTTCTAACACATGTATTTGATGTATTCATTAAAACCATTAATTCAACCATAGCAACACCTGAAGTGAGGTCTGATGCCTATGGTAAGGAAGAATGAACCCACTGTTCATTGGAAACACCCTAAAGACTCTGAGGGGTACCTCTTTTCCTCTTTCCCTCCTCATTTCCTTGTCTTCCTTGTTCCCCCAGACCATTAACTCTTTTTTTTTTTCCCCAAAAATATGGAACACTTGATGAATTTACCTGTCATCCTTGCACAGAGGCTATGGTAATCTTCTCTATATCATTCCAATTGTAGTATATGTGCTGGAAAAGCAAGCACGACCATTAATTTTATTTAGTAGCCCCTTGAAGCTGGCTTCTCAGCTGGGCGCCGATGGCTCACACCTGTAATCCTAGCTACTTAGGAGACTGAGATCTGAGGATGGTATTTCAAAGCTGGCCTGGATAGAAAAGTCCCATGAGACTTATCTCCAATTAACCACTCAAAAAAAAACAAACCCAGAAGTGTAGCCGTGGTTCAATTGGTAGTTCCCAAGCTTTGAGCACAAAACACTCAGGGACAGCACCCAAGCCCAGAGTTGAAGCCTCACAACCAACCAAAAAGCTCATTTCTCTCCATACCTGCCATTCCTTCATTCCCTGTGTAGAGGCCATACAAACCCACTTTCCATCTATTACCAGTTCTTCAACTACTTGAGTTTTCAGGCTCAGCTGCCCTAGGGAACTCCAAAAGACATAATTTCTAACAGCTGGCTTGGTGTCTTCCAGGATCTGAGAACTGTAACTTATATTCAATAACACTTAAATGTGTTTAAATACAAGTGTTTAAGGTGCTTGGATTACAGTGGTAAGTAAAGCAGATGGAGTCTGTCATTAGAGTGTACTTTTAGTCTTTTCATAGCTCCTTCTTAGGGATAACTTACTTGATATTTTGAATATAGAACTATATCTGCACTTTAGGTATGTAATACAGCCAGTACCTTTTTCCCCCAGCCCTGCAGTCAATGCAAAATATATATATATATATATTTTGACCTATACACTTGAGATGTTTTTAGTCTATAAAAACAAGGGAGCCCTGACTGATCTTTTTTCTCTCTTCTAGGTGTTGGAGATTGAAAGCAGTTGGCTTTTGGAAGTGGCTCCCCACTACTATAAGGCCAAGGAGGTAGAAGATCCCCATACAAAGAAAATGCCCAAAAAAATAGGCAAGACACGAGAAGAGCTGGGGTAGAGAAAAGGACAAATGGAAAGAACTTGATACCAGCACCTTTTCTTTCTGTACACTGTTTAATATCTATTAAATAAAATTATTTTGAATAAAGTTTGTGGGAACTTGTGGGATGCACAGAAAGTGACATGAAATTCCATCTCATATCAGTCACTTACACTATTATTTACAAGTCAAGTTACACAGCAGCTTTAAACAGCATGAGATGGAAAGGAAGGACAGAGAACGAGGGGAGGCAGCTGGTCTGGAGATCTTTGGCTGCCTCCACCTCCTCTTGTGCGTAGCGACGTTTTCAGTGCTGCCCCACCTGCCTTCTGGCTCAGGCCTTGGGACATACATTTAGGTTGGGCTCTGGCTCTGACAGCCCTAGAGTCACCAGAGCTCCCACTAGCAGCTTCTTCACAGGCGATGGAGGTGAATGCGAAGGCATCATCTGCAGAGAAAATAGTTAATAGAAGATGAGGAAGTGCACACAGCTGTCTACCCTTCAATCACCCCCACCCAGCCCCAGAACTCACTTTGTCTAAGTGATGACGGCAAATGAGGCCACTGGAATTCAGGTAGAAGGTGGAATAGGCATCGTAGGTCCTGGCAACGGGAGAGACTTTTCTGAGGGAGAAGCTACTGGCCCAGAGCTTTAATTCAACTTTTTTTTTTTCCTGGCGCTTGAACTCTGAGCCTGGGCACTGTCCCTGAGCCTCTTGGTGTTCAAGGCCAGCGTTCTACCACTTGAGCCACATAACCACTTTTGAGTGGTTAATTGGAGATGAGTCTTACGGGAACTTTTCTGCCTGGGCTAGGACCCTCAGCTCCTAGCCTCCTAAATAGCTAGGATTACAGGCATGAGCCACCAGTGCCCTGGCTTCAAGTATTTTTTAAATGAAAACTTCTCTACATAATAGATCACCTGGAGAATGGTTTTTGAGGCAGATCCCACTAATGTAGCTAAGGCTTGCCCTTGAACTTGTAATCCTCCTAACTCAACCTCCTGAGTTTGAATTACAGTCCTGTACTGCCAGGTCTGACCACCTGGGAAACTTAAACATCCCAACACTCAGACTGGCCTCTGAACAATTAAATCAGAAGGGCCCCAATTATAGATTTAAAAGATCATCAGTTGACTGTACAGCAGCTTTTTTTTTTTGTTATTTTTTTCTTTATGTGGTACCAGGGAATTGAACCTTGGGCCTCATGCATGCTAAGCAAGTATTCTACCACTAGGCCACATTTCTAGCCTGTACATCAGGTTTAAGCGCTTACATACAATGTTAAAGGCTAAGCCTAGTAACTTCTTGGGCTTCTACCAGCCAGAAATTTACTAAGTACTTTAAGACTGTGAAGCTCAACTTAGGAATTTTCGTTTGTTCGGTAATTATATGAGAACAACATATGTAAGTGAAGAAAGAAGTTAAAAGGTTTTGTAATATACAAGGTCATTACTTTTGTTAGATTAAATTGGAGTCAAACTATCCCTCTGCACACAGTCCAGGTGAAGCACTACTACCAAACTCCCAAAAGGGTAAGATTACTCTTTTACCTATAAAGCTCCTCTTTATCCCGCTTGTAGAAACGCAGGAAGAGCATGTGGATGGGTAATCCTACAAGCCGCCAGCGGGCTTGCAGTGTCCAATTCTCAGGGTGGCGGGTTAGTTGTAGAATCTCCAACCGAAGTTGTGCAAAGTAGTTCCAAGCCAGGAAGCGACAAAGGGTTAGAGACAGAATATACCATGCCCGGCCTCTGTGAAGAGGAATAAGCAAAATTTTGTTAATGGCAGATCAAAACACCACACTGGCTTCTGTCCAAAGAATGGGGAGAACTTATGAGAAGCAGCATAGAACCTCTCTGGGAAAAGGGTCTAGTGTATAGCACTTCACCCTTTCCTCCCTCACCCCTACCCCAATTCTCACTTGGTTCGAATGTTGAGGATCCCATTGATGAATTCCACATCTGATGAATAGAGAGAATAGTCGTGGGAGTGAAGGAAGAGGTTGGGAAGCTAGGTGGAAGAAGATGGTGTCAACTCAGTGGGAAAGAAAACATGCTATTAGGTTTTAAGCTTATTGTTTTTTTGGTTGGTTTTTTTTTTTTTTTGAGATAGGGCCTTACTATGTAGCTCAGTCTGGCTTTGAACTCCTGATTCTACAGCCTCAGCCTCTCGAGTGGTGGTATGGCCTATGCTACCATACCACCAAGTTTGGCTTTTTAGTTTTCTATTTTTTAGGCCTCAGCTTCTGAAGTGTCATCTGATCATATGCTTAACCTCCCTGAGTCCACATGGAAAAGCATCTTTTTCCTCAGGACTGAATTTACTGGACTGTTGTATCTGCCTCATGGTTCTAAGAAAGAATTCACTTCCCTAGCCCATCTCCAATGATTGCCTATATTCTTTCTCACCTTTGAACAGACTTACCTCTTGTCTTAGTTTCTCATACATCACAGCCAGGTGCTCCTCCATGCTAGGATCTCCTGAAGGGGTGGCAGGGGAAGGGTGGGCAGTTCCAGGGGCTTGGAAAGGTATCAAAGCCCCAGGAGGTCCCTCAAAAAGGCTCCTAAGCCCATCAAGGCATCCATTGTGCAGTTCAGGTCCTGGACCCTCCTCCTCCTTTTCTGGAGGGAGAACCACCCATGATGAGTTGAGGGTCAGGACCTGAGAGAGAGGAAGAGGGAAAACCTGGGAAGGAGACCGGGTTGGAGGATGTGGGGGTGGAGGGGACCAGAAAAGAGGAGAAGATGGAGAAGTAACTGTTGTAGAGTGGGGCCAGAGGGGTGGGAATGGTAGAGTCCGTGGAGAAAGCTGATCCTAAGAAAACAGAAGGGAAAGGAGAATTCAAATGCTTGAAGCTTCTTTATTTAAGCTATGCTTAACAGGCTTCCAATTTAATGTACATTACTATTATCATTAGTATTATTATGTCTAAATAGTTGTACAATGCTAGACATTGGTGGTTTATACCTATAATCCTAGCTACTGATATCTAAGGATCACGGTTTAAAGCCAGCAAGAAAATCTGTGCGACTCATCTCCAATTAGCCACCAGCTAAAACTGGAAGTGGAGCTGTGGCTCAAAGTGATAGAGCGCTTAACCTTGAGTGAAAAAGCTCAGAGACAGCACCCAGACCCTGTGTTCAAGCCCCACAACTGACATAAATAATTGTAAAATGGGGCTTCAAGCCGGGTGTTGGTAGCTCATGCCTGTAATCCTAGCTACTCGGGAGGCTGAGATCTGATGATCGTGGTTCAAAGCCAGCCCGGGCATCAAAGCCTGTTAGCCTCTTATCTCCAATAAACCAATAGAAAACCAGAAGTGGTGCTGTGACTCAAATGGTAGAGTACTCACCTTGAGCTAAAGAGCATAAAGGCAGAGCCCAAGCCTAGAGTTCAAGCTCCACAACCATCACCAAAAAAACACGGGGCGGGGGAAGCTTCAATGTCCAGTTATGTATGCAATCATGTGTATCTTTTTTGTTGTTTTTCCAGTCCTGGGGCTTGAATCAGGGCCTGGGCACTGTCCCTGAGCTTCTTTTGCTCAAGGATCGTGCTCTACCACTTGAGTCACAGTGCCACTTCCAGCTTTTTTAGCTTATGAGGTACTGAAAGTGAACCCAGGGCTTCATGCATGTTAGGCAAGCACTCTATCACTGAGCCACATTCCCAGCCCCTCATATGTATCTTGACCAGTGTCACCTCTTCCATCATTCTTCCCCCTCTCCACCTACTGCTCTGTGTGTGTGTGTGTGTGTACTGTGTGTGTGTGTACTGTGTGTGTGTGTGTGTGTACTCTGGCTTGAACTGAGGGCCTCAGCACTGTCCCTTAGCTGTTTTTGCTCATAGCTAGTGCTCAACCACTTGATCCTCAGCTCCAGTTTTGGCATTTTGCTAAACTGTAGATAGTAGTCTCCCAGACTTTACTTCTCCAGCTGTTTTTGAACAGTCATTCTCAGATCTCAGCCTTCTGAGTGGCTAGGATTACAGTTCTGAGCCTCTAGTGTCTGGCTCCATCTACAACTTGACATAAAAGATGGAATTACTAAAGGGAAAAAAGATGGACTAATTACCTCTGCTGCAAACAAGAGGAAATAAGTTTCATAAAACACAAGCACAAATATCTCCCCCAAGTGTTAAGGCGCACCCTTACACCTAAACTCTCAACCGTTTGGGGCCAGTTCCACCTCTCTTGATAGCAAGAATCCTAAGAATGCCTGTTTCGTTACACTGTGGATGAAATGATGTCGTGTACAACACGGAGTCCATGAACTGTGAGGCAAGTGTAGAAGGTAGAGTTCCAGTTCTCTTGTGTAACCTTCCACACTCATTCCCCATGCCTGTTTCCTATAAATGTCCTCGTATAATGGAGGACAATAAAGACTCACTGGGTTATTATAAGGTCTATAAGAGATAATGAATGTATATAAAACGTTGAGACGACTGTTAAAGGTGAACTTTATCTTTGGTTAATCGACGTTCAAACTGCGAGCACCGGAGGTCAACCAAAGTCAATCGGGACCCGGCTCCCAAGGAAGGAAGCCCTGGGGGCGGGTCGTGCGGGTGCCTGGGTACTAGACCGCGTCCTAGAGGCCCTTTCTCGGCCGGGGGCGTGGCAATCTTGACAGCCGGGGACCGGGGTCCCAACCGGGTCCACCGAGGCGGGCTCTCTAGGTGCATGGGGCGCGGGCTGCACGCCAAGGCCCGCGGTCCTGGTCCGAGATGGGACATTGCGAGCGGCGCGGCGGCCCAGCGGTTAACCTCTCCACCCCTGCCCTTCAAATCACCTCCAGGCACAGGTAACCGCGGAGCCGCGGCGCCGGCGGACACGCCCCGCTGCCCTACCCCGCCTGCCCGTCTTCAGCTCGGCAGAGCCGCCAGCCCTCCCTCTGCGCGGGCCGGGCAGCGCCGCCTTCTCCGCCCGCACGACCCCGGGCCAGTCCACGCGCCTCCCCGAGCAGGTGGGAAGGGGCGGCCGGGTGCCACTGCGCCTGCGCGGGACCCGGCACGCTCCGCCCCACGCACCGGCTCCGTGGAGGGTCTCTCCCCGCCCCCTCGTCTCCGCTCCCGCTGCTCTGCTCTCACCTGGGGTCGAGCCTGGTAGGCGCGGAGGCAGGGGCCAAGACGCCGGGCCGCCCCCCGACTGGGATGGTACATGATCTTCCGGGAGTGGAGTGGGCGCCTCCCGAGTCCGGCCTCCGGCCTCCTCACAGGGGTGAGCGCGCCCGGGACCCGGCTTCGTGAAGGGGAAAAGTGGGAGGGGGGGGGGCAAGGGCCTGAGGAGGGAAACGGAGATGTTGCGCGCTTGCGTACTGCGGACTCCAGGCAGGCAGCTGAGCGCTCAGTCCGCCCTGACTGCGCTTGCGCTAGTCGGACCGGAGGTTGTCCTAGGGCGCTTGCGCAATACGCCCTGCTTTTTTCCGCAAGCTGTGGCTGAACGCGGTGAAATGAGAATGAAGAGTGGGTGTGACGGAATTAATGACAGTCTCCTTTTTTAACAACTCATGATTGAAAAAATAAATTCTTTATTGCTCTGGTTAAAAATAAGATACACATGGTTCAAAGTGCATAAGAAAGTGGTGAAAGGAGTGAACGAATAAATCCATAATGAAGATTTCGGCTTGCCTGTATCCTTTAGTGAAGGAAAAATTATACTGACTTTCAAAGTGTGGGGAGTGGGGCGCCTGTGCTCACCAGGGCCTGGTGCCGCGAAATTCATGCAAGTTTCGAATGAACCTGGCGTTGAACATGTCCCTACCCACTGTCCAGGACGGGGCTGGAGGAGACTGGGCCTGTGGGGCCTGTGAGGCCTGTGGGGCCTGTGGAGTCTGGGCCTGTGCCTGTGGAGGAACTGTGTGCGTGGGTTCCTCCGCAGACCCATCCTGTGACAAGACCTGCTTCTGATTGGCAGACCTAGTGGGCGGGGAGAAGAGCGAGTTATGGAGGCACTGATGTGGAAATTCAGATTAGGTACCAAATCTTAATGTAGAAGACACATGGTGGATATGCAACCAAAGAATTACTACTGTGTCCCAACTTAACCCTTGAGAAGGGCAAAGCGAAGCACCAGACTTCCACCTATGGAGAGAGAGGCTTGGACCGTGTTAGTTAGGACTGTGGGAGAAGCTGTTGTCCAAACAGTAAGATTTAGGAGATGCAAATAGCTGAGAGTAATGTTAGTCAGAAAGTGTTGGGAGTTGTTTCAGGAGGGCTTTAGACCTCACCTATTCTCTGTTTCCCGTTCCCCCTGCTTCGATCCCTGGTTGCCTGTGGAAATACCAGGCATGTGCATGGGGAGATTGGAGTAGACTGTGTTTGGCTTACTTGATTTGAAAATAAGGAGGGATGAATACTTACCTTTATTGAGGGATGTGGAATTGAGTCCCCCATGGCGGCTGTAGCAGCAGCTTTGGGCTACCAGCCCTGGGGAAGTCCCCCTGTAGAAGAAATGGGAGATGATGGGAAAGAGGCTACAGGATGAAAGATGGGTGGGTATGAAGGAAAAGAATAAGAGAACTAGCACAGGAATAAAGAGAAGAGAGTAATTATCATTGCTAAGGGGCTCTAATCTAAGCTTTGCCCCAGAAAAGTGGAGAGGTATCCCAAGATTTCATGAAGTAGTCTGGTTTCCCTGTTCTAACTGAGGTAATGCATAGTGTGATCTAAGCCATGTCATTTAAAAAGAAAAAAAGAAGCCAGGCACTAGTGGCTCATGTCTGTGATCCTAGCTACTCAGGAGGCTGAGATTTAAGAATCATAGTTCAGGGCTGGAAAGGTGGCTCAGTGGTACAGTGCTTGCCTTGCATGCATGAGGCCCTGGTTTGATTCCTCAGCACCACATAAGCAGAAAAAGCTGGAAGTGGCTCTATGGCTCAAGTGGTAGAGCGCTTTCCTTGAGCTGAAGAGCTTAGGGACAGCACCCAAGCCCAGAGTTCAAGCCCAGGACTGGCAAAAAAAAAAAAAAAAAATCATAGTTCAAAGCCAGCCTGGGCAGGAAAGCCCATGAGGCTCTTATCTCCAATTAGTTATCCCCACACACACAAAAAAAAGCAAGAAGCGGATCTGTAGCTCAAGTGGTAGAGTACTAGCTTGAGCCAAAAAGCTTGGGGACAGTGCCCAGGCCCTGTCTCCAGGACTTCAGGACTAGCATACCCACAAAAAGAGAATCTGTTGGGACTTGCTGCCTTGATGTTTGGTTTGGTAAACATGATTACCATAAGTGTAGGATACCTCAGAGTAGAGGGAAGTAGCGACTAACAAAACCAAATATAGGAGGAAAAGGAGATTTTGCAGAATGACAAATGGACTATCAGTGGAAACAAGGGTTTGGCTTGAGAGAGACAGCCAAGACATCAGAGAGTCAAAGAGTAGGAAGAGGAATCCAGAGAACATTAGTGGATCCCATCCACTCAGGACATCTCAGGATAAAGACTGGTCAGGATGAAGGAGAAGCTACTGAGATAACTGGAGGAGTGGATATAGAAGCCTACCTAGAGTTATCTGATCGCTCTCTTGAGAGGAGACCCAACCTGCAAGAGACAACCAGCGAGTGACAATAAGAGAGGCAGACAGAAGATCCTGGAAGAGGAGTGCTGAGGCTTCGTGGAGGAAGATCTGAAGATGTCAGAAAGAAACATAATGAGAAGGACAGAGGTCTTGAGACCCCAGGAAAACAAGGAGTGGGGCACAAATGAGGCTGACACCTTAAATTCTTTTTTCTTTTCCTTTATGGTACTTTTTTTTTTCCTCGTTGAAAATGTCAATTTAGAAAACACGAAAGAATTCACACTTTATTTAGACAACACACAGAGGGAGAAGAAAAGGGAAGAGTAGGGAGAGGGAGATCCTGCTCCCAAGGATTAAAAAGGGGCACATTGGGGTACCTGGTCTACCATACATTCAAGGGTGGGGAAGGAAGGATCTCTCTATATGCAGGGCATGGAGCAGGGAAGGAAGTCTGGCTATGAAGGAAAGAAGAGAGGAAGGCCAGTGAGGAGTGGCCCCTGTCTCATCTCAAGACAATCTCACAACACAAGAATGTATTAGTATATCTACCAGGGAGGGGTGGGCATGAAGGGGATTTCAGGATTTAACAGATCTTTGAGACCCAGGCCTATCTACAGAAACACGACTAAAAGTAACCCCAAGGAGCCAAGTGCTGGTGACTCACACCTGTAATCCTAGCTACTCAGGAGGCTGCCAGCCTGGGCAGGAAAGTCCGTGAGACTCTTTCTCCAATTAACCACCAGAAAACTGGAAGTTGTGCTGTGGCTCAAACGGTAGAGCTCTCACCTTGAGCAGAAGAGCTCAGGGACAGCGCTCAGGCCCAGAGTTCAAGCCTCACGACCACCACCAGGCAAAAGTAACCCCAGAGTTTTTGCTGGGATCTCCTGTCAAAAACAAAGTCCTTCAGAGAATCTGGATCTGGGGGAAGCAGTGGTGTCTCCTTTAGAGACCTCAAAGCAACATCAGCTTAGTGGTTCCCTGGCATATACACACAATACGTGGAAATGAGGAGTTTGGCAATGTTGAGTGGACTCCTTTGGGGAGCCAGTACTTGTCCTACCTGACTGGGCGGCTCTGAAGAAGAGCTCGCTCATTGGCTGGCACCAGCAGGCTGAGAGAGTAATAAGTGCAGTAGGTGGCATAAAGCAGTATTAGAGCCACCAGTGGCCACTGTAGAGGAAATTGGGATTATTACATGGACAGAACTCCTTAAAAGGTTTCCCTGGAAAAAGAAGGCGCTTAGACCTTCCATAGTGGTCTGGAGTCTGCTGGCAAGCAAGTGTGCTTCTCTAGAAACTAAGTAGGAGCCACCGAGGCGGGGCGTAGGGGTCTGGCAACAGATTGGGCTGTGGGGGAGTGTTCAGAGCCCAGGTTGAGAGAACAAGGGTTCGTTCCTTCTATGATAAGAAAAGCTACAAAGTATTAGGCTATTTGGGACCCTGACAACCCAGTTGTCCAAGGAAGGGAAAGGACTCTGACGGGTCCTGTCAGGTTCCACTGGGTCCTGAAGGATGCAGTAGAAGAGTGGGTCAGGTTCTCGGGGAGAAGGGACTCTGCCCAACCCCAGGTCTCCCATGGACACAGAGGGAAAAAGGGGGGAGGATGGTCAGTATCGGCTCTCATCAGAACGGGGAAGGGAGCTATGGAAGGATGTTATGGACAGGAGGAAGGGAGAGGGAAGATGGGGAGAGAGAAAAACAGAGAAGTCAGAGTTGAAGAAGTACAGAGAAATAAAGAAGAAGCCCACCTCTTGCTTGCTGGGAAGGGCTCTTGGCACAAGGCATTGGCCTTGGAACCCAAGGGCTCCCAATCTGTGCGACACAGTCCCCATCCCCACAAGTGCTAAACCCACATCCCTTGTCCTTGAAGGCTGGGGGTGGGGGGGCACCCAGTGGAACTCAAGTCTTCCCATTCTGCCATACAACCCTCTCACCAACACCAATATCTCCTTTGTTCTTTTCCCCAGAGCAATTCCACAAATCTATGTAAATGTATTTTTCTTGAAAAGATTGTAAAACTCTTCCCATCCACCAATCATTGCTTCATACTTCACATTTCTGATAGATTCCAGTGAACCTCCTCTGACAGGCTTGAGGCTGGCCAACTGAACCCTCCAACTCCTATTACCTGGTGCGGCGACGCTGAGCGGGGCTGCCCCCAGGGTCGGTGGCCAGCAGCAGGCGGGCAGTAGGGTGGGGAGGACAGAGGCGCAGAGAACGCAGCAGCTCTTGCTCTGGCACAAAGGGGCGGAGGGGACCCCGATCTGGTGAGTTCCCCAGGCTGCTGGAGCGTGGGGGTGGGTGCGTTGGAGGTGTGGCACGGCGAGGGGCCCTGTTTAGGGGCCAAGGGGGCTCCACAGCTACCTTCAGAACTGAGGAGAGGAATAAAAGGCAGGACAAAAGAAAAAGAACACAGAAAAGTCATGACGGTAAGGATTAGGAAGAAAACACATCAGTTTTTTTGTCGGTCGTGAGGCATGAATTCAACTTGGGCCCTCTCCCTCAGCTCTTCAGTTCAAGGCTAGCACTCTACCACTTGAGCCACAGCACCACTTCTGGCTTTTTCTGTTTATGTGGTGCTAAGGAATTGAACTCAGGGCCTCATGCATGTGAGGCAAGCATTGTACCACTGAACCACCTTCCCAGCTCACAGATAGGTTCTTTTAAAAAGCATCATCCTGGGCTGGGAAGGTGGCTCAGTGGTAGAGTGCTTGCTTTGCATGCATGAGGACCTAGGGTTCGATTCCTCAGCACCACATAAGCAGAAAAAGCCGGAAGTGGGGCTGAGGCTCAAGTGGTAGAGCACTAGTCTACAGCTGAAGAGCTGAGGGACAGCGCCCAGGCCCAGAGTTCAGGCCCCACGACCAAAAAAAACAAAAATAAAAAAGGCATCATCCTTCTCTAAGCACCCTCTTTCACAGTGTTAAGATCCCTAGCCTGGGCTGGGAATGTGGCTTAGTGGTAGAGTGCTTGCCTAGCATGCATGAAGCCTTGAGTTCCATTCCTCAGTACCACATACACAGAAAAAGCCAGAAAAAAATAGCACTGTGGCTGAAGTGTTAAGAGTGCTAGCCTTAAGCAAAAGCAGCTCAGGGACAGTGCCCAGGACTGAGTTCAAGCCCCAGGACTGGGGGAAAAAAAAAAAAGATCCCAAGCCTGTTTACCCTACCCCAGCCCCTCTTACATTCTCGGTCACTGGAGGAGTATGGCTTAATCTCTCCTTCTGCCCTCTTGGGTGGCAGCTTCCTTGCTGGAGCTGGGGGGAGTGGGGAGCAGACAAAGGGAAGCATTAGAAAATATTCTTTGCACCCCTCCGCCCCACCACACCCCACACAACCCCAAACCTCTGCTCCCTGACACCACAGTTCCTTCTGGGAATGCCATCACAGAAGCCGTGCTGTGGCAAAGCCAGCACACCAAAGGAATTGGGGGAGGGGAATGCTGGAGCACTTTTGGGGAGAGCCAGAAGGAGTAGGCCAAACACAGTTACAGGAGAAAAACCCAAGGGGAGACTGGGGGCCTGGGAAATGCGGGGAAAGGCGGCCGAGGGGAGGTGAGCTCTTACTGTCCGTGGGTGCTGTCAGGCCCCCCTGGGGTTCTGGGGCAGTGGAATGGTCCCAGCTAGGCCAGCGAGGACCCTGAATTCCTCTAGATGAGATGGACAAAGTCCTTGGTTAATTGGGAAATGCTCTGGAGAGGTAGAGGGGGGTGGGGTAGGGAAAACCTCTCCTTCCTGGGCAAAAAAAGATGTGGAGAGACTAAAATTTTATCAAGCTAAGAAAAAAAAAGGGTGAGGGAAAATTATAGGCATCTGCAAAGTTGCTCTCTGTATGTGGGAGCTGACTGATGTGCTGGCCAAGGCTCAGCCTCCGGCTTCCTCTTAGGTTCTCTACCACGTGAGACAGAGCAGCCCTGTGGGCTGATTGGCTGAAGCCTTCACCAGGGCGCTCCCCGCATCCCCGCAGCCTCACTGTCCTCCCTGCCTGCGCAGGAGCACACAGGTGCCGCTCTGGAAACCAGCAGGGGCAGGGATATAAAGAGCCTTTCAGTGTCTGATGCCGGTAGATGCTAACCACAGGCCACGCACTGTTCTCTCTCTAGGTTAAATATTACTCCCTTCCCTGGGGACAGAGGAGGGTGAGGGCTGGCTGCAAGGACAGCCCAGGCAGGGGCCCTTCTGTGCCAGCAAGCACTGCACAGCCAGTGAAGGCTGCACCACTCTCCTGGAGGCTGTATTGAGGGGAGGAGGAGGGGGGCTCAGGCTGGTAGATGGACATGTGAGTGTGCAAATGGGATGGAGAACCTATACAGTGCTGCACGTTTGATTTCTCCAGGTCAATTTTCATTACGTAGTTTAAAATGTTATAAGGCAAACACTGGTGGCTCATGCTTGTAATCCTACTCAGGAAGCTGAGATCTGAAAATCATGGTTCAAAGCCAACCTAGGCAGAAAAATCTATGACAGTCTTATCTCCGACCAACTAGTAAAAGCCAGAAGTGGAGATATGGCCCAAGTGGTACAGTGCCAGCCTTAAGCAAAAGAGCCAAGTGAAAGCCCTTAAATTCAAGCCTAAATACAAAAAAAGTTACAAATATTGAGTGTTATCTTCTCAAACTAATATTTCAACTGTGGACCATTCATGTCACTATGCCAAGTCTGGAAATGGAAGGACTGCTTGATTGGCCAGTCCCTGTCTGGCTGAGAGAAACCTGAGCCATTTACAAAGGAAAGCGACTGTGGCCTACTTTGAGGACCAAAGCAAGGGATTCCATTCACATCAAGCCTTAAACAGGTTCTGAAGAGCTTGCTTCATTAAAAACCTGGCCTCTTTATATGGGGCTGAGGGTGTGATCTATTGGTGCAGCTCATTCTTTAGCATGTGAGAGGCCCCTAGGTCCTTGACAAGGATAAAATACACAGTGTTCCTATGAGGGCAGAGCCAAACCAGGATATGACTGCTGGCAACCTGGGTTGCTCTGAGCTTTTCTGAAATTGCCCACAAATAGCACTGCTGGAGCCTCTAGCGAAATCTGCCATCACTGTACTACAGTTCTACCCATTCAATGCAGGCTTTACCAGCAGGTGTGGGGTCGAGCGCAGCAGCACGAGAGTGTCGAGTTGCCCTCAGAGAGGGAGCAGGGGGCCCTGTGAGGAAGGAAGCGGCGGTGGCCCTCAGTGGGGGCCAGTGGGACCAAGAGCCCACTTTCCTTCCCCTCTTCCCAGCTATGGAACCAATAAAAGGTGAGAAGACTTACGGTGTTGATGGGCAAAGAACCCTTCAAAGATCACAAAGTTGTTCACCTAGAAGATGAAGCAAATAAAATATAATTGCCCATTCAACCACTCAGCACTTACTTTGTTTCAGAACTTGTTCCAGAAAAACAAGGAACAAAAGCCAGTTCTTGTCGTTAGTGACAGATCAGTCAAAATCCCAGACCCAGCAAACAGATCCTAAATTTCATGTCCAGCAAAAAAAAAAACACCTCAGATAGTACTTAAGCAAATTGTGTATAGGGTGAGTGCGTGCATGTTTGTGTATGTACCAGTACTAGGGCTTGAACTCAGGGACTTTTGCTCTCACTTGGCTTTTAGCTCAAAGCTGGCACTCTACCAGTTGAGCCACACTTACTAGTTAATTGGAGTCTCAAGGATCTGTCTGCTTGAAACCTTGATCCTCAGGTCTTAGCCTCCTGTATAACTAGGATCATAGGCATAAGACACCCGTACCTGGCCCCAAATAGTTTATTAACAGGATAAAATAGGCTGGAGGCATGATAAATCAAGTAATAGACTGTCTATCTACTAAAGGGTAAGGCCCCCTTGAATATAAAGCAGAATACCAGAGAGTAGTTAAGTATGAGTAGATCAGAGCAAGTGTAAAAGTACCCAAGCTCAATATCAGTGCTGAAAACCAAGTAAATAAATAAAATTTGTATGCCTCAAACATACTATCAAAAGGGGCTAGGATACAGTTGAGAAGGTGGCTCAGTGGTAGAGTGCTTGCCTCGCATGCATGAGGCCCTGGGTTTGATTCCTCAGCACCACATAAGCAGAAAAAGCCAGAAGTGGTGCTCAAGTGGTGGCTCAAGTGGTAGAGTGCTAGCCTTGAGCTGAAGAGCTCAGGGACAGCACCCAGGCCGAGTTCAGGCCCCATGACCAGAAAAAAAGCGGGGGAGGGCCTGGGAATGTGGCTTAGCAGTAGAGTGCCTGCCTAGCATGCATGAAGCCCTGGGTTCAATTCCTCAGTACCATATACACAGAAAAATTCAGAAGTGGCACTGTGGCTCAAGTGGTAGGGTGCTAGCCTTGAGCACAGACATGCTCAAGGACAGTGCCCAGGCCCTGAGTCTAAGCTCCAGGACTGGCAAAAAAAAAAAAAAGGGAGGATTGGGTGGGGGGTAGGGGGGGATGCTGGGAAGGGATGTGAAGGGTAAACAAAGGAGGAGGCTGCAATGCTTGATAAGAAATGTATGCATTATCCTGCCCATGTAATTGTAACCCCTCTGTACACAAAAATAAAATAAATGTTCACAAAAATAAAATAAAATTAAATTTAAAAAAAAGCTGCAATACTGTCAACAAAGTGAAAAGTGAGGCATGGTGGCTCTTCCATGTAATCCCAGTACTTGGGAGGTTGAGGCAGAAGGATACTGAGTTCAAGGTTAGCCTGTACCACATAGCAAGACCCTGTCTAAAAAGAGACAAGGGGGAAAAAAAGGAAGTGAAAAGGCAACCCATAGAATGGGGGGAAATTTTAAGTGTGTTATATCTAGAATATAGAAGGGTGTTATATCTAGAACATATAAAGAACTTTTACAGAAAATGCAGTCAAGAATTCAATGTATATCCTACAAAATTAAGAAAAGCGAGGGGCTGGGCATCAGTGGTTCATACCTTCATCCTAGCTACTCAGGAGACTCAGATCTGAGGATCAGGAATAAAAGCCAGCCCAAGCAGGAAAGTCTGTGATACTCATCTCCAATTAACAAGCAAAAAGGCCAAAAACACTATATGGCTCAAGTGGTAGACTGCCAGCCTTAAGCAAAAAGGCTTTAGGACAGCCCAAAGCCCTGAGACCAGTGCAAAAAAAAAGAAAAGAAAGAAAAAAATTTAAAGCAGAAACTCTTGAAGACATGGCTAACCCAAAACCAAGTAGCTATGATGGGTAGAGTTGGGCATCAACCACTAGACTTCTGCTTTAAGTTGTAAAGTTTCAGCTAAGAATACAGTGTAGAAATTAAAGAGTGAGCTGGAAATGTGACTTATCGGTAGAGTACTTGCCTACCATGCATGAAGCCCTAGGTTAAATTCCTTAGTACCACATAAACAAAAAGCTGGAAGTTGCACTGTTGCTCAAATTGGTAGAGTGCTAGATTTGAGTAAAAGAAGCTCGGGGACAGTGCCTAGGCCCTGAGCTCAAGTCCCAGGACTAGCAATAAAAAAAAAGAGTGTCGGCTCAATGGTAGAACACTTGCCTTCCATGCACTAGGACATAGATTCAATCCCTAGCACTGTGCATCTGCAGTCCCAGCTGCTCTAGAGGCTAAGGCAAGATGATCCATTGAGCCTAGGAGGTCAGGGGTAGCTTGCACAACAATAGTGAGACTGTGTCTCAAAAGGTCAGTAGATGGGTACTGATGGCTACTCAGGAGGTTAAGAGCTAAGGAACACAGTTCAAAGACAGCTCTGGCAGAAAAGCCCCTGAGACTCTTTATCTCTAATTAACTACCAAAAATCCAAAATAAAGCTGTGGTTCAAACTGGTAGAGCACTATCCTTGAGCACAAAAGCTCAGAGACAGCATCTAAGTGCTTAGTTCAAGCCCCAGGACTGCCTTTCCCTCTCTTCCTCCTTAAAAAAAAAAATAAAGTAGATCAAATCTGGGCCTCTACCACTTATTAGCTGTGTGAAGGTGGTCAAGTTCCCAAATGTATAAACCCAAAACAAGGTTAATAATAACACCTACTTCAAAGAGATGTGTAAGAATCGACTGAAATGATGCAGGAAGATGCTACTCAGAGCTCACAGAAAGCTATCTACTATCTGCAGTCTTCACTGCTCTGGCTTTCCTGCAAAGTGGCTATGTGATAGATGACAAATACTGCTCTCCTGCTCTCTGCTGCCTCCTAATGGAGAAATGCACTGTGGAAGGACTTTCTCAGTATACCCTGCCTAGACTTTGCTGTCATGTCTACCAGTCTACCCTCATCTTGGCCTACCACTCAGGTCACCAGAATAGCTAGGAGTGCCTTGGAAAGGTGGTTTAATTCCGGCCAGGGATAGCTTTGAACTGCAATCCTCATATCTCATGGTAGAGTAGCTAGGATTACAGATGTGAGCCACCAGCACCCAGCTTCTTCTGTTGGTTTTTCTATGTGGAAAACACTTTAACCTGCATACTTTGACCACCTAACAAGAATTCACCTTTGTTTTGGGGGTACTAGAGTTTGAACTCAAGGCCTACTTAGGCAAGTGCTCTACAACTTGAGCCATGCTAACCATCTTTTTTGTGTTTGTGTGCCAGTCCTGGGGCTTGAACTCAGGGCCTGGGCACTGTCCCTGAGCTTTTTTGCCCAAGGCACTCTTATCAGTTGAGCCACAGGACCACTCCCTGCTTTTTCTGTTTATGTGGTACTGAGGAATCGAACCCAGGACTTCATGTATGCTAGGCAAGCACTTTCCCAGCCTATTCCCAGCCCATCTTTTTTTTTTTTTTTTAATGTTGAACTTGAGGCCTGAGTGCTGTCCCTGAGCTCTTTTTGCTCAAGGCTAGTGCTAACTTATGCCCGCTTATCTTTGTTTTTATTTAGTTTAGTTTTAAAAATATAGAACACATTAGGATTACAGATGGCTCATCTACTCAGATTTAGTATGTATGTATACATGTATTTGGATTTGTTTACAGATAGCTCATCTATTTAGATTTACTTAGATATATATACTGCCTCATTGTGACAGTGCTAGGGCTTGAATTCAGGGCCCCTTTTCTCACTTGGCTTTTCCCCCTCAAAGTTGACATTCTGCCACTTGCACATCTGCCACTTGCATATCTGCCACTTGCCACATCAAGCTTTTTCTGGTTAACTGGAGAGAAATCTCTTGATTTTCTGTGCCCTCGCTGGTGCCAAATGGTGATGCTCAGATCTCAGCATCCTGTGTAGTTAGGATTGTAGGTTGGGCCCAGCACCCAGCTTTATTTTGTTTTTGAGACAGGATCTTGTTTTTTTTGGTTACAGGGCTTGAACTCTGGGCCTGGGCTCTGTCCCTCAGCTCTTCAGCTCAAGGCTAACACTTGAGCCACAGCACCACTTCCGGCTTTTTCTGCTTATGTGATACTGAGGAATCGAACCTACAGACTCATGCATGCAAAGCAAGCATTCTACCACTGAGCCACCTTCCCAGCCAGACCTTGCTATCTTTCCCTGGGCAGCCCTTGAACTCCCAATCCTCTTACCTCCATCTCCCAAATGGTTAGATTATGGGTGTACACCATCATACTCCTTTTTTTTTTTTTGGCTGGTTCTTTGGCTTGAACCCAGGGCCTGGGCTCTGTTCCTGAGTCTCTCTGTGCTCATGGCTAGCACTTTACCACTTGAGCCACAGTGCCACTTCCAGTTTTTGGTGGTTAATTGGCGATAAGAGTCTTATTGGGCCGAGTGCTGGTGGCTCATGCCTGTAATCCTAACTACTTAGGAGGCTGAGATCTGAGGATCACTGTTCAAAGATAGCTCAGTCAGGAAAAGTCCATGAGACTCTTATGTCCAAAAAAACAACTCAGAAAAGCCGGAAGTGGCTCTGTGGCTCAAGTGGTAGAGTGCTAGCTTTGAGCTGAAGAGTTGAGGGACAGCACCCAGGCCCAGAGTTCAAGCCCCACAACCGACCAAAAAAAAAAAAAAGAAAAGAAGAAAAAAAAGAGTCTTGCTGAGACTTTTCTGCCTGGGCTGGCTTCAAAACACAATCTCAGATCTCAGCTTCCTGAGTAGCTAGGATGACAGGCGTGAGCTACCAGCACCTGGTGTTCTTAGCTCTTAACTCACTTGACCAGCAACACTTGGCTCAGCAAACCATTTGTTCCCCCTGGAAACACTTTCTTTAACTTTCTAGGTCACTAACTTTTAAACTTCCATTTACTTCAGAAGTCTGTCCTTGGTTGTGTTTACTAGGCCTTCTTTCTGGTCTTTCCCCCCACCCCCACCCCATGGTCTAGTTGTTTTGAAGGAGATAGTTTTGAGACAGGGCCTCACTATGTAGCCAAGCCGGGCCTCAAACTCTTGATCCTCTGCCCCTGGATGCTATCCCAGAGCTAGTGCTACCACTTTGAGCTACAGCACTGTTTCTGGTTTTCTGTTTAATTGGAGATAAGAGTCTCATGGACCTTCCTAAGCTCTGGCTGGCTTCAAACCTCAATCCTCAGATCTCAGCCTCCAGGGTAGCTAGGATTATAGGGGTGAGCGATCTGTGCCAGCTCAAATTTAGTGTTCTTCCCTAACTTCTTAAGAGTGCTCAAGGGCACAAGCAAATACTTTTTCTTTGGCAATATCCTATCTGATTGCTTTAAATATCAGTGCATGCTGAAAACTTTCCACTTCAAATCTATTCCCCAGGGGATCTCCAGGGGAAATACCCCATTGTCTACTCAACTAGACCTATCTATCACAGACCTCTCCTACAGACTCCTTGGCTGAGAGTGCAGCTCCATTGCAGAGTGCTTGTCTAGCATTTGATTCACTCTCTAGCAACACACCAAACACACACAAACACAAACACACACACAGAGCAAATAAATAATATAAATTCAGAGGGCACATGTTCTTTCCCAAGGAAGTCAGATCTAAATCATAGACATATACGAAAACATCTACAGGGCCGTATGCATATATAAACAAAGTATGGCATATGCAGGGAAGGATTCTAATGGTGTAATGAATTCCTTTGAACAACTAGCATACTTTACCAAAATGAATATGAGGAGACTGACCCATGTTTTGTCAGAGGGGGAGATGGTGAAGGGGTGGGGAAAGATGGAAAGAAGAAAGGTAGGTGAATACAGTTATAATATCTGTAGCTCATACTTAAAAACAGAACCAGGTAACTAGAGGACATAGGTGGGGTTGGGCCACATAGGGGAGAATGATGAAAATGTGACATTAATCAAGATGCATTGCATTCCTTTTTTTGACAGTCCTGGAGTTTGAACTCAGGGCCTGGGTGCTGTCCCTGAGCTTCTTTTGTTCAAGGCTAGCACTTTACCACTTGAGCCACAGCACCACCTCTGGCTTTTTCTGTTATGTGGTACTAAGGAATCGAACTCAGGGCTTCATGCATGCCAAGCAAGCACTCTACCATTAAGCTACATTCCCAGCCATGCATTGTATTCTTACACTGACATGTTGGATTAAAAAATCTTTGCACACCTACTTAAATACAATAAAAGAAAAAGAAAAAAGAAAAAATTAAAAAGTAAATAAAAATAAAAATTTTGCCACAATGTTAAATGGGGGGGGGGATAGGAGGAAGGGAGAATCAAGGGAAAGGGATAAGAATAATTGAGCAGGGGAATAATCAAAGTACATCATATGCCTGTATGGAAATGTCACAATGAAACCCCTCACATTGTACAATTACTATTATACTATTAAAAATTTTAAATAATAATACAAAAAAAGCCAGGTGCCAGTGTCTCATGCCTGTTAATACTAGCCACTCAGGTGGTTGAGATCTGAGGAATGCAGTTCAAAGCCAACCCAGGCAGGAAAAAGTCTCATGGGAAACTTTTTTTGTTTTTTCCAGTCCTGGGGCTTAAACTCAGGGCCTGGGCACTAGCCTTGAGCTTCTTTTGCTCAAGGCTAACACTCTACCACAGTGCCACTTCTAGCCTTTTCTGTGTATGTGGTACTGAGGAATCAAACCCAGGGCTTTATGCATGTAGGCAAGTATTCTACCACTAAGCCAATGTCCCAGCCCCAGCATGGGAGACTCTTATCTCCAGTTAACCACCAGAAAACAGGAAGTAGCACTATGGCTCAATGGTAGAGTGCTAGCCTTGAGCAAAAAGAGCTGGGGGACAGCTACCAGGATCCAAGCTGACAAACAAACAAAATCCATTATCTCAATATCTACCCCAAAGCTAACCTAACTACTATCTTACTTAGTGCATCTTCATCCTTCCAACTGTTGAGGCTTTGGAGTCAACTTTAACTCCTCACTTTTTCTCAGGAATTCTCATTTGATTTACCTTCAAAATATTTAAAAATTTCCAGGTACTGGTAGCTTATATCCATACTCCTATACTTAGGAGGGTAAGATCCAAAAGATCATTGTTTGAAACCAGCATGTTCAGAAAAGACTGGGAACCTCTATCACCAAAAGTAATTCGTAAAAAGCCAGGCAAGTTAGGCACTAGTGGTTCACACCTGTAATCCTGGCTACTCAGGAAGCTTAGATCTGAGCATCACCATTCAAAGTTAGCCTGGGCAGGAAAGTCATTGAGACTATTTATTATCTCCAATTTAGCCTCCAAGAAGCCAGAAGGGTATCTATGGCTGAAGTGGTAGATTACTAACCTTGAGGGAAAAAACTAAGGGACAGTGTCCTGGCCCTGAGTTCAAGCCCCAGTACTAGCACAAAAAAAGCAAAAAGCAGACCTAGAAGTATGGCTCAAGTGGTAGAGCTAGAGTAAAGTACATCAGCAGCACAAGTAAGCAAAGCCAGTGTGAGGTTCTGAGTTCAAACCCCAGTACCACAAATAAATAAATGCAACAAAAACAAGATTGATCTTTCTCCCCATTATCTCCTACAGCTCATCTACTACATTCATCCTGATTCATATCACTTTTCTAGACACATCCCCACACTGTGGATTTTGCCCTAGCCATTCTCTCTATCTAGGGATGCTGTCCATCCCAGACACTCTAAGATACTGCCCAAATGATATGTTCAGTGAGAACTTCCTAATAATATATGAACCTGCATTCATATACACCCACATTGGATTACCCACATTGGCACTCCTAATCTGCTTACTTGTTCTCATTTTTCCAGAGCACTTCTCATTAACCATATTATACTTTTCTTGTCTATATGTGTCTCTCCAAACAGAATATGAGCTCCACAAAAGCAGACATATTTGTCTATTTAACTGACTGAAGTATTCTTCGTGCCCACAACAGACACTAAAAATATTTGCTGAATGAATGGACAGCATCAGTAATACATTACTGCAGCTACTTACAAACAAGATCACCTTCCCCGTGATGGAGCAAAGTTTCCTGAGGATAAGGAATGTATATTATTGTAGCCCTCCAATAAATATTGACTTATTAAGTAATGGCTTGTGTAAAAACAAGGTGGTAGAAATGAGCTGAGTGTGCTGGACATGAAAATGAGGCATGCAAAACAACCCGTGATAAAGAACCAAAACATGTGAGGGTGAAATAGCTGTGGGATGCACAATAGTACCAGAAGAAAAAGAGAGTTGTATAAAATAAATTCTACGTGAAGGGAATAAAGAACTCTTGGAAAGCATCACTTTGTTGCCCCAAATAAATGAATTCAATGAAAATGTCCAGTGAGGTTCTATCCTTTGAGCCTCTAACCTGTGGGACAGTAGTCTCCAGGTTGTAGTGCTTATTCAGGAACTTCAGCAGCTTCTGCGAGGGTCGGTCAATGGCCAGTTGGTGTGGTTCCACTCGCTCCTTCTGCAGGGAATAAGAGATTCAGGGTAGGAAGAAGTATCAGAAGAGCATGCCAACAGGAATTCAGGAATTGAGGAGGGAATAGGAGGAAATGGGAAAATTGGGGGAAGGGAGAATAGCAAGGCCCTTGGAAGGACAAGGGACAAAAGAGCTTTTTCTCAGATGAACAAGTGAAGAGATAATGATACCTGTAACATATATTGAAAGAGCTCTTGCCCATGGCCATGACGCTGCAGAGACTCATGGATGTAAAAATCCAGGATACATAGTGGTTCTACCTCATTGTGAGCCTCACGATCATCCTAAAACACAAAGAACAATAAATATCTTTTAGGATCCAGGCATCTTTGCTGCCTTCCAATCTTTAATAATTTTATTCTCTCAATCCAATATAGAAATCCAGCCTCCAGTAACACTCACCAATACAAAGAGTTTCTTGTATCCAACTTTAAGGAAACCAATAATGGCTCCCTTCCCAGCCCTGTAGGATGGAGAAAATAATGAACAAGCTTGTGGCAGCTGTCTAGAAAAGACAAAAAAGTAAAAGAAGGGAGAAGGGCTGTGGGAGGAAGGAATGAGGGTATGGAAAAGCATTATGCACTCACGGTCTGGCTGAAGTGTCTTTGAGCACATAAATAACATGGCGGTTACTTTGCATTCTTGATGCACTGGTGATAGGAGCAGGAAGATGCTGGGCCTGTCAGGGAGATTTTTTTAATTTTTCCAGTCCTGGCTTGAACTCAGGGCCTGAGCACTGTCCCTAAGGTTCTTTTTGCTGGTTGTGGGGCTTGAACTCTGAGCCTGGGCACTGTCCCTCAGCTCTTCAGCTCAAGGCTAGCGCTCTACCACTTGAACCACAGTGCCACTTCCGGCTTTTTCTGCTTATGTGGTGCTGAGGAATCAAACCCAGGGCCTCATGCATGCAAGGCAAGCACTCTACCACTGAGCCACCTTCCCAG
>NW_012267354.1:767148-769015 GCF_000151885.1 Dipodomys ordii
AAAAAAAGTGAACAGACCTTATAGAAAGTAATTGCCATTTATCTTGGAAGAACTATTTAGATAGTCTTCTTACAGAGATACTTGATCTTTTTTTTTTTTTTTTTCTTTTTTGGTTGGTTGTGGGGCTTGAACTCTGGGCTTGGGCGCTGTACCTGCACAATTCAGCTCAAGGCAAGTGCTCTACCACTTGAGCCACAGTGCCACTTCCAGTTTTCTAGTGGTTTTTATTGGAGATAAGATTCTCATGGACTTTCCTGCCCAGGCTGGCTTTGAACCATGATCCTCAGATCTCAGCCTCTTGAGTAGCTAGGATTACAGGCATGAGCCACTGTCACCTGGCTGATACTTCATCTTTTGTCTATATATAAATGTTTCAGCATAAGTATCTCCATTAAGACTTCCCCCATGGGCTGGGAAGGTGGCTCAGTGGTAGAGCGCTTGCCTTGCATGCATGAGGCACTGGGTTTGATTCCTCAGCACCACATAAACAGAAAAGAAAAAAGAAAAAAAAAAAGACTTCTCCCAAATACCTGTTGTCCAACTGCATAAGCAAGGAGTGCTCCAAGGAAAAACTATTCTGGTACAGACAGTGCTATTAGGCTAACCTGTGTATGGGGCATGGAAGATAATACCCGTGTGAGCGCAGACAAACTGCTCCAAGAGCTTCACATTCTGTGGAAGAGAAAAAAACATAAGCAGAGGGAGAAGTAGCAAGACCTTTGGAGATTAAAAATATACAATCCCAACTCATCCAGAAAGATATCTTTGTGTCCTCTGGATGCTACCCTCCTTCATTTCCCAGTTTTAATCCCATAAATTCACTGTTTTTGTTTTTACCAGTCCTGGGGCATGAACTCAGGGCCTAGGCCTAGCTTCTTTTCCTCAAGGCCAATACTGTATCACTTGAGCCACAGCGCTACTCTGGCTTTTCCTGTTTATGTGCTACTGAAGAATCAAACCCAGGGCTTCATGCATGAAAGGAAAGCACTCTACTGCTAAGCCACATTCCCAGCCCCCCCCCTTTTTTTGTCTGTCATGAGGCTTGAACTCTGAGCCTGGGCACTGTCTAAAAATAATGTTCTAGGGCTGGGAAGGTGGCTCAGTGGTAGAGTGCTTGCCTTGCATGCATAAGGCCCTGGGTTTGATTCCTCAGCACCACATAAACTTTAGAAAAGGCCAGAAGTAGTGCTGTGGCTCAAGTAGTAGAGTGCTAGCCTTGAGCTGAAGAGCTAAGGGACAGTGCCCAGGCCCAGAGTTCAAGCCCCAGGACCAACCCACAAAAACAAAACACAACAACAACAAAGGAATGATGTTCTAATATGTACAAACAGTCAAGGTATATAACAGTATAATGGATATTATACATAAATACATGATTAAAAACCTTACAGTTTTAACTATAGTAAATGACATAAAAGCTGGGTGCTGGTGGCTCACACCAGCTACTCAGGCCAGCAGTTCACAGCCAGCCCAGACAGGAAAGTCTGTCACACTCTTATCTCCAATAAATCACCAGAAAACCAGAAGTGGCACTGTGGCTCAAGTAGTAGAGCCCTAGCCATGAGCTGAAGAGTTCATGGACAGCACCCAGGCCCAGAGTTCAAGCCCCATGACTGACAAAAAAAAAAAAAAAAGCTGGGTGCTAGTGGCTTATAACTGTCATTTTAGCTATTCAGTAGACCAAGGATTATGGTTCAAAGCCAGCCCAGGCAGGAAAAGGATGTGACTCATCTTCAATTAACTACCAGAAAACTGGAAGTGGAGCTGTGACTCAAAGTGATTGAGTGCTAGCCTTGGGCAAAATGGCTCTCAGACAGAGCCTAGGCCCTGAGTTCAAGCTCCAATTCTCTCTCTCTCTCTCTCTCTC
>NW_012267354.1:770431-774026 GCF_000151885.1 Dipodomys ordii
CTTTTTCTGCTTATGTGGTGCTGAGGAATCAAACCCAGGGCCTCATGCATGCAAGGCAAGCACTCTACCACTGAGCCACCTTCCCAGCCCCCTAAGCTTCTTTTGCTCAAGGCTAGTACTCTACCAATTGACCACAGCACCACTCCTGGCCTTTTCTGTTTATGCTGAGAAATCAAAACCAGGACTTCATGCACGCTAGGCTAGCACATTCCCAGCCCAGAAGGCAGATATTTTGCAAGTCCTTAGGTACCAATGGACCTAGGCCTCCCTTATGTGCCCATCCCCCCAAATCCTCCTTTACTTTATGCCCCAATACCTTAGCAGAGGCTTTGCCCAATTCATCTACGATGGTCATTATTTGCTGCTGCAGATCAACACTGTAGAGACAAAGAGTCAGACATTCACTGAATTAGTGGTCCCTGGTCAGTCATTCCTGGGACTGGGCTACAGCTTCAACACAGGTTCAACGTTTAAGGCCCTTCTGCCTTAGCTTGAGAGTCTTCCAAATGCAATCCCACCCTCTGGAACCCAAACATTTGCTAGAGCTTTCAAGATGGTCCCCTCCCTTCTCCCTAGTTAAGATTACTAAGAAGCAGTGAGGTCAATCACAGACTGTTAACGACCAGATAGGACACAAAGGGTAAAAAAGGTCACAGATTTAAGAACGGATCTAGTCCATTAGGTTTAAGGTCAAAAGTCATCAAAAGGGCGGAGCCGGGACCTCAAAAGGAAAGGCTAGTAATCTGTGAGAAGGGGGCGTGGTGCCTGGACCCGGCTCAGAGGGAAACCGGGAGGGAAGGGCCATGGGGCGGGCTTGAGGTGTCACCGGGCCGGCGTTGTGGTTCCGGGTCGGCGGGCCGGGGGCCGCAGGTGCTGGTCCAGCACCGTGATCCGCTCCGGGAGCAGCGCGTCCACATCAAACGGGAACTCCATGGCCCATTGTGCGAGACGGGACCCGCCCGCACGAGATGTCACTTCCGCCCTGAGGCCCCGCCCCGCGCGCCTTTATTTCCAGGCGCGGGGGGGGCGGGGGCTCTGGGACCGCCCCCGGGCGGGCCGCCCTCCGCCCCCAAGCCCAGCAGGGAAGCGATCTCCGTGTCTCCAAACCAGCTGTACCTTCGCCAAGCAGCTCCAGTGATGCCAGCGCAACGCTTGTTTCCGGGGCCTAGTATTTCACTCCTAAGGCTCCTTTAGGTCCCCAGTGAGCAGCTGGGAACACGAACAGAGCTAGGGGGTTGAGGGGTAGAGGGAGGGGTCACAGAAGCCATCCAGCTAGGTTGGTGCACCTGTCTCTGCCAGGTGTGATCCAGAGCCACAAGAAGCGCTAGTTTAAGTTAGACCCCTCCCCCTCCCCCCTGCCGCAGTGGATTTCTTATATAAAAAGTTAGCATCATTGAGCAACCCTGCCCCAGATACTATTTAATATGAAATGGCAAAGCAAAGCCAGAGGTTGGAGAAACAGTTTTATTGTGGAAATGCTAAGCAAGTCTGAAAGTGACAGTTGAAAGCACACATAGAGATCTGGGTTCCCATACACATCTACACTGCCCTCCCCCAACTTCAAATGGATTTGTCTCTTTAACAATTATTTTCTTTCTGTGTCTGTCACTGGCAAAAACGACATCATTTTCCAGGTAAATCCCACTGCATAATACTAGAAACTGGGGGCTGGGAAGGTAGCTCAGTGGTAGAGTGCTTGACTTGCATGCACGAGGCCCTCGGTTTGATTCCTCAGCACCACATAAGCAGAAAAAGCCGGAAGTGACGCTGTGGCTCAAGTGGTAGAGTGCTAGCCTTGAGCTGAAGAGCTGAGGAACAGCCTCCAGGCCCAGAGTTCAGAGCCCATGACTGACTAAACAAAACAAAACAAAAAACTAGAAGCTATCTCCTAATTCTTCAGACCTCCCCTGTGCACAAATCCTATGGTGCATTCTGAGGGTCCTCTTTGGAGGCTTCAGCTTGTGGTTTGAGAGGCAATTCAGGCATTGATTCAGGTGGGGGGCCACTTTCTTCTTTGAGATTTCCCTGATAGAGCCTGCGAAGGCGGGACAGTTCTCTCTCTGGTGGCTGCTTCCAGCTGTACCATGGATACCAAGGCTCTCCTGAAACCAGGGTGGGAGCTGGTGGCGTGGCACTCACAGCTCCATGAGAGGTACTGAAGTCAAGGTCCCGGGGTTCAACCTGGGGAATGTGGTATCTGAGGAGACCTAGAGATTCAAAAGGAGAAATGAGCTAAGCACTGGTGGCTCACACTTTGTAATCCTGTCCTAAGGATCATGGTTTGAAGCCAGCTAAGTAGACAAATACGTGAGACTCTTCTGCAATTAACTAGCTAAAAACCAGAGGTAAGAGCTAGGGAGGTGACTCAGTGGTAGAGTGCTTGCCAGCATGCATGAAGCCCTGGGTTTGATTCCTTAGTACCACATAAACAGAAAAAGCTGGATGTGGTGCTGTGGCTCAAGTGGTAGAGTCTTAGCCTTGAGCAAAAGAAGCTCAGTGACAGCGCCCAGGCCCTGTGGTCAAGGCCCAGGACTGGCAAAAAAAAAGAAAGAAAAAAAAAAAAACACCAGAGGTGAAAAAAAAAAAAAAGCTAGGGGAATACTGGTTCTAAGTACTGCTCTTGTACAGACCAAAAAAAAAAAAAAACTAAATTAAAAAGAGAGAGAAATGAGCTGGGTGCTGGTGGCTCACGCCTGTAATCCTAGCTACTCAGCAAGCTGAGATTTGAGGATCGCAGTTCAAAGCCAGCTCAGGCAAGAAAGTTCATTAGATACTTATCTCCAATTAACCACTAGAAAACCAGAAGTAAAGCTGTAGCTCACAGCATTAGTCTTTAGCAAAAGGGCTCAGGGTTCAAGCCCTGAGGTTCAGGTGTGATGACCATCAACAACAACAAAAGAGAGAGAAATGAAGAATGAGGAGGAAATGGTAACCTCTGTGTTCATCACCTTTATATTAACATTAACATATTAATAAAACACAAAAAAGAGGGCTAGCGGACTAAGAAGGTGGCTCAGCGGTAGAGTGCTCACCTAGCACACATGAAGCCCTGGGTTCAATTCCTCAGCAACACATACACAGAAGAAGCCAAAGTGGCGCTGTGGCCCAAGTGGTAGAGCACTAGCCTTGAGCAAAAAGGAGGTCAGGGACAGTGCCCAGTCCCTAGCTACTCAGAAGGCTGAGATCTGAGGATCACTGTTCAGAGCCAGTTCAGGCAGTAAAGTCCATATGAGGCTTATCTCCAAATTAACCACCAGAAAAGTGGAAGTGGCACTGTGGCTCAAGTGGTAGAGTGCTAGCCTTGAGCTGAAGAGTTCAGGGACAGGGCTGCAGGCCCACAACCAACAACAAAAAAAGCTGGAAGTAGAGCTGTGGCTCAGTGGTAGAATACTAGCTATCCTTGAGCAAAAAAGCTCAGGGACAGTGCCCAGGCCCTGAGTTCAAGCCCAAGGATGAGGAGGAAAAAAAAAAACCAAAAAAGATTCAAGAGAAGAAACAGGGGGGCTGGGAAAGTGGCTCAGTGGTAGAGCGCTTGCCTTGCATGCATGAGGCCCTGGGTTCGATTCCTCAGCACCACATAAGCAAAAAGAAAAAA
>NW_012267354.1:778061-796882 GCF_000151885.1 Dipodomys ordii
ACACACACACACAAAGAAAAAGGGGCACCAGTGGCTTACACCTATAATCTTAGCTACTTAGGAGACTGAGGGTCTCAGTTTGAAGACAGCAGGGGCAGAAAAGTCCATGAGACACTTATCTCTAATTAACCATAGGAAAGCCAGAAGTAGTATTATGCCTCAAATGGTAGAGTGCTAAATTATGCAAAAGGAGTTCAAGGACAGTGCCCAAGCCCAGAGGTCAAGCCCCAATACTGGCAAAAAGAAAATAATAATAAGGGTACCCGAATATAAAAACATGTGGGGCACCTACAATAATATCTTTAACATTATAAAGGCACTCTAAGTCCAAATCCATTCTCTGGATAAAATGTTCTCCTTACCCTAAAGTCAATGTGTAATTTGTGATCCCGGCAGATGGGGCAAGGATTTCCAGCAACTTTATTCTTACGCTGTAGAGAAGAAATTAGCAGTTAAAGATAGCCAAAAACCTTGTCCAAAAAAAAGTGCTGTTGTTACTGTCACTAGGGCTTTATGCCTTACTCCACACCCCACCCAGGTGTTACCCTCAAAAACTCACAATACATGTTTTTCGAGTCCACTGTGGGGGTACACCACCTTTGTGATTGCGGCGATAATCAGCCCAGACAGGGTGAGAACCATAGCGATTCTCATATTCTGAAATTAAAAAAAAAAAAAATCAGACAAGTTATATCAGGGTGGGAGTAAAGGAGGTATCTATCCATTTACTTCAGACCTCATCTGATCCTCTCTCTTCCCCAATTAGGTGTACCTTTTGATTCCAGATATTTCCAGGGTTCATTTTCATAGGGAGAAATAGGAAGTGAAGGCAAAGAATCTTTTTCAGTGGAGGCTTTGGTGCAAAGAGTCTGGAAGGGAACCTACAAAGGAAGGGGAAAAAAAAGGAGAGGATGAGTTGAAGAAAAAGATTTAATTGTTTTGTTTGCACTTTGGGGAGATGAGGAACGTGTGTCCAGTTTATTAATGTAACTTAGCAGAAATATAGAAGGTATTACTTTGTGGGTGTTAACCTGACAAATCAACACTCATTCTCCAATGAGTAGCAATAAGCTACAGGTAAAGGGATAACCAGGAATAAGTGGATGGAGAACAATCTTATTAGAGAAGACAATTAAAAAACCTGGCACACAAAATCTATTGTGCTTTAGGGGAATGAACTGAATCTGGTGGAAGGGGAACTAAGATGTATGGTGGCACAGGGCAATCCCTAATCACTGAGTTGTTCAGTTTTATATAAAGTTGAAGGTCGACATTCCATAGAACAAAACAAAATTGAGTCCTAACGCTCGTTTTAAAGCTACCAAGCCTGTTATTAATTCTGTGGTGACTTCGATCAGTACTTTTCAAATCTACTTTAGGGAATGGCAGCTAAGCAAGCCTTCCTATCTCGCCCTGCACTGCCAAGAACCTCCAAGGTGGTGAGTACCTGAGTCTGGAGGGAAACCTCAACCTTAAGGACAGAATTAATCGCCCCTGCATGCTCTTATAAGAAACGGATCCCCAAGTCCTATATTCTGGCGACATATATCTTGGCTACAATTCCTCGAGGATAGCAAGAGGTGGTAAAAATTAAGATCCTTTAAATTCAAGAACACTCAAGGGCAGGCATCATAATTTTGCATAGTATTATAGTTTACGGCTGCTTATATCCAAGGGGTTAATAATCCCACCTTGGTAATTATTTTATCGAGGTGGCATTTTGGGAAGTCATAACTTTGATTCTCAGGCATAGAGAATGAGAATACGCGGGCCGTACGGGACAAGGGGTGGTGGTCAGGAAATGTCCAGCTAAAACCTAAGCTCGGGGGAAAAGTCTCTGCCCGTGGATTCAGGGAAGTGGAGAGACACAGAGAAAGCATCACTAAATTGGGATTCTGAAAATAAGATCTTCCAAGGAGTTACCTGAACTCCGTAAGCACTTTGGAACCGTAAAAGCCTAGGAAACCGCCCCCATAGCGTGTTCAATACGGAAGCTGCCATCTTGACGTCCGCCCAGAATAGAAATGCCCGGGAGAGCGATTGCGCATGCGCCAAGAAAATGACAAGGGGAGGGCCAAAACTAATCCCGCAATGCGGAAGAGGGCTGCGTGTTTGCGTCAGTACGGAAGCGTAAAAGGGAAGCCGTAAGAGGGGGTGGGGAGCTAATTTCAACTGCGTCACAATCGAATTAGGCTTCAAAATTACTTTTTTTGGGACCAGTCACCACGAATCATAGAGTCTATACATATAGTATGCCTTGGAAGAAATTTTGAAAGCGATTTTGAGCACGATCCTTCCAGTGCGCATGCGCCCTCGGATTTCTACCAATCCAGGGTGAGAAATGTTTGCCTGGGCGGAAGTGGAGGACACAGAGGAAAAGGCGGAGTTAGATTTTCTGATCATGCGCTCGCAACCGGGCGGCGGCCGGGAAGAAGGAGGAAGTTAGTGCCGAGGAGTTGCCCTTAGCGAAAGGAAGGATAGCCAATCAGCGGCCGAGGTGTATTTCACATTAGCCAATAAGTTCACGCCTCGCGCACAATGTCTCGCGACAAGGGCGTTTCAATAGCACGTTTGAGTGCGTTGGGTGGAGTCCGGATATAAAAGACTCCGCCCGAGAGGGCAGCCGCCATTCTGGTGTTCGTTTAGAGGTAAGTTTGCCATCTTGCCGTTTAGGGCGTAAGATTTCGCGGATCGTGTTGGCCTGGGAAGCGGGTTAGGAAGGATCTGGGAGGGGGCCACAGCGTATCTTAAGCGGCTATGACCTGTTTGGGGCTTAGAGATGTCTTTTTGGACCACAAAGGTGGCATTTGAGGGTATTTTAAAGCGTCCCGTACTGATCACCTCTTTCTCCCTTGTGTTCCTTCTATCCCAGGTTGAATTTTCTCGGAGAAAGACCACGAGGTTGGCCACGAGGAAAACAGAAACAAGCCGCAGCAACATCTAAGCCCTTCAAAGGATCCTGAGAGAGGGGGGAAAGGGAAAACAGCCGCCACCAGCCCAACCACTGTGTCTTCTGCCCCTTCCCTCCTCCTATCTTGCCCACCCCACCAGCCCACGCTGCTTGGGACTTGAAATCTGTGGCCGAAGGACCGTCACCACATAACTTCAAAAATAATCAACCACCCTCCCTTCCTAAACCCACTCAATTTCACTCATCCAGCGTTTCCTTTTTTTTTAATCCACTCAGCATTTTTTTCTACGACCCCCCTCCCTAAATGCGGAGTTGGGTGGGGGGGAAAATGAATACTGAGTTGGTCTTTACTTTTTAAGAGACTTTTTGATCCAATGAGACCCCCCAAATAATTGAGTTTTGGGTCCTGGTTGGTTGTTTTATTTTTTTTCCTCCAAAATTTTACCCCCTCCCCCCCTGAGCCCGAGGTGCTGACGTCGCAAAAAAATTGGATAGTAAGTGTCGAATTTTCAAAAACCAGCCTTGCAACAAGAAATCAACGTTTCCCGTTGTGAAACCAAACTAATGAGAGGAAGAAATGAGACCATAGAACAAATATAGAACTGGAGAAGGACCAATCAGGTCGCTTAATCTCCATTAAAAAAGGGCCTTTGGGTCTCAACAGTATAGTTCTCCCTTACCACCTTCTTCCCTGCCCTGCTGGTGGCAAGGAGAGGGTGGTGGGAGGGCCAGTAAGTGAGGATTTTGATGGTTAACCCTTGGTAATCCAGAAAATTTTCAGACTGCCAAAGCATAAGTGTTTTGCTTTTTATAAGGAGGAAAGTTTACCTTCCTCTGGTTAGCAGTCTACAAAAGGGTTAATGAGCTCACATACAAAAGATGGTGGATCTTGTGGCCCATAAGTCCCACTTCTTTGTGTGTGAGACAAGTAGGGTGCCTTTCAATTTGCCAGATTAATAAGCAATCTGTACATAAAGATTGCAGGGTAAGGAGATGGGCAGAAGTGTTAGCTGGCTATGAATTAAGTGATTGTTAAATCCTCTCTATTTTAAAGTAATTTGCTTGGGGGGTATATTGTATGGTTAAAATACGTGGCAATCTAGAAATAAAGATTGCAAGACACTTAAATTTAGGACAATATAATCTTAGTATCAGTACATACAAAATAGTTGGGGAGGTAAAGAATGTCTTGTAATTGTTGCAGATTGCATAGGTTATTTAAAAGCAAAAATGATTTAACAATTTAACTTGGTACTTTATGGTGGGGGGGGATACAGTGATAATGGGGAGGTTGGGGGGTGTGGGGTTCAGGAGTATAAAGTTAAAAGCCATTTAGTGCAATTGAATGCTAGCTTTCTAAAAGATTTGTGTCGTTAAAGCAATTTTTTTCTTCCCTGCTTCAATATGGCGACTTTCCTTGTCCTTTTGTCTTCCAAGCGGCGTTGCAGGTTGTGTCTTGACCCATTTTTCTCCTGTCCTCCCACCTCAACCCTATTCGTTGAGAGGGGTCCAAGTCCTCCCCCTTTTCCCTTTATAGGGAGGATGGGGGTGGTCGATGGTAACAAATTGGACTTCAGTTGCAAATTCCATTCTTACCCGCAGAAATTGTTCTTTTAAATATTTTAATTGCTTTTAATTTTCACTACGTTCTTACTGATTCAAATTAGGTTAAAGATTCAGGATCGGGATTGGCTTCTGTTTTGGTTTTTTTTTTGCTTTATTTTTTTTCCTTTTAAAACGTGTTTAACAATGTAAGCAAAGCTATCGGCAAAGACGGAGTAGCTTTTTTAATTGAGTCCTCTTCTGCATTACAAAATGGCGTCTCCCTCCGCCTTTGTTGTTTTTCTCTCCCTTTTGCCATCCAGCGCTTAGGGCCGCCCTAGAAACTTGGCTTAGGGGGAGGAGCAGCAGCACTGGAAGGTGATGTAATCAGCTTGCTTCTTCCTCTCTCCACCCTCTGGAAACTCCACCCCCTAGCAGAATCATCCTGAACTCCCTGTGCCCGGTGTTGCTAGGGAGAAGACATTTTTCTTATGTTCCTGTATTCTTTAGTTTACTATCTTAAGGTATTTACCTTACAGGGATAAAAAGCCTATAGGAATAAGATATAAACGCTGCCTGTCTCCTTGGGTAGCTCTAGTTTTATTTTCACCCTGCACTCACCACAACTGCTTGGAAGTTTATCCCTCTTCAGTGAAAAAACAGTCAAGCCTCAACTGTACTTTGAGAATGAGAGGTGTATGTGTGGGTGTGTTGGGGGAGATAGAAAAGAGGGCTGTAACTTGAATAGACAGTTGGCCTAATGAGGCTGAAATGTACCATTGCTGCTAAGAATCTAGTCCTTGGGCCTCCTTCAGGGAATTGCTTTGTAAGCTGGGGGAAGGGTGGGTACTTTTAGGACTGCCTAAGTCACCTATGTTCCCACTTCAGAATTGGGGGATAAACTTTTTATTCAATGCCATATTAAGTTCTCCAATTGCTTAGTTCCTGTACACTGGTACTAGGATGAGAAGTGAATCTTTTAGGAAAGGAGGCGGCAGTTGTAAACTCGAGGCAGGGGGAATCAAGCTACGGTTTCTGGTAAGCAAAACATTTCTGGTATTACATTTCACAATCTTCATTTCTTTTTTTCTAAGGAGCCACCTTTTTTGAATTTCTTTTTCCTCTCTAAAAGAAATTCCTTGAAAGTACTGATGAAAGAAATAATGCCCTCCTCATTTTTTTTCTACTTGTTTAGTGCTGTGGCTATTGGTGCATGTTGAAAGCCATGCCCTGAGGGTGGTATTGGGTGTCTGGTTCTTTTCCTTCCCTTCCCTTCCTCCCCTCCAGCTTCCTCAATCAGATCTTTAACAGATTTTTTTTAAAATCACGCATCAAAGCTGGGAGACGGGTTGCCAGGCAGAATTTGAAAGCCTTTCTCTGCAACTTTCCTATGATGACTTGGGTACAACAGGGCTAGTGTTCTGCTCTGTACAGGTTCTCAAATATCTAGATTGGATGGGAAAGCCTCTTCATTTCTATTGACCACAATTCTTTTTCCTTTTTTTTTTTTTTCTTTTGGGAAATGTCTTTTAAGTAGTTTTCCACGAGCCTCTGCAGCATTCTTAAACATACCTGGGAAGTTGAGCATCCCACCTACTGGGCTACCTGGTTGCTAGTGAGCAAGGGCCCTAATAAAGATCTTCCTTTGTAATGGGAGATTACAAGGAAGGTTTTCTAGGGGAACCAGAGCCGTCCAGAGAACCTTGGAGAACTTCATCTTTGTAATCTGAACAAAGTTTTCTGGGTTCTTTTCCTATGGATAAGGATGATATAAGTGATTTTTACATCCTTATTGAAATCCAGATAAGCTTTTGGAGATGTCATGTACAAAACTGACAAGGGCTTAAAACAATTTAGAAGAAAGATAACACCAGAGAAGTATAGTTAAGCCCACTCTTGGGTTATTATGTGTAAAAGCACGGAGGAAAGGAAGCAAAGCATTTTCATTTCCAGAAGTGCTAAGGACTTTTAAGCTAAGATAAATGTGGTGGGTTTTTTTTTTCCTCTTTGAAGATATTAAAACTGGCTTGTGTGGGTTTTTCTTTTTCTGAGCCAGTTCATTTTCCTTGATAGCCAAAATGGATTTTTTTCCATATTTTTAAACCAAATAACCCTCATGTAAAATTCATTTTGGAGTCAGGAGTAAAAATACTCTTTGTAAGGACAATAGGAAGTTTCCGGGTACCTTGGGTCAGTAGTGCATTGCTCTAACCTTAACGTCCTCTATCAAGAGGCTTAGTTTATAACAAAGTGGTAGACTGAGGGCCTGTTTATGACCCCCTTTTGTAGATGTGCTGTCTTTAAGGAAATTAGCAGCTCATTAAAAGAAAAAATAGCCATGCCTTGGACTATTTGTGGTTCTAGGAAGCTTCTCCACGCTTTATTTCAGGATCCAGATCATGAGTATCTAGTGATGTTTTGACATTTGGTCTCTGCTTCCCTGGTCAACACATTTGCCTTTGCTGCCGACCTGTTCAGGAATGTTAGGCTGTTTCTACTCAAAATACCTTAGAACTTTCAATATGTACTTACTACAAAGAGGACTAGGAGTTCTTAATTTCAAATGATTAAAAAGCTGCCTGAGAGAAAGCCACTAAGAAATCCCACCTGACATTTTTATCATAATTGGTACTCATAAGACAGGAATTTAATTGCCTTTCCAAAATATAATAGTGGAAAACAAATACTCTTAACATTTCTTCTGTTTTCTCTCCTAGCTTGCTTAAGTAGCTTGCTTGTTTATACAAATGGGAATTCAAAAGCACCTGGGTCCCACTTCCAGTAGAGGGCACTGGACACAATGTAGCTTCCTAGTCTTTGTGTTTTCCTCCCTAAGAATGGCTTTTCTCTCCCTTCTTCCTCTTAAGGATGATCTGAATTCCTGGCAGAGGGTAAAAGGCCTATTCATTCTTAATTGGATGTGATAAGGGGAGTTCAAGTCATTTATTTACCTCTGTGTTTGAATCAATGGAGTCAACAGTGTTCAGAGTTTGAAATAATTAAGGCTTTTTTGTCTAAAATTAGATATATTTTGGTTTGGGATCTACTGCTAGGTATATGTGCATATACATAGTTTTTTTGAATTCCTTTTAGTTTCTTGATTGCTTATGAGATTTATTACTTGGCCCATTCATTGCTTTTTTAGTTTCTGACATATTCCGACATCTGTTTACCTATCTTTATAGTTTCCATATTATCACTCTCTAGGGTCTTTTTACAAGGAAAAAGTTCCTTTATTCCTGTTTGTCTCTTTAAAAATGATTCTGTTTCAGTGGATTTAGCCATGAACTCTAATCTCCTTGAATATTTTTCCCCTCTGACCTCAGGTTCCACTTCTGGGAGTTCCAGGGCAGCAGTGACAACACAGTTTAGAAAGTCGTTTTTGCTCACCTTTTAACATTTCTTTTTTTACTTTTTCACTTTTGTTGCTAATCTTGGGGCCTGAACTCAGGGCCTGGGTGCTGTCCCTGAGCTTTTTTACTCCAGGCTTGAACTGTACCACTGTAACACCAGCTCTAGTTCTAGATTTTTTGATAGTTAATTGGAGCTAAGAGTCTCATGGACTTTCTGCCCAGCCTGGCTTTGAATCAGGATTTTCAGATCAAAGCCTCCTGAGTAGCTAGGATTATAGGCATGAGCCATGTGTACCTAGCAGTCTCCTAGTATTTCTGATCACATCTTCATGTTTAGTCAAGTCATTTTTGCTCATCTCTTAGCATTTCTCACTGAATTGCCTCTCCATATTCAGCCTGCAGGAACCTGATACTTTCGAGAACCAAGATTGATTGTCTGACAACCCCTGCCTTGCTGGGTGCTGGCTCCTGGCTGCTGCTGCTTGCCTGGGTTTTAGAAATTAACCTTTTCGTCAGGAAACCTGAAAGATTGATATTGTTTTACTTTTTTTTTCTCTTTGGTTTGTCAGAAAACACAATTTTCATCCTACAAAAATTTTTTCTAAAATAGTCATCTTAGTAAAGTACTTTTCATCTTCCTGCTAGGGTTGTATCTGTCATCTTGTGCTAGGATTCAGAAAGTTGTCTTCTTTCCCACTCAGCATTAGCTGTCACCCTAATGCAAATACTGCTGATGGGGCTTTTGTCCCCAGAAGCCTGTGTGAATACAAATCCCTGAGACAGCCATCTTGATCCTGAATAATTTGCCTCATTTTATCCTGTCTATAAATGGAGTTTTAACTTTTAATTAACCCCTTTTGCCAACCCAGTCCAAAAAAAAAAAATTCATAGCATTTTTTTTTTCTGGTCTTTAGCTTTGTTCTATAATATTTAGGTATAGGCTTCTCTTGGGAATCTTGGGCTAGTGTGTTTTTTGAAGGAAGGGGCCAGACTCCTCTCTCCCCTTCTGAGAACACAAACTTGCTCTTTGAAATAAAAACACAATGCAGTGTTTGGTCAAAGAATAACATCAGGGTTGAGGAGGACCTAGTTTTCGTTTTCTCAGCTTCTGCCTCAGCTTACACTTACCTGCCACTTAACAGTGATGGTGGCTCTTAAAGGCTACAATGGAAAGGAATTTTTATAAGACATTAGCCCAAACATCCAAGATTGGCCCAATTCTTATCCAAGCTACAGGATCTTTTTCAGAGTAAATTTGTTAGCAACTAAGGGAGAAGAGCTTAACAAGCAAAAATAAATATCTAGTAGCACTGCACATCTTGTTATGGGTACCGGGATCTTAACTGTCATAGTGTACAGATATAATGGACATAAATAATAAGTTCAGCTTCCCTAGGAGGATGTAGCTGGGAGTGAGAACCAGGTTGGGCTGCTTGGTCCTTTACTCCTAATTGTCTTCCCAGTCTTGTCTGGTTTCGTCAGTGATCATGATCTATTCACTTATCTAGAAAATAATGTCAATTAATGTGGATTAGTTACTAATTTTTGTCAAAAACTGATGGGATTTATTAAAGGACTGCCTTTGCTGCCCATTTATTCTGTGGGTTTGTTTTGTCTTTCAGAAACCATAATCATGGGTTCGGGTCCCATAGACCCTAAAGAACTTCTCAAGGGCTTGGATAGCTTCCTTAACCGAGATGGGGAAGTGAAGAGTGTGGATGGGATTGCTAAGATCTTCAGGTGAGTCCAATACACTTTGTATTTATTCACTGTGAGTAGAGCATACTTTGTTGTGATATGGCTACAATCGAGGCAGCAGAACTGACTATTCTGGAGAGGAAGGAGAGATACAGTAATGGAGGAGAATGCATTGATACTAGAATAAGCAATAGAAAAAGATGATTCCTTGGTTTCTAGCCACACGAAAGCTACAGATTTGAACACGCAACCGTCCCAAAGAAGTCACACTTTGCAAAGAGAACAAGAGAGCCTGAATTCTTGGTTCTTGTGGGTGTCATGCTCACCTATCCAAAATGTCAGATTTCCCAAGAAAAAGCAAATGAGGCTAGTTTAGTCTTAAGTGGACTGTATCCAGAATCAAATCAGGTGTGTCAAGTGCCTGAGAGAAGGGGCAAATCAGGTGTGTCAAGTGCATTAGAGAAGGGGCAGTGCTCCCCTTCCAGATCAAAGACTCGATTGCCTCATTGGTAACCTTTCTCCCTACATGGATTTTCATGTCCCTAGAGAACCATGTCACCCTTCTGGAGGTCTGGTGACTTCCCCTCTCTGGAGTAAAGACCCTGTCATGTAAGGTCTGTAGGTACTCTATAGGAGGAAACTTGCTGAGTGTGGTGGTGCATACTTTGTAATCCCACACTTGATTGGCTGAGGAAGGAGAATTGTGAATGCAAGCCTGTCTGGGCTACATAAGCAAGACTCTGCTTGAATGAAGAATGAATGAGACTGCTATATTTCTAATTCCATCTCCTCTTTTGTAGTCTGATGAAGGAAGCACGAAAGATGGTGAGTCGGTGTACATACTTGAACATTCTCCTGCAGACCCAGTCATCAGAAATACTGGTCAAGTAAGTGGGAATCTGATTGGCTGGAATGGGAGAGAGTGGTTAGAAGTTGAGGGAGGCAAGGCACAATGTTCTGGGTGGTCAGTAGGGGACCACGCATGTAGAAAATAATATTTCCAAAACCCAAGATTCTGCTCCTATCTTCTTTCAGATTTATTGATGTTGGTGGCTATAAGCTTTTGAACAATTGGCTGACATATTCAAAGACAACCAACAACATTCCTCTCCTTCAGCAAATTCTACTGACCCTGCAACACCTACCCCTCACTGTGGACCATCTCAAGCAGGTACCTTCATTTTGTGTGTGTGAGGGCTTGTGTGCATGCATGTGCTGGTTCTGGAGCTTAAACTCTAAAGGCCTGGGTTCTGTCTCTAGTGCCTAAGGCCTAGTGCTCTACAATTTGAACCACAGTTCTGTTCCCAGCTTTTTTGGTGGTTAATCGGAGATACAAGTCTCACAGACTTTCTTGCTGGGCTGGCTTCAAACCATGATCCTCAGATCTCAGCCTTCTGATAGATAGATTACAGGCCAGAGCCTTTGGCATGCTGCACAACCTTAATTCTTTTTTTGAGTTAGTTGGTGTGAAAAACGCACACCAACTCTAATGTGGGGCAGTCTGCCTACCTCTGTAAGGTAGAATGATTAGGGAAAAAAACCCAAGCAAACAAGAATTTAGATTTAGAAGACTTGGTTTGAATTTATCTCCTCTAATAAATTTGTGACTTGGGTCACTTTTTATAACAGAGCCTCAGGTTTTTTTCATTTATAAAATGGGAGCATAATTGCTCCCATTTTATAATGGATCATTCGAAGGATTAAGTAAAAATTAGAAGCATGGCTCAAGTGGTAGAACACCTGCCTAGCAAGATGCTTCTATTCAAACCCTAGTACTACAAAAAAGTCTCATGTATCTACAAAGATTTTTGTCAGTTTTAGTCACCATTATGGGGGATTACTGAGAGGTTGTAAGTTTGTGGGTATACTTACCTAAGTGGGTTTATTTTTCTCCTTGCATTTATTTTTTTGTTGCTCCCATCTCTTGTAGAACAACACAGCCAAACTGGTAAAGCAGCTGAGCAAGTCAAGTGAGGATGAAGGTAGGAGTCCTTCTCCCTGTAACGGGCTTATCTCCATTGTGTGTGTGTGTGTGTGTGTGTGTGCGTGTGCGTGTGTGCGTGTGTGTGTGTGTGCGTGCGCGCTGCTTCTCATTCTGGAGCTTGAACTCGAGACCTAGGGACTATCCCTGAGCCTTTTTGCTCAAGACTAGTGCTCTTACCACTTGAGCCACAGTTCCATTTTGGCTTTTTGGTGGTTAATTGGAGATAACAGTCTCACAGACTTTTCTACTCATCCTGGCTTTGAGCTTCAAGCCTCATCTAAGCCCCATGAGGAGCTAGGATTTCAGGTGTGAGCCCCTGGTACCCAGCACTTTCAGCTAAGAGTCTGATTTTAAGTATGTCTCAGGTTCTTAAAACTTTTTGTGTTTTTTTTTTTTTATTACACAGATTTCCCAGTATATTTTTCAAGCATCCCATTTTGTTTCCTGAAAGATTGTGAAATTATTACTAAATTATTTATTCTTTGGTTTTCTCACCTATAGAGCTCCGGAAATTGGCCTCAGTCCTTGTCAGTGATTGGATGGCTGTCATCCGCTCCCAGAGTAGCACCCAGCCTGCTGGTAAGCTCCTTAGTCCTTTATCCCTGGTATTTAGTTCTTTGGGTGTCCCTAGTTAGCTGTACTTGAACTAAATGAAATCCTTTTCCATTCTGAATTTCTATGACAGAGAAAGATAAGAAGAAACGGAAAGAAGAGAGTAAGGGTCGAACCACTCCTCCTGAGCGACCTTTAATTGAGGTGAAAACTGAGACCCGGGCTGAGGAAGCTCCAGAGAAAAAGAAAGAGAAGCCCAAGTCTCTTCGAACCACAGCACCCAGTCATGCCAAATTCCGTTCCACTGGTAAGGCTGCTGGCTGGCCTTGAAGCGGGGCAGGCACATGGGCAGCCAGTGCCTCAAGCTTTGAATATTTTGATTTGCAGTGTCAAATTTCCATGTGAAAGAAGGAAGTGTAGGGGCTGGGAAAGTAGCTCAGTGGTAGAGTGCTTGCCTTGCATATATGAGGCCTTGGGTTCAATTCCTCAACACCACGTAAGCAGAAAAGGCCAGAAGTGGCATTATGGCTCAAGTGGTAGAACACTAGCCTTGACCTAAAGAGCTGAGGGACAGTGCCCAGGCCCAGAGTTCAGGCCCCATGCCTGACAAAAAAAAAAAAGGGGGGTGGGAGTCTAATGGAGAAGCTGTATCTGTGTATTGGGGGAGGGGGGCTGAACAGGGAGGAATAGTCATGATTAGGGGTGAGTTGAACTACAAACCTGTATTTTCTTCCCAGGACTAGAGCTGGAGACACCATCTTTGGTGCCTGTTAAGAAGAATGCCACTCCAGTCATGGTGTCTGACAAATACAATCTTAAGCCCATCCCCCTCAAGCGCCAAAGGTATAAACATCATTGTCGATTTCTGAAGTTGTTGACGTGTGGGCACATGGGAGAAAAAAAGGGGCAAACCCAGAGGTGGTAGTGACTGTTCCTCTTTTCTCAGCACCGTGGCTGCTCCAGGAGACACTGCTCCCCCTGCAGAGAAGAAATATAAGCCCCTCAACACAACACCCAATGCCACCAAAGAGATCAAAGTGAAGATCATCCCACCTCAGCGTGAGTCTAAAATGGGGTTATACTTCCAGTTGGTAGCAAGCTCTTCTGGGAGGAGAAAATTGGTTTTCCTTCTTTTATTATTATTTTCCTTCACTTGATTTCTTGGCATCCTTTTAGTTTTTTGCCTCAATGGCCCCATCTTAATTCCTGTCTAAATTGTTGGTTTGCCTGCTAAAAGAGAAGTGAAATAGTGATAGCCAGCCACTAGTGGCTCAAGCCTGTAATCCCAGCTCCTCAGGAGGCTGAGATCTGAGGATTGTGTTTCAAAGCCAGCCCAGGCAGGAAAGTCTCTGAGATTCTTTATTTCCAATTAACTACCAATAAACTGGAAGTGGCGCTGTGGCTCAAGTGGTGGAGCCCTCACCTTGAGCTGAAGAGCTGAGGGACAGCACCCAGGCCCACAGTTCAAGCCCCATGACCGGACCCCCCCCCAAAAAATATATATATATGTATTTATATATAGAAAATAGGAATTTCTTGTGTGAGCTTTTTTCATCTTGGGCTTTCTGTGTCCTAAGTTTAGGCAATGTCCACTGTTTAGTTTCTACCTAGACTTTGTAGGAATGTGATTAGAAGGAGGTCTGAGATTCCTTTCTGTGTGTTTTGCTTTTGTAGCTATGGAAGGTCTGGGCTTTCTGGATGCTCTCAATTCAGCCCCTGTCCCAGGCATCAAAATTAAGAAGAAGAAGAAAGTTCTGTCACCTACTGCTGCCAAGGTATGGGGTCTTAGAATAAGAAAAATAGGGCAAAGTGGCAAGGAATTGTTGGGCATCACAGCAGAGTTTGGTCTTTTGTTTAAACTAAGGGGTGCAACTGTTAGAATCAGGCATCCCTTTCTAACAATCATTGAATTGAATTGCCCTTCCTTGACCTTGGCTTCCTTACAGTTCATTCATTTTTTTCTCTTTCATAATAGCCCAGCCCTTTTGAAGGGAAAACAAGCACTGAACCAAGCGCAGCCAAACCTTCTTCCCCAGAGCCAGCACCACCTTCTGAGTCAATGGACACAGACCGCCCTGGCACTCCAGTGCCGCCTGTGGAAGTCCCGGAGCTCATGGATACAGGTAACCTGAAGCCTGAGGGACTGTGTAGCTTTTCTGGAAGGCAGGAGCTGGGTCTAAAAACTCTCTTGTTTTCCAGCCTCTTCAGAGACTGGAGCTCTGGATGCAAAGCCAGTGGAGAGCCCTGGGGATCCTAGCCAGCTGACCCGAAAGGGCAGGAAGAGGAAAACTGTGACATGGCCTGAGGAAGGCAAGCTGAGAGAGTATTTCTACTTTGAACTGGATGAAACTGAACGAGGTAAGAGGCCAAGTTTCCTGCACAATAGGTATGTATTAAGAGTTCCAGAAGGACTTGGTTAGGCTTACTTTCCCTCCTTTGCTCTTTTTCCCTCTGTCAAGTTAATGTGAACAAGATCAAGGACTTTGGTGAGGCAGCTAAACGAGAGATACTGTCAGACCGCCATGCATTTGAGACAGCCCGGCGTCTGAGCCATGACAACATGGAGGAGAAGGTGCCCTGGGTGTGCCCTCGGCCTTTGGTTCTCCCCTCACCTCTAGTCACTCCTGGTAGCAACAGCCAGGAGCGATACATCCAGGCTGAGCGGGAGAAGGGAATCCTTCAGGAGCTCTTCCTGAACAAGGAGAGGTGAGCCAGAGGTGTTTGTGTCCTTGTACTCCTGAGGGGAACCTGACACTGGGAATTAAGAGAGAACTTTAAGGGCCACCTGAGTAAATCTTTTTTTTTTTCTTTTCTTTTTCTCTTTCTCGTCACCTGCAATATTCCTGATAGTCCTCATGAGCCTGATCCTGAACCCTATGAGCCCATCCCCCCTAAACTCATCCCCCTAGATGAGGTAAGTCAATGTGTGTAGTGATGATGGGTGCCAATGGGCCAAGTTTTGTGCATTTCTCATGTGAGGATATCTGCAGTCTTTTCATTGGTCTTGATGTTTCTTCTGTTCCTAGGAGTGTTCTATGGATGAGACTCCATATGTTGAGACCCTGGAGCCCGGCGGGTCGGGTGGCTCACCTGATGGGGCAGGGGGTTCGAAGCTGCCTCCAGTTCTGGCCAATCTTATGGGAAGCATGGGTGCTGGGAAGAGTCCCCAGGGCCCTGGAGGAGGAGGCATCAATGTCCAGGAAATCCTCACCTCCATCATGGTACGCTCTCTCCTTCCTTTCCCTTTTCTGCTTTCTGTGGAATCTCCTTAAGAGTTCTCTTTTGATTTGTTTGTATATCTTGTTTTACTCAAGTTTATTATTTGCATGTTTTGTTGTTTTACCCAAGTTTTTTTTGTTTGTATGTTTTGTTTTACCTCAGTTTTTCGTTGCTATGTTTTGTTCATGACAGAATCTCGTGTTACCAAGCTGGCCTGGAAATTGTAATCCTCCTATCTCAGCCTCCTGAGTACTGGGATTACAGGTGTGCGCCCCACACTTGGCTTAACCCAGTTCTTTTGAGTCTTCCCATTGCCTCATTTTGGTTTTCTTTTGTTCCTGATTGTTATCCTCACTCTTTATTCACTCTGTCCTCCTATCTCCACACAGGGCAGCCCAAACAGCCACCCTTCGGAGGAACTGCTGAAACAACCAGACTATTCAGACAAGATCAAGCAGATGCTGGGTAATCTTCAGGGCTGGCCCCAGGGGCCCCGGGGAGGAAGCCAGCTGAGAGGTTGGGGGAAGCCGGGTTTCACAGCTGCTGAACAGCATAGGCAACAAATGGGAGGGAAGACTGGACAGAGGGAACCTAATTTTGCCAGGTTGGTCTGAGAGGGTCAGTTGTGTACACTGTATGGGAAGCCATACCAGTCTTGTAGAATCCTCTCACTGACCTCCTTTTCATTAACAGTGCCACATGGACTCCTGGGTCCCGGTCCAATTGCCAATGGCTTTCCACCAGGAGGCCCTGGGGGCCCCAAAGGCATGCAACACTTCCCCCCTGGGCCTGGAGGACCTATGCCAGGTAGGTGGTGAATGGGCACTTAGAGCGGGCTTAGCTGCAGTTTCAGCCTGTAATAGTATAGGAGAAGCAAAAGATAAGAGGTAGTTTAAGCTGGCACTCATGACTGTAAAAGAGAACTGATTGTCTTTTCTTTTTCTCCCTAACAGGTCCCCATGGAGGCCCTGGTGGACCAGTGGGTCCCCGTCTCCTGGGTCCCCCACCCCCTCCCCGTGGGGGTGATCCCTTCTGGGATGGCCCAGGTGATCCCATGCGGGGTGGTCCAATGCGAGGGGGTCCAGGACCTGGTCCTGGACCATACCATAGAGGCCGAGGTGGCCGAGGAGGGAACGAGCCACCTCCCCCTCCTCCGTTCCGAGGAGCCAGAGGAGGTCGCTCTGGAGGAGGACCCCCAAACGGACGAGGAGGCCCTGGTGGAGGCATGGTTGGAGGTGGTGGGCATCGCCCCCATGAAGGCCCCGGTGGTGGCATGAGCGGTGGCAGTGGACATCGTCCCCATGAAGGCCCTGGTGGTGGCATGGGTGGTAGCAGTGGACATCGTTCTCACGAAGGCCCCGGAGGAGGAATGGGCAGTGGACATCGCCCCCATGAAGGCCCTGGCGGGGGAATGGGCAGTGGACATCGTTCTCACGAAGGCCCTGGTGGGAGCATGGGTGGCAGTGGACATCGCCCCCATGAAGGCCCTGGACACGGGGGACCCCATGGCCATAGGCCACATGATGGCCCTGGTCACCGAGGCCATGATCATCGAGGGCCCCCTCATGAGCACCGTGGCCATGATGGCCCTGGCCACGGGGGAGGGGGCCACCGAGGGCATGATGGAGGCCACAGTCATGGAGGAGGTGAGGATGACATTTGGTACTGTAGAAGTTTCTGGGGAGTTGGGAGGCAGAACACCTGAGCTTTCCTGGTCTCCTTGACTCCTGTGTGCATGGCAGTTCCTACATCCTACACACGAGATAATCCATCACTGGAGGCCGCTGTCAGGATGGCCTACACCAGGGTGGTGAGGGTAGTGCGGGCCTCTTGGCCATTTCCTATCTAACCATTCTGCCATCACTCCCACAGACATGTCAAACCGCCCTGTCTGCCGACATTTCATGATGAAGGGCAACTGCCGCTATGAGAACAACTGTGCCTTCTACCATCCGGGTGTCAACGGGCCCCCCTTGCCCTAGGGACCGCCTCCCCGCCCCCACCCACACCCTTGTGTGGACTACAGCCTTGCTCCTACCACTTGTTATGGCTTCTGTGAGGCCCATTTCCCCTTTCCCCCAGCTGATGAGGAGCCGGCCCCCAGTTCCCACCTGTTTGGGTTCCGTGGGGGGTTTTGATCACTGGTGCGCATCGATGTGTACATATTTTCCTCCAGTCTGAGGAGGAGAGAGACTGGACACATTCTGTACCCTGGACTGCTGAAGAGGAGACCCAGTTGGCTTCACTTTATGAGGAGATTTACCCTGTGTCCCCAACCTCTTTCCAGTATTAGCCCTAATGCCTGAGAACCTAAAGCTGGTTATACTGGAGAACCTCTGCTCTCCTGTTGTGGTCCTCCACATGCACACACAATTCAGACATGGGGTCAGCTGCACTTAAGGAACCATCCAGCCAAGTTCATTATTTCTCATGGGGTAGGGAGATGGTAAGGGGTATTGTACATCCCACTGCACTGAGAGGGCTCAAGCGGGCTGGAATTGAGTTCTGGAACACACATCATCCCCACTCCTGTTATGACAACAGGCTTTTTTGAGTCCTTTTTCAAGTACAAGACTGCAACCTGTCAACACCCAAATCTGCATTATGGATCTGCTAGGTTCAATGATGGCAAATTCATGTCTGTGTCCAGTGAAGGTTTTAAAATGCTGGCGGAAAGCCAGCGGTGTTGGTCTACCCTTGCTTACAACCATTCTAGAGACTTCCTAAAACACTCGAGACCAGCTTTTCATCTATTTAAGCCTGGCATGCTGGGCCTGACGAGTCACACTACATGCACTGCCTTTGGGAGTTCACTTGCTCCTTGCCCTCATTTGGAACCTTGTCAGTGTGAGGTTTTCAACAACCTCACCCTGCCAGCCACCTCTGAATCCCCACCAGTTGCTCCCTGGATGGGTTTAAGATGATTTTGCCCCTTCCCAGTCCTCTTCACCTGTCTTGGCATCAGTTGTTTTCTATGAAAACAGTGAATTGGTTGGGTTTGTGCAGGGTCTTGGGTTAGAACCACAATGGATTTGGGATGAGTATTTTTTTCTTTTGGTTTTGTATATTTTGTACATTAATAATAAACAGTAAAGAGAAACAGCTTATTTAACCATTGGTATGTTTGGCCTCTTGCTGTAACAAAAACAGCTGCTTTTAAGGTACATTACTAGAATGGGATCTTTTTGAGTCCTTTGGAACTAAACACTTGTTCTCCCTTCTAGTCACAGAGCTAGTAGAATTAAAGACAGTTGTACCTCCCATGAGTACCAAAATCCAATGATGCTTACGTCCCTCTTACAAATGACGCATAATTTACACATATCCTCCAAATCTTTATATGAAGTACAATGCATTTTAATTTGGTTTTTGTATAAGTACAACTCCTTCCATCAGTCAATAATTTTTCTTTGCTGATGCTATGTACATTTGAACTTTTTTTTTTTTTTTTGGGTCCAGTCGTGGGGGCCTGAACTCTGGGCCTGGGCGCTGTCCCTCAGCTCTTCAGCTCAAGGCTAGCGCTCTACCACTTGAGCCACAGCGCCACTTCCAGCTTTTCTCT
>NW_012267354.1:799412-814244 GCF_000151885.1 Dipodomys ordii
TCTACCACTTGAGCCACAGCACCACTTCCAGCTTTTTTCATTTTGCTTATGTGGTGCTGAGGAATCAAACCCAGGGCCTCAGGCATGCAAGGCAAACACTCTACCACTGAGCCACCTTCCCAGCCCCTTCATGAGATTCTTATCTCCAATAAAGCACCAGAAAATCAGAAGTGGCGCTGTGGCTCAGATGGTAGATCTCTTGCCTTGAACTGAAGAGCTTAGGGATAGTACCCAGTTCCAGAGTTCAAGCCCCACAACTGACCAAAAAAAAAAAAAAAAAGCTAGCCAAGAGTAAGAAAGGTGAGCCAGCATGTCAGGGCCTGACTTCAAATCCCCTTAACCCGAGTTGGAGCTCTCATACGGGGCTGGGGGAACGGGGGAAGGATTTGTTATTCAGCTTACAAATAACATTCCTCTACATTGTTTTTATCTCATTTGGACTAATGAATTAAAAATTCAGTATAAAGTCTAATATGAACTACAGATAGCCCAAATAAATCTTAAAGCACCATATAATTATTACATATTTCCCTATGAAATAATTATCCACTTCATTTTATAGACTGGTACCAAGTCCAAGTAACTTCTCTAAGGTCACAACACTTAATGGTGGCCTTGAAGCCTGGTTCTCACCAGTCTATATATAATAGATCTACTTCACAAAATTGTGGAAATTATATGCCATCTGGCTGTCACTCATTTGTCCCTTGTTTTATTTTTTTTGATCAGTCGTTGCTGTCCTTCAACTCTTCAGCACAAGGCTAGCGCTTGACTGCTTGAGCCATAACACCACTTCGTTTTCTGGTGGTTTATTGGAGATAAGAATTTCACATGGGTCAGGCCATGAATTTGGGGTATGTTGGGGCGCAGAGGGTAGAAAGAAGAAAAAAAGAATTTCAGGGCCTTTCCTGGCTGGCTTTGAACTGTGATCCTTGGATCTCAGCCTCCTGAGAAGCTAGGATTACAGCTGTGAGCCACCAGCGCCCAGCTTCTTTTACCTTCTTATATATTCCTGTACTGCACATGTTGGCAGGCTACTTTGTTGTTTGTGGATGTTTGAACTAGGATATGTTGTAGGTATTTGAATGAAGGTCTCACACTTGCTCAGCTGGCACTCTATACTTAAGCCATGTCTGAAGCCCAGCTTTTTGCTGGTTAGTAGCTGAATATTTTTTTTTTTTGGTAGGTAGTGGGGCTTGAACTCTGGATCTGGGAGCTGTCCCTGAGCTCTTCAGCTCAAGGTGAGCGCTCTACTGCTTGTGCCACAGCGCCACTTCTGCTTTTCTCTTGGTTTATTGGAGATAAGAGTCTCACAGGCTTTCCTGCCCAGGCTGGCTTTGCACCGAGATCCTCAGATCTCAGCCTCCTGAGTAGCTAGGATTACAGGCGTGAGCCATCAGGGCCGGGCAATACTTTTTTTTTTTTAAACACTAGTACTGAGTATTAACCCTGGTCTTTGGACTTTTACATGGCTTTCTTGCTCACTGCTGGCACTTATCACTTGAGCCAAGTCTCCAGTCTGGCATTTTGTCTGTTATATAGAGATGGAATCTCTTCAGACTTTTCTTCTTGGACTAGCTCTGAATTGCAATCCTCCAGGTCTCAGCCAAAGTACCTAGGATTTCAGATTTGAGCTACCAACATCTGGTTAAAGTTATTATTTTAAAAGAGCATCCACAACCTGGTCCCTAGCTATAGGGCACCTTACTCACTTGTGAGGTTTGCCTGGGCAGTTAGAGACTCAGGCGTTTCTTGCCCTAGGGTTGGGGGAGAGAGAAAGGCTCCTGAAAGAGGAAGCACTGGTTAAAGTGCAATGACATGGTGAGCTAGATCTACCTGTGCTGGAGAGGAAGATTATTAAAATCTGAGAACACTAAAGTCAGCAAATCAATATAGAAAAGTTTCAACTTCCATGAATCTTCAAACAGTAACAGGACAGTTAAAAATTGCTTTTTTATTTCTTCCTCTTGTAAAAGGAGATTCAAGTTCAGCAGCTTTCCTTTCCTGCCCACAAGTCCCCAACGAGAGACCACAGGCATCTGATCTGGGCTAGAGAAGAACACGGGCCTCAGATATGCACCTCCAACTCTGAGGTGCAGTAGTCGTTTGAGTCAGTAAATCAGCACTAAACCCACCAGAAAAGAGCAGCACCACTCAAAGACCCAGGGAGTAGTTAGGCCTCAAACTTTAGAGGCAGGCTTCTGAGAAGTCTTGAAACTAGAGGCCACTCAAGCTTGGCTGGAGCAAACCCAAAAACGACAAAGCTGATGTGACCTCTGCTTGTACAGAGGGATGTCAAGGATGAGACAGTGGAGCTATCTGCAGAAAAGCCAAACATCCAGGTCTTTCAGAAGGCAGGAAGCAATCTAAGTGGTGTCCTGGTCACGTCAATGCTATAGTCCATTTTCATGTGCCTGAGCTGGCTGCAGGAGTCAGTCAGCTGTGGACCAGAGGCAGGCTTCCAGGTGGAGAAAGGGTGACAACAGATAACTTGGGCATGCGAACTTGTCTCTCAGGATACGTCCAAGAGGAAAAGCTCACTCCCGTGGTCGGTTGACCATGACTTCACCCAGAGCCTCCAACACCTCCCGCTTGTAGTCCTCAAAGTCACCATCAATTTGGCTAACACTCTGCTCTTCCACCACCCACAGCTGGCAGTTGGTTTCTGTTATGAGTCGGGCGTCATGGCTGACAACAATAACAGCTTAGGAGGAGAAAGAAGAGACTTAGAAACAAAAGAATGCCTGCTCTCTTGGGGGGAGGAGGACATGCTTAGAGCTCACTTACCACCCTTGTACTCATTGATGGCCTCGCCCAGAGCATCGATAGATTCTATGTCCAAGTTATTGGTTGGTTCATCCTATGAGGGAAAAAAAAGTAAATTTTAAAAATTCTCCCTGCTTATCTGTGAATAATGTATAATGTTTCTCCTAGGGAACAAGCTGTTAAAAGGATGCCTGCTTATTTTACTGCTATATATAAAGAGCAACTTTTATTGCTAAAAAACAACAAACCCCCAGATGAACATTATAATGCCTGATTTCCATTGCTGTGACCCATATACTTCACTCCCCTCTTCACCTCCCCCAACTGTCCAGCTCACTCACCAAGATGAGGACATCAGGCTCCCGACAGGCCAGCTCTGCAAACACTACCCGGGCTTTCTGCCCACCTGAAGCAGAAGAAAAGGGAATCTATAGGTTTTCTATTACACTACTGAAGGTAAACCGCGGAGATGTGCTTATCTTTGCTGAAGCCCCCCAGTTCCTAGGTCCTCCTCCTTTCAGCCTCTAATACCAATCTGTACAAAAAATGAGGAGGGCACCCTTCCTAGTCCCCTGCAGTTATACCAGAGAGTTTGCAGATCTGGATGGTGTGGGCATGGCTCTCAAGGCCAAAGCGGCCCAGGCACTTGCGGGCATCCTGATAGGGCAGGTTGAAGCTCCGCTGCAGGTACTCAGTGGGTGTCTCCTCCATGTGCAGCTGCTCTGCATACTGCTGATTGAAGAAGCCAATTTTCTGCCCAAGAGATGGAAGTGATCAAGTCATGTTTCTTCTGTCAGATTTTCATTACTTAATTTCCAAAGCCAACTTACCAGTCGGTGGTTCTTTCTCATTTCTCCATGGGTCTGCAAAGCAAAAAGCAATTGGTAAGAGAAAAGGGGCTGCATCACTCTATCCCAACTTTTCTGAAGGGAAACAAATACCAGATTTCTACTGGAACCAAGTATATACAGGAAAGGGTCTATGGACATTCTTCCTAATAGCACAAGGGCATACCCAGGAAATTTTAAGCTTAAGAAGGAAAATAAAGAAGAGGAGACAAAAAGTACAGAGAAGGAACTTCCACATACAATGAGACTCATAAACAGCAGTGCTATTCTCTACCTCAGATGAGGTTCAGGGACCTAATAACACCATATAGGGCTGGGAATGTGGCTTAGTAGTAGAGTGCTTGCCTCACACATATGAAGCCCTGGGTTCAATTCCTTAGTACCATATACACAGAAAAAGCCAAACAGCACTGTGGCTCAAGTGGTAGAGTGCTAGCCTTGAGCAAAAGAAGCTCAGGGACAGTGCCTAGGCCCAGAGTTCAAGCCCCAAAACTGGCAAAAATAAATAATAAAATAACACCTTATAAAGACCTACTCTGCAGGTATGAGGACACAGACCTCTGCTGGAGTAAGGGAAAATGGCTACAACTTTTCTTATCTACTGCAAAGTCCTAAAAGCAATTCCAAATGACTACTGCCATCAAATACATTATGGTAGACCATATAAAACATATGGTATGCATATAAAACATAAAAAAAAATACTTGAGGGGCTGAGAAGGTGGCTCAGTGGTAGAGCGCTTGCCTTGCATGCTTCGATTCCTCAGCACCACATAAGCAAAAAGAAAAAAGCCAGAAGTGGCGCTGTGGCTCAAGTGGTAGAGCTCTAGCCTTGAGCTGAAGAGCTGAGGGACAGCGCCCAGGCCCAGAGTTCAGGCCCCACGACTGGACCCAAAAAAAAAAAAAAATTGATGTGCATTCTCTGGAGAAGGCGGGTTCTGAATTCATGTGTAAGGCAGGCGCTGGTGGCTCACACCTGTAATCCTAGCTATTCAGGAGGCTGAGATCTGAGGATCATGGTTCAAAGCCAGCCCAGGCAGGAAAGTCTGTGAGACTCTTATCTCCAATAAACCACCAGAAAACTGCAAGTGGCACTGTGGCTCAAGTTGTAGAGTGCTCGCCTGCCTGGAGCTGAAGAACGCAGGGACAGTGCCCAAACAAAGTTCAAGCCTTACAACCAACAAGAAAAAAAAAAAAGAATTCATGTGATATCTCATTTATAAAGAAATACAATACACATCCGCAAAAGCTAGAAGGAAAAAGCTATCCACCAAACCCAAAACATTCATACCAGTTACCTTTGTAATTTCCTTCTGGCTTACACAATTTTTAGCCATTCTACAATGGTGATGTATTTTCTTTTTCTTTTCTTTTTTTCTTTTCGTGTGTGTGTGTGTGTGTGTTTGTGTGTGCGTGGGTGTATGTGTGCACACACGCGTGCCTATCATGGAGCTTGAACTCAGAGCCTGGGTGCTGTTCCTGAGCCTCTTTGTGCTCAAGGCTAGTACTCTGCCACTGGAGCCACAGCACCACTTCTGGCTTTTTATGAGTAGTTTATTGGAGTCTCACAGGGGCTGGGACAGTGGCTCAGTGGTAAAACACTTGCCTTGCATGCAGGAGGCTCTGGGTTCGATTCCTCAGCACCACATAAGCAAAAAGGAAAAAAAAAAGCCAGAAGTGGCACTGTGGCTCAAATGGTAGAGCGCTAGCCTTGAGCTGAAGAGCTGAGGGACAGTGCCCAGAGTTCAGGCCCCACCACCGGACCAAAAAAAAAAAAGTCTCACAGACTTTTCTGTCTCAGCTGGCTTTGAACTGTGATCCAGAGATCTCAGCTTCCTGAGTAGCGAAGATCTACAGGTGTGAGCCACCAGCTCATGGCTTTTTTTCCCCACCTCAAAGCTAGTGTTCTACCATTTGAGCCACAGCTCCACTTCTGGTTTTTTGGTGGTTAACTGGAGTTAAGTCTGACTTCCCTGAATAGGATGGCTTTGAATCATGATCCTCACATCTCAGCCGCCAGAGTAGCTAGGATTACAGGTGTGAGCCACCAGTGTCCAATCCTTATGTTTTCTGTATAAGCAAAACATACACGAAAGGGTGGCTCCAAATCCCTACCCTGCCCTTTGACCTGTCCTCTGAAAATTGAGCTGAACTCTTTCTCCACAGCCTCTCTTATCAGTCATCTAAGATGAGGTCTGTATTAAGTCTGCCTGCAGAGATGTTCCCTAACTCCAGCCACTGGTGAATGGCAGGGCCCACATACTGCTCACACTCTCGATTCTTGCCTCCAGGACTCACCGGTGTGAGCTTGCCAGTCAGCAGCAGAAGCAGTGTGCTCTTTCCCACACCATTAGGGCCCACAATGCAGACTGCAAGAAGAAAGAAAGGTAGTCAAAAAAGGAGGTGCCCAAAATTCTCCCTGTTCTTGCTCCATATACCAAGCCACTCAATACCAACTTACTCCTTGAGTCCATGTCGATGCCAAAATCCAGGTTCTTAAAGAGTGGTTTCTGCCCCTCATAGCCAAATGTCACGCCTGTGAGACAGGAAAAGAAGCAAACTTAAATTCTCAGTCATCCACAGGCCCCTCGAAAGTCCTGGCCTTGGAAGAAAGGAAGAGGAGCAGTCTCATGAGTACCCATGCCCTGCCTTCCCGCTGGCAGTGCCCTGTCACTCACCATGCAGGCCCAGCACCGGAGGGCTGAGCGGTGGTGGGTCTGGGAAGGTGAAGCGCACTGTGTATTCCTTGGGGCGCTTCAGGAGCTCAGGGGCCTCCTGGGATTCCTCATCCTGGTTTTTCCGCCGGCATTTCTGCTGCTTTCGAGTCAAGGCTTCCTTTGTTTGCTTTTCCTGGGAGAGAAAAAAGGGAGGAATCTGAAGACTGCCCAGTAGTCGCTGCAGTGTGTCGTTTCCCACTGTTAAAAAAGCAGGGCTTACCGCCTGCTTGGTGGACTTGCCACCAGCCTTCAGCTCCTTCAGCTTTTTCTCCTGCTTCTCATACTGCTTCAGCAGTTCTTTCTGCTTCTGTTGGTACATCTTCTTAAAGGTCACTGCGGTGCAAAAAAGGAATAATCAAGAACAGGCGAGGATGTGGGAAGGCACAACTGTCTGGAAGTCTGCAGAGATTTAGTTTATCACCATAGCCCTGCTGCCAGGATCCATCTCTTTCTTTCACCCTAAAATATCCCACTTACTATAATTGCCCCTGTAGTAATGGAGCCGCTGGGCATCAAGATGGATGATATCTGTGCAGACGTCATCCAGGAAGCCCTGGTCATGGGAGACAATCAGTAATGTCTTCCGCCAGCCCTGAAGGTAGCTGTGATTTAGAGAAGAGTGTGCAAGTGTTACAATGGTTTGCGGAGAGGCAGATGATGGGGCAGGAAGGGAGGGAAAGAAGCCCATTATGGGAACCCATGTAAAGGCCATTATCAAGGGTAACGCACTTATTGAGCCAGATGACAGCATTGAGATCTAGGTGATTAGTAGGTTCATCCAACATCAGCAGCGTGGGCTCCATGAACAATGCCCTGGAGGGAAGAACAATGGCACATTGGTAGGGTGAAGGAAGGAAGACCTTTGCTCAATAGCTCCCGAAGCCTCTGAGAGGCAGAGTCTAGCATCATAAACAAGCTTCTCAATCTCTCCTCAGAGAAGGTCACAGGTAGAGCACATACTATCAGCAAGGGAGAAAAAAAGATCCTAATCTCTCACAATGTACACAGTATGGCAGGGAGAAGGTGGCTTCGAACTTCCCTACTGGCCTTAGAAGAGTGGGAAGAAGGGAAAGTCCTGGCAGTTTGAGGATAGAAGAGGGTGGTAAGGTGTACTGCCCACCTGGCTAGAGAGACACGCATGCGCCAGCCCCCTGAGAACTTCTGTGTGGGGCGGTTCTGCATCTCAGGGTCAAAGCCCAGACCAGCCAGGATCCTCCGTGCTTTGGCTTCTGCAGCTGCTGCCCCGGTGGCCCGCAACTCTTCATATACCTGGGAGGAGGGAGAAGAGGACACATGTCTGAGGGTCCGGGGACCCCTGAGTCTTAGCTCGTGTCCCCTGCGCCATCTCCTCTACCTTCTCTAGCTTTTCAGCAGCTGTGTCATCCCCCTGCTCCAGCTGTCCCTGAAGCCGGCGCTCTTCCTCCAACAGCTTCAATCGCTTAGTGTCAGCACGCAGAACAGCCTGTACTGCTGGTGTTTCATCTGCTACCACCTCTGCGGAATAGAGAAGAACAGTCAGAGCACCCAGGAGCCAAGGTACCTATTTCCTCTTCCCTTAGTTCCATCTCTGCTCTGCTTGACCCTGCCCAGAATTTTTCAATAAGACATTTTCAAGCACCTGCCTAGCAAGTATAAAGCCTTATGTAAAAGCCCCACTGCTGCTCAAAAAAATTAAACTGTCAAGTCTGTTATTTACCTTCCCCTCCTTTCTTTAGTCTCCCTCTCAGTTCCCAGCCTTTCCCACTATCCTCCCAACTCCACAACCACAACTTCTGGTTTGGGCTTGTTTTTCTACCTCAGCTGCTCAGCCCCAGGCCCTCCACCCTACTGGCCTCACCCTGCTCGCACAGCAACACGTCAATGTTGGGAGGGATGCTCAGGGCACGATTGGCAATGTGCTTGAGGAGTGTGGTCTTGCCTTTGCTGAAGAACAAGAGTTATGAGGACTTGCCCACCATAGATAAATCCCCTCTCTGCCCTCCAGACCCATCTCCTCACCCGTTGGGTCCCACGAGCCCATAACGCCGGCCAGCTACAATGTACAGGTCAGCATTGACAAATAACTCCTTGCCATGGGCTGAGATGCTGAACTTCTCCAACTGTGACCAGCAGGGGAGAGGAAAGGGAGATCAGCACGAGACCTTTGAGACAGGAGCTGTGACTTTTGGGAGCTTCTGACCCATAGCTCTAGCAGAATCCCGCACCCCTCACATGGACACCTCTGTGTCCACTGCCTCTCATGGGAGTCTCACCATCCTCAAGCTAGATTGTCTCACTTATATCCCTCCAATAGTAGCCAATCTTTCTACTGAGTTTTCTAGATCCTTGTACAAATGCCCCTGCCCTGCTTTTCTGGTAAACTAGCTCCTTCACATCCTGCTGCCTGGGTTGCCACAACCACTCAGGGAAAATCCAACAGGCTCCTCCCTAGGTGAACAGTTTAAGCAAGGGCCCCATCCAACCTCACCTTAATGTCAGATGCATTTTCTAACATGGCCTGGCGGGAGGACACCTCTGCCTGGGATACAGAGAAGTCATTTTCGGCAGCATTAGCTGCTTTTAATGAAGCCACCTGGCGTTCATAATCCATCTGAGAAGGAAAGAAAAACTGTATGAGGCCATCTGTATCATGCCAGTCTCCTATCACCGTATAACAAGACTGTATTCACATGCTGAGACAAGATTCAGAGAACATGCTTTGTTCCTTATTCTAAAAGTTTAACTTCCAGTAAAACACCCCAATTTTACATGCCCTTTTAGCTGGAGCATAAAAAAAAAAATCAAATTCTCTTACATTGACTACAAAGAACCAATAACTTACCTGTTTTTTAAGCTTTTTCTTCTCCTTTTTGCTGAGATTTGCATAGGGATCATCTGCCTTAGTAGAATCTCCCTCCTCGTTCTCTTCTCCTTCTCCCCCTGAGCCCTATAAAATGATTTTTAAATAAAACAAATAAGCCAGGCACCAATGACTCATGCCTATAATCCTAGCTATTCAGGAGGCTGAGAGCTGAGGATACTAATTTGAAACCAGCCTGAGCAGAAATCTGTGAGACTCTTATCTCCAATTAACCAGGAAAAGCTAAGTAGCCTGTGGCTCAAGTCGCAGAGCACAACCCTTGAGCAATAAAGTTCAGGAACAGTGCAACAGGCCAAGATCAAGCCCCCACGCCTACCAAAAAAAAAAAAAAAAAACCAACAACAAAAACAAGCCAGATGGCTCAAGCCTGTAAACCTAACTACTTATGAGGCTGAGATCTGAGGATCACGGTTCAAAGCCAGCCCAGGCAGGAAAGTCAAAAAAATCTTATCTCCAATTAACTACCAGAAAACTGGAAGTGGTGCTATGGCTCAACTGGTAGAGTGCTAGTCTTGTGCTGAAGAGCTGAGGGACAGCGCCCAGGCCCAGAGTTCAAGCCCCACACCTGACAAAAACAAACAAAAAATTTCAAAGCTGAAAACACAATATGGCTCTTTATGAAAAATATTTAGACTCCTGCTTTGAATAGCAACAACCCCTAGAATCTCAATTTCCCCTAAAAGCTGCAGAGCCTAAATCCCTCTGTTTCTCTCTCTCTCTCACACACACCTGTTCTGTCTTCTTGACCTTTTCCTTCTCCTTCTCCTTCCCTTGTTTAGGAGGCTCCTTTTCTTTAGTTACTTCTTCTTCCTCTTCATCATCCTCTTCATTGTTCAAAGCAGCAAATTTATTCTGAGGCTAACAGACAAGAGAAAGATCTGATGAAATGTTCTAATTCTCAAGATCTAGTTCTTGGGCTGGGAAGGTGGCTCAGTGGTAGAGCACTTGCCTTGCATGCCTGAGGCCCTGGGTTCAATTCCTCAGCACCACATAAGCAAAAAGAAAAAAGCTGGAAGTGGCGCTGTAGCTCAAATGGTAAAGTGCTAGCCTTGAGATGAAGAGCTGAGGGACAGCGCCCAAGCCCAGAGTTCAGGCCCCACGACCAGACCCCCCCAAAAAAATTAAAAAAAAAAAAATCTAGTTCTTTGTCCTGCCAGTCATTCTCTCACCTTTGCCTTTCCTTTGGACTTCTCTTCCTTTCCCTTTTTGCCCTTAAGGCCAGGCTGTTGGTCTTCAGATACAGCCTGCAGGAGACACACATTAATTTTCACTTAATTGCTTAAAAGCAAAAAATTGCTTAAAAGAAAAATATTCTGATTAACTATGAGTGCAGCTGGGGAGAACCTGACAGAAGAGCTAGTTTAAAAGTGCCACACCCTCGCCAAAGGCACTATAGAGAATGGGAGCAACCACTCTCACCTTGTTGATCCGATTCTTCTCTAGTTTGGCAGGTTTAGAAAAATGTTTTTCTTCTTCCTCTTCCTCCTCCTCTTCACTCTCATCCTGAATCAGGGCTGCAAAAACATTACCACCCTAGAGGAAAGAACCACAAAAGTCAACAGAGATGGTCATGGCCATGTTTATACCCTTGGGGTCTCTGCTTACCAATAAACAATTCACCTTGGTTTTCTTTCCTCCTCGGGGTATCGTTGCAGGTACTGGAATGACCAAAGGCAAAGATGAGATAGGCAAGAAAATATCAGTATCTGGCTCCTCCAATTCAAAGACCAAAGTAGGAGGTATCATTCCTCCTCATTCAGGATCCCAGGTACTCATTTCTCAGGTCACTTACCATCATCCTCCTCATCACTGCCTGGCACGGAGAGCTTCTTGAGACGCTCCATGAGTTCTTTTTCCTCTCCATCATCATCTGCATCTTTCTTCCGCCGGCCTTTTCGGGGGTCACGCTTTTTCTTTTGCTGCTGAAAGCAAAAGAAAGTGGGAGGATGAAGCCAGACTCCTGATCTACTTTTTTTCCCCATAAACTGAGCAAACCAATGTTAGCTGAAGAAAGGCTGAAGGACTCAAGGTGTTCCCAGGATTGGGGCCTCTATCACTTATACCTGTTGCTGCTGGTGCTGTTCCTTCTCCTTGAGCACTTTCTCTTCTTCCCCAGCCTGTTTATCTTCTACTGCCAGCTCCTCAAAGAACTATTAACGGGTTAAGATATGGACAAGCATGGGTCTAAGGTCAATCTCTCTGTACACACAGGTTCTCCAACCAATTCTCCCCTTGTTTCCTCTCTCTCCCTCTTTTTAGTATCAGTTGGTATTTTAGTTTTAAATTTTTGGAACAATATCTTGGTCTGTTGCTTAGGTTGGCCTCAAACTTCTAGACTCAAGCAATCCTCCTGCTTTCATTTTCCAAGTACTGGGACAACAGCCACATCTACCATGCCTTGCTATCCCCTCATGGCAAGACCATTTTCCCTTCCCTGCACTTCCCACCACCTTCACATGGCCATTTATTTTGTATGGAAACACCCATAGTCATTTCTCCTCTTCCCTCATTTTCTCACCGTCTTTTTGGTCTTCTTATCCTTCTTCCCTTTCTTTACCACCTTTTCTGGAAGGTGAAGCAGACATCATGAGTGCTTTATTCACAAATTCCAAGGCAAGCTAAGCTTCCCTGCAGAATTAACAGTGGCTTTGGCACAACAGTACTATTTTGTTGGCTCACTTGTCACAGCCCATACTTTATCCTATTCTACAAGTTCTGCAGAAGTAATCATTTCAATCCTCATTCATTCATCCCATAAATATCTAGTTACTAAACGGCTACCAGCTATCAGAAACAAGTGCAGCAGCAAATAAGATTACTCTACTTTTCTCTTTATCTTGCAGGCTTGAAAACAACTTTAAAGAGTAGTCTCAAGTGCTGAACTTTCCAAAAGGGAAGGTAAAGGCAACTTGGTGGAAAGGGGCTGAACTTATCTCATGCTGTCCTCCCTGTGGAGATGGTATTTAGCTAACACCTGAAGTATGAGGAGTTGTTAGGCACAGGGTGAGGATCCAGTGCTGACACAGGTCCAGCAATGAGAAGCCGTATGTACCAGGAAAGAGAAAGACTAAAATTCAAATGTTGGAAGGTAGAAGGGAACAAGGGAAGGCTGCAGTTAGGACCATATAATCAGGTTAAGGAAGCAGATACCAGTGGCTGTAATCGTAATACACAGGAGGCTGAGATCTGAGGATAACTCAAGGCCCACTGAAGCAGTAAAGTCCATGAGACTCTTACCTTCAGTAATTAATCACCAAAATGCCAGAAGTGGAGCTGTGGCTCATGTGGCAGAGTACCAGTCTTGAGTTTAAAAAAAAGCTAAGGGGGCTGGGAAGTTGGCTCAGTGGTAGAGCGCTTGCCTTGCATGCCTGAGGCCCTGGGTTCGATTCCTCAGCACCATATAAGCAAAAAGAAAAAAAAAGCCGGAAGTGGCGCTGTGGCTCAAGTGGTAGAGTGCTAGCCTTGAGCTGAAGAGCTGAGGGACAGCACTCAGGCCCAGAGTTCAGGCCCCACAACCGGACCAAAAAAAAAAAAGAAAAAAAAAAAAAGCTAAGGAACAGAACCCCAGGCCCTGAGTTCAAGCCTAGTACTGGAGCATGCAGGCATGCATACATAGAGACATAGAGACACAGAGACACAGAAACAGACAGACAGACAGACACACACACACAATTCAGGTTAAGGAATGGGGACTTTATTGGTATGACCACTTTTTGCACTTTTTGGCTTCATTATAGAACAAGGGCAAGGAAACAATAATGCAAAATCTGTTGGGAGACCATGATAGTACTCTAGGTTGGTGGTGAGGAAAGTGAGAAAAGCAGAATTTTTGTGATGGAAAAGAAGTGGAAAATAAAAGAGGGTACTCACAGGACTGGGACTGGGGCTCAGTGGTAGAGTGCTTGCCTAGCATGCATGAAGCCCTGGGTTCCACTCCTCAGTACCACATAAACAGAAAAAGGAGGAAGTGGCACTGTGGCTCAAGTGATAGAGTGCAAGTCTTGAGCAAAAAGAAGCTCAGGGACAGTGCCCAGGCCCTGAGTTCAAGCCTAGGACTGGCAAAAAAAAAGGAGGGTACTTACAGACCACTCCTTTTTAGCTAATAAAATTAAGTTGGCTAGTGATTCCGCTCATTATTTCAGGAACTAATGGCAGAGAAGGTCACCCTGTCTTCTATGAGTCCAGTTACAGATATGTTGTATGTGAAACTTACAAGCTGCATAGTTGGCTTGTAAGTACATGGATATCTGGGTCTACCTTACCAGCACATTACAGCAAAATATATTGTTTTTATCTGTGTGTCAGTCTGTCATCCTAATAACCTTGACAACTTCATCTGTGTTCTGGGGATCAGAGGGAGAAGTAAGTTTGCTGATTCCACTAATTCTAACTCTGCCTTCTGTCCATTTCTCTGAAAGTAGAGGATCAGGTCTAACATCCCTCTCCACATTTTTTTTTTTTTTGGATCCGGTCATGGGGCCTGAACTCTGGGCCTGGGCGCTGTCCCTCAGCACTTCAGCTCAAGGCTAGCGCTCTACCAGTTGAGCCACAGCACCACTTCCGGCTTTTTTTCTTTTTCCTTATGTGGTGCTGGGGAATCGAACCCAGGGCCTCATGGACGCAAGGCAAGGCTTTACCACTGAGCCACCTTCCCAGCCCCCTCTCCACATATTATGCCAGTGGCGCATGCCTGTAATCCTGGCTACTCAAGAAGCTGAGATCTAAGGATCTCAGTTCAAAGACAGGCTGGACAAAAAAGTCCCAGTGAGACTCTTATCTCCAATCAACCACAAGAAAACCATAAGTGGTACTGTGGCTCAAAGTGGTAGATCACTAGCCTTTTTTTTTTTGGGGGGGGGGCCCAGTCGTGGGTTCTGAACTCTGGGCCTGGGCGCTGTCCCTCAGCTCTTCAGCTCAAGGCTAGCACTCTACCACTTGAACCACAGCGCCACTTCCGGCTTTTTTCTTTTTTGCTTATGTGGTGTTGAGGAATCGAAACCAGGGCTTCATGTATGAAAGGCAAGTGCTCTACCACTGAGCCACCTTCCCAGCCCCATAAAGCACTAGCCTTAAGCAAAAGATCTCAGGGACAGCACCTAGGATCTGAGTTCAAGCCCAATGACCAACCAACCAACCAACAAAAACCATCCCTCCCCTTCCACTCATCAAAGTGGGAAGAAGCAACCTCATTATCTCTTCATATCCAGTCTTTCCAGTATTATATAAACCATCACATCTATACAAAAGATCCCTATAAGCATTTAACTTTAAAAACATAAAAGAAGCCGGGTGCCGGTGGCTCATGCCTATAATCCTAGCTACTCAGGAGGCTGAGATCTGAGGATCGCTGGTCAAAGCCAGCCTGGGCAGGAAAAGTCCATGAGACTCTTATCTCCAATAAACCACCAGAAAACTGGAGTGGTGTTGTAGCACAAGTGGTAGAGCACTCGCCTTGAGCTGAAGAGCTGAGGAACAGCGCTCAGGCGCAGAGTTCAAGTTCCACGACAAAAACAAAACAAAACAAAAACAAAAAACAAAATAATATATTGGGCTGGGAAGGTGGCTCAGTGGTAGAGTGCTTGCCTTGCATGCATGAGGCCCTGGGTTCGATTCCTCAGCACCACATAAGCAGAAAAAAAAAG
>NW_012267354.1:815044-834345 GCF_000151885.1 Dipodomys ordii
GCGCTTGCCTTGCATGCCTGAGGCCCTGGGTTCGATTCCTCAGCACCACATAAGCAAAAAGAAAAAAGCTGGAAGTGGCGCTGTGGCTCAAGTGGTAGAGAGCTAGCCTTGAGCTGAAGAGCTGAGGGACAGTGCCCAGGCCCAGAATGCAGGCCCCACAACCGGACCCAAAAAAAAAATCCTAGGCATGCTTTCTGTGTCCACCCTGAATTCTTTTCAAAATCTGATTCTAGTATTTATTGGGTGACTACCAGTAATGGGACTGGAAAGATGCACAAGATTAATGGTGAAATAAATTTGGATGAATGAAAGTTCAGCTTACTCTGACAACCCTGAGACTAATCCATTTCTCACCAAGGACTAGCAACAGGCCCACACATTCTTCAAGTCTCTTCTGTACTTCTAAGATCCTCCTCTGTAGAACATCTTTTAAGCTTCCCGCAACAAAAAAGCCAAAGAAAATATAGGCTGCCAGTTTCTCTTGCACAGTACTTACAGGAGACATCCAATAAATGCTTGTAAAATTAGTCATGTCACTGGTAGTTTTTTGTGTCTATTTTGTCCCCCTCTTGAAATGACAAATGACGTCAAGCCTGCGAAGGTATCTTCATACTTTTTTTTTCTTCCCACTCTCAAAAGCCCAGTATAATTCAATATCTATTTTAAAAAGGGTGCTCAATAAACATTCAAATAAACTTGGACTGGAGGCGTGGTGGGGGGGTCTGACTTGCATGAGTTCAACGCCCAAAACCACAAAAAAATAAAAATAAACCCTCATTCAAACCCTCAGCATTTACACTTGCAGATGAGTGAATGGGATGTCATACAGAGCTAGCTTCTCTTGAGACACAAGTGATATCACTTATGCTAACCTCCTTGTGAGACACCGTGGCCGGAACGCCGTACGAAATGACAGAAAAGAGGACTCTCCTGTCATCCCAGCTCTCCTCGCTACCATATGCTTTCGTAGGCGCTCCTTCCACACCAGTGAGGCTCGGGTGCAACACCCGGACACTTCCTCTCCTGACTCTAAACCTCTCTCCGGCCGGGGCGAACTCTTCACCCACGGCACACATGCGCAGTGACCCCCGTAAGGGCCTGGCCGGTCAGGCGCCCCACGCCCTTCTCTCAAGGGCTTCTCACTGTTCTTTCTTCCTCCTCTCCCGTTTCCCCTCTGCCCATCATCCTCACCCGTGGGACTTGTGCTCTCTCCGTCCCCAATCCACTCCGGTTCCGGCGGCTGCTGCTTGGGCCCTTTCGGCATCGCGCTGGCAGTTAGGGATACTTTGGCGGCGCCCCGGCGCTATTTCCGCTTCCGGCGGCGTGCAGTCCTGAAAGGGGCGGGCTCACCAAGCAGGCGCAGGCGCTTCTGCCACTGTCTTTGCTCCTAGGCTCCCACGTGCGCGCGTTTCGCAAGTCATGGAGGGGGCGTGGGTTCCCACCGGAGGGCGTGGCCTGAAGCGAAGGGGCGTGGCCTGACGTTTCTCTTGGCGTTGGTGTAGCTTTTATTATTGTCTGGGAAGCGTGACCTGGTGACTCCAAGACGCTACGGTGGGACTCAGGGAATGAAAATAAGTTTTGGATAGTACGAAGTAAATTGAGGCATACTTTTATCTTTCTTTTTGGCGATACTAGGATTGAACACACCCTTGTTAAGCAGATGCTCTGTTTCTTCCGCCATGCCTAAAACCTTTATTTGGGGTGTGTGTATGTGGGCAGTTTGGCTTACAAATAAACTCACAAAATAAAATGACAAGCAACGAACTGCAAGATGTAAACTGGTAAGTGTTGATACCTGTTGGCCTCATTAGAGACATGGGTGCAATTTAAACTCTACGACTTAACAATAGATGTAGAAACTTAAGCAAGGCTTTCCCATAGTCCTGCCATCTCCTATTCCTGTTTAGCCCACAATCATGCTTTTGTTTCTGTCCCTACCATTGCTTCAGCCATTCCAAAGTCAACAGATCAGGAACCAAGTCTCTTGACTATATTTTACTTTCCCAATATTTGATATACATTTGATCACTTCTTTTATGTTTTCTTCAAAGGCTGGTCCTTTTACACTCTTAGTGGTTTCTGCTCCTTTATATGCTTGAAAGCTCAATCTTTGAACAACTTCTCCTTCCCACCTCCTCCCCCTCCCCATCCCCCCTTCCCCCTCCTCCATCTCCCTCCTCCTCCTCCTCCTCCTCCTCCTCCAGGGCTTGAAGGACCTAGGACGATTGGCACTCTACCACTTGAGCTACAACCCCACTTCTGGCTTTTGAATGATTAATGGAGATCAGAGTCTTACAGTCTTTCCTGCCTAGGCTGGCTTCAGACCTCAGCTAGTAGCTAGGATTACAGGCATGAGCTACCAGCTGGTCTGACTTTCTTTTTTCTAGACTTATCACCTACATCCCATGGCTTTAGCTATCATTCTATAACTGATGAGGATTTCTAAATTTTCCTTATGAGCCTCAACTGTCATGTCTGTCCTCCAGGCTAATGACTCCAAATGTTTCCTGGACAGCATTTCTGAGATCTCTAAATAGCACATGCAAAATAGAGCTCTATCCATGTCAAGAAATTACTAGTTCCTTCTGCCCACAATGCAAGGTTATCCTTTCTCCATTCTTTCTCCTCTAAACAATCCATCAGCAATCCATATGTGCCTCATTTATTCACCCATCCACTCAAAACATGTATTTATTGAGTATGTTTAGGCATTGTTCTAGGCGCTTAGAATACCATTGATAAAATAAAGATTCCTACATTTCTGATTAACGCTAGAGACTATAGATCAATCTGGGTGTGATGGCATAGAGGAAAGGATCTTGAGTTCAAGGCCAGCCTAGGCTACATACTCAATTTTTAAATTAACTAATTAATTAAATTGTTATTAAGGAGTTGTACAAAGGGGTTACAATTTCTTAAATCAGATGGTGAGTACAATGCTTCGTAGATACTGTCACCCTAAAAAAGTATAGCAAAGGCTGGGAATGTGGCTTAGTAGTAGAGTGCTTGCCTAGCATGCATGAAGCTTTGGGTTCAATTCATTGGTACCACATAAACAGAAAAACTCAGAAGTGGTACAGTGGCTTAAGTGGCAGAGTACTAGCCTTGAACAAAAGCAGCTCAGGGACAGTTCCCAGGCCCTGAGTTCAAGCCCCAGGACTGGCCAAAATTAAAGTATAGAGAGGGCTAGGAAGGTGGTTCAGTGGTAAAGTGCTTGCCTTGCATGCATGAGGTCTGGGGTTCTATTCTTCAGTACCACATAAGCAGAAAAAGCCAGAAGTAGCTCTGTGGCTCAAGTGGTAGAGTTTTAGCCTTGAGCTGAGGAGCTGAGGGACAGTGCCCAGGCCCAGAGATCAGGTCCCACAACCAACAAAAAAATATATAAAGAATGATTAAAAAGTATCAGGGTGTAATACTACACTGATCATAGTAGCAGCTTGTAATACTAGACTGCTTATAGGTTTCAGTGATGTGAAATCTAAGCAAACCCTTGAAGACAGGAAGCATTCTGGCCACAATCATTTCTTGGAAAGAGACTTCCTAGCACAGTGATGCCCTATAACAAGGACTACCTAGTGTATTTTAAGGACCAAACAGCAAGGGGGTCAGTGTGGTGAAAATGGTATGAGTAAGCAAGAGTTTCTTGGAAAGGTGAGAAGGGAAGTTAAGCAGAGTCTGTGCTCACATGTCTTTTAGGTCAGCTTCTTCTCTGAACTAAAATGCAGTGACATCACACAACCTACACATTCAAAGGATGGTTCTGGGGGAAGTGCTAAGAGTAGATAGGAGCTGGAGATTACACAAGAGGGGCAGAGTAGAAACCTATTAGGAGGTGATGGTGGCACCAGTATGATAGTAGTAAAGAAGAGGAAGAAGAAGAAAAAGGAGAGGAAGAGGAAAAAGAAAAAGGAGAGGAGGAGGAGGAAGAAGCAGCTGCCTCTGGGTACTGGTGGCATACACCTGTAATTCTAGCTACTCAGGAAGCTTAGCTCTGAGGATCACAGTTCAAAGCCAGTTGGGGAAGAAAGTTTGTGAGACTCTTAGCTCCAGTATTAGCTCCAGTTAATCACTAGAAAACCAGAAGTGGCTCTGTGGCTCAAAGTGGTAGAGTTTTGCTCAAGGCAAAGCAAAAAAGCTCAGGGACATGGGGCTAGGAAGGTGGCTCAGTGGTAGAGTGCTTGCCTTGCATGCATGAAGCCCTGCTACTTCAGGTTTTCTGGTGGTTAATTGAAGATCAGAGTTAAACTTTCTTGCTTGGGCTGGCTTTGAACCATGATCCTCAGAGCTTAGCCTCCAGAGTGACTAGGATTACAGATGTGAGCAAGTAATACCCAATACCAATTAGATTTATTTTTGGTGGTGCTGAGACCCCGTGGTCTGTTAGGAAGGTGCTGTAACTCTGAGCCATATTAAAAAAACCCCACAAAACCTTGCCTAAATCAACAAAATAAAAATCATTTGCTCAAAATATTCAGAATAAAGCCCAAAAATTTACCAGAGCAAATAGGGCTCTGAATGAAATGATTCCTATTTTAATTTTGTTAGTACCAGGGTTTGTTTGACAGTGGGATTTGAACGTAGTACCTTGTATTTTTGTTTATTTTTTGTCAGTCATGGGTCTTGAACTCTGGGCTTGGGTGCTATCCCTCAGCTCTTCAGCTCAAGGCGAGTGCTCTACCGCTTGAGCCATGGTACCACTTCCAGTTTTCCAGTGGTTTATTGGAGATGAGTCTCACGGAGTTTCCTGCCTGGGCTGGCTTTGAACCAAGATCCTCAGATTTCAGTCTCCTGACTAGCTAGGATTACAGGCGTGAGCCACCAGTGCCCGGCTAGAGCCTTGTATTTGATAGACATCTATTCTACCACTTGAGTCATGCCTACAGTTTTCAATTTTTTAGGCAGTATCATGTGCTGTTACAGGATGGTGGCGCAGTTAAGTGTCATCCCACATTCTCAGCATCTCAAAGAATTGAGCAAAACTGAGGTTCTTCATAATTGACAGTTTGGAGTGGCAGGAGGTGGTTACATAACCGTTTTAAATTATGTATGGCCATTCCCACAGTGCATTCTGTCATAATGATATTAATTTTATTCCAGGCACAAACATAGGCATATTAGGAGTTTCTACTGCAAGTTTACTTAAGGACAGCTAAGTGCAGTACTGCACATGTGCTATTAAGGGAAATTTTCTTTTGCTGGCCTGTGTGGGACATGTGTTGGTACTTTTTGATGGTCATTAGGTGGAGAAGTCCTCAGACAGGGCAGATCAGTGGGTCAATCTTACCAGAGGCTAAAACAACCATGATCATGCTTTATCTGCCTATCTCAGTTCTTTTGCCCATGGACAATGGTGTGCTCCTATCTCTGCCTTTTTAGTAACTGGTGATTACAGGTTAGGCTGCTTTGAACTATATAGCCTCCTGATTCAGTTTTTCAAGTACTGGTATTACAGGAATGTACCACCAGGCCCAATTTGCTGAACTTCATGATCTCATTTCCTACAATCTAGCCACACTGGCTCTCTATTTTTATTTCAAAACTCATCCCTGCCTCAAAAGACCTTTGCCCTTAAGTATTCCCTATGCATGGAATGAATTTACTTCATTTAAGTCTCTGTCGACGTTACCTATTTTAATGTCAGTTTTATCTTTTCTACCTGTCACTCTGTAGCGTTTGGCTATTTTCTTCTATTTTCTGAACTTCAATAGGTTTTACAAGGGGGTTACAATTAAACATACTTCCTTCACATTTTCTTCCACATACTTATTACTTAAAATTTTACTACACTTTTATCTCTTATGCTGAAAACAATGTAAACTCCACATGGTAGGTTTTTGTCCTTTCACAGATAGATTTCCAGTCCCTAAAACAGTGCCTGCTCTTGAGTTGGCAGTAAAATATGCAGTAATAAGCACAGTGAATGAATGCAAGGCTTAAGTAAGACAATGCTTATAGAGGTCAGCATGGAACTCACAAAGAGCAGGCAGACAGTTCCATTCAGAGATCTCTCGCTGTCTCTCTTTTATGTTTGTTGTTGTTGGTGGCAGTATTGCATTTGATTTAACCAAGCCACTAAATGTCAGAGTTCCTCAAGGCCAAGTTCTGGGCTCTTTCTGCTGCCCTGGATTCCCAGTTAGACTGTGTTTTAGGTAGCCCCTTGGGCCATTTATTTCTTTCACATCACTCATCACAACTTGTATTTGTCCATTTTATTTATTTACTTATTTTTTTTTTTGGTTGGTTGTGGGGCCTGAACTCTGGGCCCAGGCTCTGTCCCTCAGCTCTTCAGCTCAAGGCTAGTTCTACTACTTGAGCCACAGCACCACTTCTGGCTTTTTCTGCTTATGTGGTGCTGAGGAATGGAATCCAGGGCCGCATGCGTGCAAAGCAAGCACTCTACCACTGAGCCACCTTCCCAGCCCAATCCATTTTATTTTTGAGAAAAATAGTTCTTGACAACTAGGACATAGTCCTACATTAACAGCTTTTGTGTTGCCAACAGCTGGTCTGATATGGATAGGCTATGGTACTCTTGTTGAACATAATCTCATAGAAGACTAAGTGTCATATAAAGTCATTCTATGATGGTGAAGTTTAGACAAAGCTTGTAACTTTTTTTTGTTGTGGGGCTTGAACTCAGAACCTGGGCACTGTCCCTGAGCTCTTTTGCTCACGTCTAGCGCACTACCACTTTCAGCACAGCACTACTCCTGGTTTAATGATAGTTAATTGGAAATAAGTCTCATGAACTCCTGCCCAGGCTGGCTTTGAACTTTGACCTTCAGATTTCAGCCTCCTGAATAGACCAAATTACAGGCATGAGACATCAATACCCAGCTTTTATAATCTTTTCTAAGCACAAAAAATGGTTACCATGCAAACCACAAAAGTACAAATGTAATCCTAGCTATACTACAAGTGAGGCAGAGATTGGGAAGAGCAAGGTCTGAGACCAGCGTAGACAAAAGTTTGCCAAATTCCATCCCAAGCATTCAAAACTGGGCAAGGTATGGTGGTGGTACATGCCAATTGTCCTGTTGGGAGCCAAGAAAGTGTATGGAAAGATAAGATTCCTCCAGCCCTAAACAAACTACATTTGGTTAACCATAAATATTCCTCCAGCCCTAAGCAGACAACATTTGACTAACCATAAACATTTCTCTTATCTCCAGCCCTAAGCAAGCGGCGCCTGGCTAACCATAAATGTCTCTTAGAGAAACTACAGGAGGTACCTTTAAGACTAGCACAACGGCCAAAGGAGAAGCATGACCCATCCCCGACCCCGGGACTTCTCACTCTTGCTTCTGCAAAGTTTTTTCATTCTTTCCCTTCCCCTGTCCTTTCGGGTATATAAACCCTGCCTCACTTTAATAAAGCAGACCTTGACGCGACTCAGACTGACTGTCTTTCTTTATGCGCTTGGTCTCGTTTCTCTCTCACCCCCATTGGTTTTTAGGAGGTGCCTCCTCGAGCCTAACGAATAACTGAACCTGCTGGACGGGTCATTGTCCCAGCTAAGTGGATGTGTAACTGCAGTGATTTGGGCATAAAGGACTCAGATTGTGTTTCAAGTTATAAACCTGTGTAGTAAGTGCGAGCCCTTGAGTTCAAAACCCATTATTGCAAAAATTAAAAAAATTTGAAAAGCAAGCCGGGCGCTGGTGGCTCACGCCTGTAATCCTAGCTACTCAGGAGGCTGAGATCTGAGGATCATGGTTCAAAGCCAGCCCGGGCAGGAGAGACCGTGAGACTCCTATTTCCAGTAAACCACCAGAAAACCGGAAGTGGCGCTGTAGCTCAAGTGGTAGAGCGTTCGCCTTGAGCTAAAGAGCTGAGGGACAGCACCCAGGCCCAGAGTTCAAGCCCCACGACCAAAAAAAAAAAAAAAAAAATATTTGAAAAGCAAATGAATGCTGGGTGCCAGTGGCTCACCCCTGTAATCCTAGCTATTCAGAAGGCTGAGATCTGAGGTTTGAGGCTCAAAGCCAGCCAGGCAGGAAAGTCCATGAGACTCTCATTCCAATTAACCACCTGAAAACTGGAAGAGGCATGGCAGCTCAAGTGGTAGAATACTTGCCTTGAGCTGAAGAGCTGAGGGACAGCGCCAGGCCCAGAGTTCAAGCCCCACGACTGACCAAAAAAGAAAAAGAAAAAAAGCAAATGAATTCTCTTGGAATGATGACTTTTTTCCCCTGGGGCTTGAACTCAGGGCCTGTCCTTGAATTTCTTTTGCTCAAGGCTAGCACTCTCCTTGAGCCACAGTGCCACTTCTGGCTTTTTCTGTTTATGTGGTACTGAGGATCAGTATGTATGCTAGGCAAGCACTCTATCAGTAAGGCACATTCCTAGCCCTGTAACTTTCACCTTATTATATTCTTTCCTCCTACATAAGATCAAGAAGGGTAATCATAGAATCATTCTGCCTTTTAAATTTTATTTGGGACAGGGTCTCACTATATAGCATAATTTGGCCTTGAACTCACTATCCTGCTTGTCTCCCAAGTGCTAGGATTAAAGCATGCTCCACCATGCCTGGTTGCTCATGCTTGACAGCATGCTCTTTGAAATCACATGGTTCCCAAACAACTAGTTATTAGCCAAAGTAAAATACAAGTCAGAAGAGCCATAGGCTAACTTTTGAGGAAAGTTCCTCAAAGATGACTTGTTTTCTGCCCTTTATCCAGTCTTTGAAATAGATGAGGGAACTAGAGCTTTACTTTGGACCATGAATAAGTTTATGGTCTGGGTTATAGACTACAAAACATAAAGCTGGGGTTAGTGTTTAGAATGCCTGAGGACCTTGTGATGACTGTCACATAACTTCTTTGACTCTACTTCTTTTTATTGTTGTTGGTTGCGGGGCTTGAACTCTAGGCATGGGTGCTGTCCCTTTGCTCTTCAGCGCAAGGCGAGCATTCTACCAATTGAGCCACAGCACCACTTCCGGTTTCTAGTGGCTTATTGGAGATGAGTCTCAGAGTTTCCTGCCCAAGCTGGCTTTGAACCGTGATCCTCAGATCTCAGCCTCTTGAGTAGCTAGGATTACAGGCATGAGCCATCAGTGCCCAGCTGTCTACTTCTTAACTTGTAACTATGTTGACTTTTTTTGGGGGTACCAATTCTGGTACCCTACAGGTCTTAGGCATTGTTCCTTAGCTTTTATACTCAAGGCTGGCACACTTACCAGTCTGAGCCACAGCTCTATTTCTGGCCTTCTGGTGATTAATTAGAGATTAAGTCTCACAGACTTTCTTGTCCAGGCCAGCTTCAAACCATGATCTTCAGATCTCAGCCTTCTGAGTAGCTAGGATTACAGGTGTGAGCCACCAGCACCCAGCTTCCACAGTCTTTTTTCTGTCGGTTGTGGGGCTTGAACTCTGTCCCTCAGCTCTTCAGCTCAAGGCTAGCACTCTACTGCTTGAGCCACAGCGCCACTTCCGGTGTTTTAGTGGTTAATTGGAGATGAGTCTCATGGACTTTCCTGCCCAGGCTGGCTTCGAACCGTGATTTTCAGATCTCAGCCTCCTGAGTAGCTAGGAGTACAGGTGTAAGCCATTGGCGTCCAGCTTCTTCAAAGTCTTAAGAGCCAGGCACTGGTAGTCTATGCCTATAATCGTAGCTACTCAAAAGGCTGAAATTTGAAGATTATGGTTTGAAGCCAGCCTGGGCAGTAAAGTCTGACACTCTTATCTCCAATAAACCACGCAGAAAAAGCCAGAAGTGGTGCTGTGGCTCAAGTGGTATAGTGCTAGCCTTGAGCCAATAGAAACTCAGGGACAGAGCCCAGGCTGAGTTCAAGGCACAGGACTGGGAAAAGAAAAAAACTTTGGGAAGTCTTTTTTTGTTTTTGGTTGGTTGTGGGGCCTGAACTCTGGGCCTGGGCACTGTCCCTGTGCTCTTCAGCTCAAGACAAGCACTCTACCGCTTGAGCCACAGTGCCACTTCTGGTTTTCTAGTGGTTTATTGGAGATAAGAGTCTCACAGACTTTCCTGCCCAGGTTGGCTTTGAACCGAGATCCTCAGATCTCAGCCTCCTGAGTAGCTAGGATTACAGGCGTGAGCCACCAGCCCCCAGCTTTGAGAAGTCTTTTGCTCCCATTACTGGTATGGGAAAATGTTTCTCGTCTTCATTTCTTTTTATTATAACAGTATGATATACTAAAAACAAATCCTAAACAAAACAACCACACACAAAAAATGTATCTCTAGTGGTAGAGCACTAGCCTTGAGCACAAACAGGCTCAAGGATAGCACCCAAGCTCTGAGTTCAAGCCCCACAACCAACAACAAAAAGCCGGGAGCAGGGTGTCAGTGGCTCACACTTGTAATCCTAGCTACTCAGGAGGCTGAGATCTGAGGATCATGTTCAAAGCCAGCCCCAGCAGGAAACCTTGTGACTCTTTATCTCCAATATTGTCTTTAGAAAAAGCCAGAAGTGGTGCTGTGGCTCAAGTGGGAGTGCTAACCTTGAGCAAAGAGAGGTTCAGGGACACTGCCCAGCCCAAGTTAAAACCCCAGGCTTTTTTACTTAAAAATAAAAAACTAGCTGGTTTTGTTATGACTACTTAAAATTGACAATCTGGGATGACAGGTGCTTAATATGAAGATAACTAAATGTCCATGATTATCAAAACTTGCATATCCAACTCACAGCTCCACTTCCAGCTTTTTCTGGTGGTTCACTGGAGATGTCTCTTGGCCTTTCCTGCCCATGCTGGCTTTGAACTGTGATCCTCAGATCTAAGCCTCCCGAGTAGCTAACGTTACAGGCATGAGCCACTGCTGCCTGCCTTAAGCACATTTCTCTATTGACAAATGAGACCTGACTCATTCTCTCAAGATGGGAATGGACTTAAGCATCATATTTTATATCAGTATTGTGTATGAACTAAAAACATCTGCACCTTCAGAGGGCTGGAATACAGAGATTAAAGAAAATGCTTGTTTCCACTGTGTTTATTACTAATATAAAAAATGTTAAAAAGAAAAAAAAAATCATTCTCAGTTCTCCAACAGCAGTCATCCTTCCCTCTTGCCTACACAGCTCCTGACCCATTTCCTCAGGGCCAGTTCAGAACTGAACCTGTTCACTGCCGTTTTCACAGAAAACAACCAGTGCCAGGGATGTGAGGGAAGAGGGGGACAGGTTCCACCCAAAGACAGGCCAGGTAGAGATTCACAGAATTCAAATGAAAGGGCTGGTGGCCTCACAATGACAGAGCCTAACTAAAATAGGCTGGAGAGGAAGGCTTGTTGTCTGAGGCCTTACAAGACATTACTGGCCCATGTCAGACTCAGAACAACCAACACCAAAATGGGGAGGACCAGGCTGGGGGAAGTTTCACAATTCTTCCATGTTGGGAGATAGGGAAAGGCTAGAGGGTACTAAGAAAAAACTTATTCTAGTGTTGGGAAGTCACAAAAATGCCACGGACACTGAGAAAGGCTACAGGGGGATGCACAGTTTCACAAAGCACAGTGATCACAGACCATAGTGGTGGGGATCATGCTACTGACAGAGAAACTACAAAATCCAAAAGTAGGGGGATGGCTGTTCAGGAAGTAACTGTGTGTCAGCCAGATAACCTGGCAAGTTTCCCAAGCAGCTGAAAACACTGGGGTGTCACGTAAAGAGGACAACCAGCTAGAAAGGATAGCAAACTGCTCCAGGGCTCTCAGGAATCGAGGGCAATACTGGGGAACAGGTGGACAGATGCACAAGAAAGAGCACCAAAGGTTTCCTGTTAAGCAGTCACTTGGCGAAGAAGATCCGAGTGAAGGGAACAAGATGGGGTCCTGAAGGTGAGTCTCTGGAGCCTGTATCAGAGCCAGTGCGCACTGTGCGCTGGTGATGAATGGGTCACTTGACTGAGGGTGCTGGGTGGAAGAGCCTCGGAGTAGCTGTCACTAGGCCACGGGGAAATACATGGCCACTAGGTTAGAGGACTCTTTCCAGTCTGGATGGGAAGGCACAGTCTCACAGAGGAGGTCCATTGACGCCTGGATGGTAGAAGGCACAGAGGTCTTCATATCGACAGTGACCCTTTTTGGAAAAGTGTCGGCAGACAGGGCGGCTGGATTTGTCTGTGGACAAGTGATAATTGAGTGGTTTAAAAATCCGAGTAACAAAAAAACCAGAAATGGAGTGGAAAGCAGAAATAAAAGTCCAATTTCCTACCCCCTACCACTTCCAGGTATTCTGGCTTCAGGCATACTAAATACAATGCACACTGACCTTTATTTTTAACACCTCCAGGTATTATGGAATAGTACTCTTTCTTCTGGGGGAAAAAACAATCAGGGCTGTCTTACTTCATAAGATAGCTGGGAGATTAGCCTTAGGTTCAATCCCTTGCACTGCAGCTCAGGGTCACAGGTATCCTGGGAATTAGGCCACTAAGGGAGTGATGGGTATGAAATGTGTATAGGCATCACAACATGGACCTCACCTTCCATAACCTGGGGGCCATCCTTAGGTGGGCAGGTATTCTTGATAAGAGACCAGCTTTTGAGCCTTCGAGGGTTTCTCTGCTCTTTGTGAAAGCTTTCCCTGGAGGGACCCCCATGGCCCGGCCCCGGAAAAGGAGGTTCAGCATTAATTCCCCACCATCCACGACCATATGGACCAGACCTGGGGCCTAGGCCTCCCCGAATTGGGCCTCTGCCCCGGGGAGGAGGAGGGAGGCTCAGCAGTGGTGGAATCATTGGTCCCCTTGATCCTGGAGGGCCTCTGTGAAGAGCTGGAGAAAGACACAGAAGAGTCACCAAATGAGCATGACAACCTAGTCTTGAAACAGAAGCCCTTATTTGCCCCCATCTTTATTGAAGTAGAACATATAAAGACACATCAATTTTAAGTGCTTAATTACCACTAAATAACCATTTGTGTTTCCACCACCTAGGTGAAGAGATAAGAGCCTATCCGTACTTCAAAAGACCATTCCAGGTGCCCCTCCTTCCTCCCCACAGAGAACCATCATCCTGTCTTCTAACATCATAGATTATTAATCTTTGCCTGTTTTTGAACTTTGGCTCCTTTCGCTCAACGTGTTTGCGAGATTCATTCAGGTTGCCTGTAGCAGTGTTCGTTCATTTTCATTGCAGCGTGGTATCCCATTGCATGCACACGCAACAACTGATTTATCCACTCTACTGATGATGAACATGTGGGTGGTTTCCAGTTTGGGGCTATAAGGAAAAATGCTGCTATGAACATTTTTATACATGTTTTTATTACACTTATGAATGCATTTCTCTTGAGTATATATGTAGTCTAGGAATCCTTGGTAAAAGAGTCCATGTATGTTCAAGTTTAATAATGTTAAGTTTTGTTTCAAAGTTGTAACCAATTTATACTCCTAGCCAGCTGTTCCCTGGCTAAACAACACTTGCTATCCTGTCTTTTTCTTTGTCATTATTTTGAGTGGTGGGTTTTGTTTTTGTGGTTAAAAAAACAAACAAACAAACAAAAATCTGTCATTTAGGGCTGGGAAGGTGGCTCAGTGGTAGAGCGCTTGCCTTGCATGCATGAGGCCCTGGGTTCGATTCCTCAGCACCACATAAGCAAAAAGAAAAAAGCCGGAAGTGGCGCTGTGGGTCAAGTGGTAGAGTGCTAGCCTTGAGCTGAAGAGCTGAGGGACAGCACCCGGGCCCAGAGTTCAGGCCCCACAACCGGACCTCCCCTCCCCCAAAAAATTGCTATTTAGCCAGATTTTTTCTTTTGTTTCTTTTTTTTGGGGTCTTGTTTCTTTTGTTCTGGGTCTTGAACTTAGGGCCTAGGCACTCTCCTTGAGCTCGTATAGAACTCCAAAACTTGAGCCAGAGCTTCCAGTTCTGGCCTTTTGGTGGTTAAATGGAGATAAGAATCTCATGGAGGGCTAGAAGGTGGCTCATTGGTATAGTGTTTGCCTTGCATACATGAGGCCCTGGGTTCAATTCCTCAACACCACATAAACAGAAAAAGCCGGAAGTGGTGCTGTGGCTCAAATGGTAGAGTGCTAGCCTTGAGCTGAAGAGCTCAGAGACAGTGTCTAGGCCCAGACAGGCCCCACGACTGACCAAAAAAAAAAAACAAAAACCCCCTCAATCTCATGGACTTTCTTGCCTGAAGTGGCTTCAAACTGTGAGTCTCAAGTATCAGCCTCCTGAGTAGCTAGAATTATAGGCAAAAGCCACTGCTTCCCCCTCCTCCTCACTTAATCAGTTTTAAGTCCACAAAGCGTTAAGTATATTCATGCTGTGAAATATATTCCCTGAACTTTACTTTATAAAACTGAAACACTGTAACCATTAAACTCTCTTTCCTCCTTTTCTTCACTAGTAATCATCATTCTGTTATTTCTCTCTTTTATTTTTTGGGGGAGGGGGTGGTCAATCATGGGGCTTGAACTCAGGGCCTGAGTGCTGTCCCTGACCTTTTTCACTCAAGGCTAGAGTTCTACCATGTCTAGCCATAGCACCACTTCTAAGGTTCTGGTGGTTAATTGGCAGTAACAGTCTCACAGACTTTCCTGCCCAAGCTAGCTCTGAACTGTAATCCTCAGATCTCAGCCTCCTGCGTAGCTAAGGACTATAGGTGTGAGCCACCAGAGGTTGGCTATGTATTTGATTTTAGACAGTTTATGTGAAGGGAACTTACAGCAATTATTTCAGTTTATGTCACTTAGCATAATGTACTCAAGGTTTATCTATGTTATATAGAATCTAAGGGCACTTTTCTTCCTTTACAAGGTCAAGCAAGTCTGCTGAATGTATACACATTTTGCTTAACTATTCTTCTGTCAATGGACATTGGATTCCTTCTATCTAACTCTTAAATATTGTGAATGTGCTGCTATCTATGAATGAGTGTGCAAATCTTATTTTCTTCTGGATATATACCTAGCTGGGGTCTGTTGAATCATATAGCACTTTTTTGGATAAATTTTCAAACTGTTTAACATACTGGTTACATAGTCTTTTTAATGAGTTGTCTGGAGAAATTATTTTATTCATTTTCTAAATTTGGGTGCTGGTACTGAGATTTGAACTCAGGGTCCTTGAGCTTTTTTTGCTCAAGGTTCGTACACCTCCACTTCCATCTTTTTGCTGGTTAACTGGAAATAAGTCTCTCAAAAATGTATGTTTTTATACCTTGATAGGCAGATCTCAGCCTCCCAAGTAGCTAGGATTATAAGTTTGAGCCACTGGAACCTGACCCTGAAGAAACTCCTTATATAGTTCTAGATATGACACCGGGCGCCAGGGGCTCATGCCTAAGCTGAGGGGCAATGCTAAGGCCACGAGTTCAAGCCCCATGACTGACCCAAAAAAAAAATTCTAGATATGAACCTGTTTATTGTTATTGTAAATATCTTCTATGCTATGTTTCCTGTTCATTTCTTTATGAGTGTATGTGTGTTGGCCCTGGGGTTTGAACTCAGGGCCTAGGAGCTGTTTCTGTGCTTTTATGCTCAAGACTAGCACTCTACCACCTGAGCCACAGCACTAGTTCTAGCTTTTTGGTGGTTAATAGGAAACAAGAGTTTTACAGACTTTCCTGCCCCAGCTGGATTTGAACCATGATCCTCTGTTGAGTGAGGTGTGAGCCACTGGCACTCAGCTCCTGTTAAACTTTCTAGTGTTATCTGACTAATATAAATTTATACTATCTGATGCAGTTCAATATATCAATCTTCCTTTTAACTTTAGAGTAAGCATGTGTATTTCTTTATATACTTTTTAGAGAATGATTCTTCTGCTTTTTACATGTGTGAAATTGATGTTATCAATGAGAATAAGAGGTCAAATTTCATTTTTTTTCCGAAAATGTCCAGCACCATTCATTGAAAAGAAGACCACTTCTTCAGTTCTGTTTCAACATTCAAGTGTCACTACATCTGTGGGCCTTTTACTAGACTCTATAAGCTGACTTATACATTTATATGTGTCCAAACTAGTGTCATAACTACTGTGGTGTTGTAGCATCCTGATGTTCAGAATAAAGCCTCCCCTTTTTAAGAATGTCTTGCCAGTCTCTACCCAGAGCCTCTGCATTTCTATATAATGAGGTAAAATGCTTACTTTCTTCACACAAGCATTACAGGGATTGATCGGGAATGCATTGAACATATGGGACAATTTGGGAAATATTTTGTAACACTGTGTTTTCAAACTTATCAACATACAATTTCTCTCCATTTACTTAGGTACAAATGCCTAACCTTTTGATTTTTGTTTGTTTTTGTTTTTTGGCCAGTTCTGAGGCTTGAACTCGGGGCCTGGTCACTGTCCCTGAACTTTTTTGCTCAAGGCTAGCATTCTACCACTTAAGCCACAGTACCACTTCCGGCTTTTTCTGTTTATGTGGTACTGAGGAACAGAATCCAGGGCTTCATACACGCTAGGCACGCACTTTACAGCTAAGCCACATTCCCAGCCCCAACCTTCTGATTTTTAAATATCCATTGGTTTTACTCTCTCCTCTAGGACAAAAAAAAAACAAGAATTCAGAGTCCTTACTCCTCACCTGACTTGGGTTCACCAGGCTTTCCATTGGCCATGGGGGGAGGGCCCAGAAGGCTGGGTGGTCCTAAGAACAGATACAAAAGTATGGTCATTAGGATAGACTAAGGAGGTGACAATCCTGTTCTCAGGCTATTTTGTTCTGTTACTCATTTTTTTTTGGGGGGGGGGGTCCGGTCGTGGGGCCTGAACTCTGGGCCTGGGCGCTGTCCCTCAGCTCTTCAGCTCAAGGCTAGCGCTCTACCACTTGAGCTACAGCGCCACTTCCGGCTTTTTTCTTTTTGCTTATGTGGTGCTGGGAATCGAACCCAGGGCCTCAGGCATGCAAGGCAAGCGCTCTACCACTGAGCCACCTTCCCAGCCCCTGTTACTCATTTTTAAGATGCAACCAGAAGTCAAGTATATTTTCAGCGTTATTATAAGTCTTCGTTTCCTCTTTCCGCCCTTTCCACTGCAAAGCTGTTTCAGGCTTGCCAGAAAGTGGAGACTCCATCAAAGGGGTAATACAAGATACTGACAACTTTCTTTCCCCTCATGATGCCATTAACACAATCCCATACCTTAACTGCTGGCCTTTCTCTCTCTCTCTCTCCCACCCCTTTCTCCTTACTTCTGAAAAGTCTACACGTCCACCTTCGCAGTGAAGTATGGTCACAAATTGTCATCCCAGCCATCACAATCTGTCACATCCCTTACAGTCTCTCTCCCCTGCCATTCTGCGGCTGCGCACAAGAGCTCTTTATCCTCACCTCCTCCGCCTTCTCTAGAAAGGTTTTTGGGGGTTAGAATAAGGTGGAAGGGTTAAGTCAGAGAACTCATTGAAAGGTTCCATCCGGAGCAGACCTCTCCCACCTTCGCCCCAGCGCCTGGGCCCCTCTTCCTTCCGCCTGAGCCCCTCTCCCCGCACTACCAGCTTCTCGCTCCTCGCCCTGACCAGGCTGACGAGCGTGTGCCCACCATTCTCCAGCCCCTCACCGATGGGACTCTCATCTTCCTCATCTCCAGTCTCATCCCGCTCAGACAGTGGAGGCTGTTGGGGCGGCGGCGGCTGCTGCTGCTGCTGATTCTGCTTCTTTCGTTTCGGCATCGTGGCTGCGGCAATGGCTGCAGAGGGATTTGGAGGGCAGTGGGGAAGGGGCACACTGGGATTCTGTTTCCGTTTCCGGGGGCGGGGGTCCGTGAGACCGAGGCTCCCACCGTCCCACTTCCGGAAGGCTGCGGGGAATCTTGGCTTCGGCCGCGTTCTCATGTAAACTGCCTTCGCCGGTCTCTGCCAGGCGTGGCGGCAACCTCGGGCCGTCCCTTGGCTGCGTTTCTAAAAGTGGCTAATTTTTTCTCCGCTTTTCTCCTCATGCTGAAAAGCACCACAACCCGCAACTTACGGCGTGCCATAGAGTCGACGGGCTTTTCGAGGGGCCTGAAGGCCTGAGACGAGAAGGCTTGTCGCATCCTAAAATCGCCACATCCGGTCCCCTGGTTACTATGGTAACAGCTGCAGGCACAACTTGGTGCCCTCTGACCTCTCTCCAAAGTCCTTGTCCCGCCTGGGTTTTTCTTCTCGTGCGGGCTTGCACTTAGGAGCTACTGTAAGACCGGTTCTTCCCGTCGTTCCCACGAGGGATTCGGGTCACAGCAGGTTGGCACGCAGGACTCTTCCGACGTGTGATCGTGCCCCCCGCCTAGCCAGGCAGAGCGGCTTCATCCCCCGGGGCCCGGCAGCTGGGGCTTGGCACTGAGGTTGGACCGCGGGCCCACGCCCCGCTCTGGTCCAGGTGGTAGGACCCGCCCTCCGCCGCTCCGCCCCCTCCAGGTGAGTGGTAGCTTCCCCCGGGAGCGCAAGGTAGTGATGACACGCACACCCCCTCCTCCAGGCGCTAGTTGGTAGCGCCCGTGACGGAGTTAGCCCGGTCCTCCCACGCGCGCCTCCTTCCCCTCAGCCGCCGCGCTTGTCGGTCCCACTGGCTCTCCCGTGCCGGTAGCTCACCTCCGCATCACCCCCTCGCCCGGTTCCTAGAGGGAAGTGACTCCGTTCCCCTCCCACCCCCACCCCTGTCCGCCTTTTGCTTTCAGGCAGCCGCCGCACCTAGGTCGGGCCCGCCCGCTGACGTCACCTAGCTCCGCCTCCTCCAGGGTCCCGGGCCCTTGCGGCGGGGGCTGCCCCGGGGGGAGTCAGTTGAGGCGGCGGGAGCTCGGCGGAGGGCGGGCCAGGTTGACTGGTCCGGGCCATGCCGAGGAAGAAGCCCTTCAGCGTGAAGCAGAAGAAGAAGCAGTTGCAGGATAAGCGGGAGCGGAAGCGAGGTCAGTGCGGGAGGAGGGGGCGGGGCCCGGGCTCCCGCACCTCTGGAAGGAGGGGTGTGCCCGCCGCACCTCTGGAAGGGGGGGGCGTGGGAGGGGTGGTAGGCCCGTGAGGATCTGCGTGGGAGACCGCAGAGGGGATTCCCCGCCTCAAGTCCCCTGCACCTCGGGAAGGAGTGGGGGGAGGGGGGTCCCTCCTAGCTCCAACGGGGCGCCATCCTCCAAGTTCCCTGGCGGAGTGACTACCCCCCCCCCAGCATCCCGGGAGGGTCCGCCCGGGAAGGAAGCTGGGAGGTCTGAGGCTCAAGAGAAGTTGGGTAGGCTGGAGACCTGGCTGGCCGGGGTGGGGGTCCTTCAGTCCCTGAAGAGTGGGCCAGCACTGGCGTCACCGGCCCCTCCCCGCAGGGCTTCAAGATGGGCTACGCTCCAGTTCCAACAGCCGCAGCGGGAGCCGGGAGCGGCGGGAGGAGCAGACCGACACCTCGGACGGGGAATCTGTGACC
>NW_012267354.1:837045-837453 GCF_000151885.1 Dipodomys ordii
TAGGGTAGTGGTTAAGGCCATAGACTGCTGCTGTGAATCCTGACTCTGCCACTTCACTGTTGTCCTTCAGTAGAAAGAGGAAGGTCTGTGGAGGACATTTTAGGATGGAGTTTCTAAATGAACCTACACGCACATACAAATACACGCGTGCATGTGTACATCCATATACACAAGCACATTCACACACTCATGTTCACAGTCATTCATACTGAGCACATCACATGTGCACATACCTGCATGCATGCTTGTATGCATGTTTACCCACTTGTACAGATTTTATTCACACAAAAACAGGTATTACTTTCTACCTCAACCTCCATTCCTGTTTTGATCCTAGCCTTTATCTCAGTATGCTAGGTGTTGCTATTTCCTTTTCATATCTTTCATTGATTTTTATATTTAATCATG
>NW_012267354.1:839698-840749 GCF_000151885.1 Dipodomys ordii
AAGCATTAGCTCCCTTCTGGATCTGAGCCCTTTCAGTCTGTGGTCAGAGACAATCTCCCCTTGACTAAGGGCTTTGTCTCAGTTCCCATTGTGGGCAGAGGCTGTTTGATTTAGTTCCAGGGTCCCTTAAATTGTGGATGGGAGAGGTGACAAGACCTTGGCAAAGTTGTGGTATCAGATGCTTTTGGAACCAAGAAGAGCCCATCCCCAAAAAATAGTAGGGATGCCAAGTAGATGCCTCCTTTTCACTGTTTTTTTTGTTGTTGTTGTTGAAAACCTCCCTGCCTGGTGGGCAGTTTCTTCTCTTCCCGGCCATTTCACCCTGGCTTTCCATCTTCCCATTTCTGACATACACCGTCTTTCCCAGGGGCCTCTGCTGTCCCTCTCAGGGGCCTCTGTGCTAACTTGGTGTTGTGAAAGGAAGAGTGTTTGCTATGGTACAGGCAGCCCTGAGTTGGGATTTCTCTCAATTCTCATTCATTTATTCATTGAGTAAATACCTTATTAAGCACCTGCAGGTGCCAGATGCCATTCTAGGGATGGAAAATGCCTCTGCGAAGATGGCAAAAAGGTCCCTACACTTATGGAGCATGTTTCTTTGTGACTAAGTAGATGTGTGAACTGAAGTCAGACTAGGAGCAATGAAGTAAAGCCCTGAAGAAGGAAAGAGTACTTAGAGGGGAGGGGTCCCCAGGGTAGACAGCTGGTAAGGAGATGAAGTTCTGGGAAAAGGGTCTTGAGAGCCAGAAGATCAGTGAGTGACAGGGTCTTGAGGTGGGAGTAAGCTTGGTGATTCTGGTTAGCAAGACTTTAGGGATGTGGAGGATGGAGAATGGGAGACAGGAAAATGAGGGAAGGTGGTCACAAGGGGCCACATCATTTTGGGTCTCATGGTTGTGGACTTTAGTCTCAGTATCATGAGAAGCCCATGGTAGATTTAGAACAAGGAGTGACAGTATTTGATTTCCTTTTTCAGAAGTTCATTTTGCCTACTAAATGGAGTGTGAATGGTAGAAGATGAGCAAGAAAGGAAGCTGAGAGAGCAGTCAGA
>NW_012267354.1:842657-844373 GCF_000151885.1 Dipodomys ordii
CAGGTTCTTGCTGGGATTTACCCCATCGCCCAGATTCAAGAGCCCTACACTGCTGTAGGCTATCTGGCCTCCAGGATCCCTGTGCAGGCAATCCTCCACCTCCGCCACCCAGAGGCTGAGGATCCCTCCGCTGAGCACCCCTGGTGTGCCTGGGACATCTGTGAAGGTGAGTTCCCCACCTGGCCTGGCTGCTGTGACCTTGCTTCCCTGTCCCTTCCTCGTGTCCTCCTCCAGATTCTGCACTTAACGAAGCCTTTGTTCACTCACTTCTAGATTTTTGTTTTTTTTGGGGTGTGTGTCAGTACTGGGGTTTGAACTCAGGGCCTGGATGCTATCCCTTGGCATTTTCGTTCAAAGCTAGTGCTCTACCACTTGAGCCACAGCTCTCCTTTTGACTTTTTTGGTAGCTAATTGGAAATAAGAGTCTCATGGACTTCGCTGCCTGGTCTGGCTTTGAACTGTGATCCTCAGATCTCAGCTTCCTGAGAAGCTAAGATTATAAGCATGAGCCTCCAGCACCTGCTCCTTTCAGGTTTTTGTTTTTGTTTTTTGTTTTGCTAGTTTTAATTAGAGATAACTGAGTCTCAAAGTTTGTCTGGTTGGGTGGGTTATGAACCTTAATCTTCAGGTTTCAGCTTCCTGAGTAGTTAGGACTACAGGTGTGAGCCACTGGTATCTGGCCACTGGCCTGGAATGTTTTGAGGAAAACTGGTAGGACTTTTGTGGGAGTGACTGGAGCCTGATGCACATGTTTCTCTCCTTTCTCCTTGCAGCCTGGGCAGAGAAACGTGGGTACAAGACAGCCAAAGCAGCTCGCAACGATGTATACAGAGCGGCTAACAGCCTCCTGAGGCTGGCAGTGGATGGTCGTCTCAGCTTATGTTTCTATCCCCCGGGCTACAGCGAACAGAAAGGTCAGAACCCAGATATTCTCCCCAGCCCCTGCTACAGGATAGGCAAAAGAATGTGGGCTTTGGTGACCAGACAAGAGAGGGTTAAACGTGGGTCTGTACCTGCTGGCCAGTTGTGTTTATTAACATTGCTAAGATGTTTTCCAGATTTACACTCCTACCTAAAGCTGGTTGTGAGGTTTAGTATGAACAAGCTTCCACTCAGTGCTCTTCATGTAAGGTTAGATGAAGGAATGAATTGAATGAATGAATGCCAGCTACAAGAATCATTGTTTTTTTGCAGTCTTTGCCTTTCCCTCATCTTTCTCTGGTTTTAATCCCTTGCTCAAAAATCTCCTCCATTTTCTCTCTTCTTTATGTTCCCCAGGCACCTGGGAGTCTCATCCAGAGACCACGGAGCTGGTGGTTTTACAGGGCAGGGTGGGGCCAGCTGGTGACGAGGAAGAGGAGGAGGAGGAAGAGCTGAGCAGCTCCTGTGAGGAGGAAGGAGAGGAGGACCGAGATGCTGATGAGGAGGGAGAAGGGGATGAAGACACCCCAACCTCAGCTCCAGGGTCCTGCCTGGCTGCCCGAAACCCTTATGCCCTGCTGGGTGAGGATGAGTGCTGAGTCCCCATCTAGAGCCATCTTTCCTCCCAATATCTTTGCTTTTGGACTGATCTGGAGGCATCTCCCGTCTGCCACCCCGATTGTGAATAAAGATTGTCTGCTTTGTAGCCCCTTCCCAAGGTGACTTGAGCTTGACAGCGGCTGTTTTGGGCTGACAGCTATGGGAGGTTTCTCTCCTCTTCTCCCTTCTTTTCTC
>NW_012267354.1:845918-854764 GCF_000151885.1 Dipodomys ordii
GAGGACATGGGAGGGGCTGAGGCTGAGGATGGAGAGAGCAGGGGCTGGATGGGCATGGGGAGCTAGAGACAGGACAAGAGGTAGTCCCATCAGATGAACTTCCAGGCGCTGCCCGTGACTCGGACTTGATAGGAAAGTAATGTGAGGAAAAGCACCATGTGAAGAGACAAGCAGGAAGGGGTGGGAGACATGATGCAACAAGTGCCAGAAGCTTCTGTTGAAACTGAAAGGACCAGAGAATCCAGGGTTCAGTTGCCCATGCCAGCTGAGCTTCCTTGCCTGGGTCAGTCATGTCGACTATGTGGATGCTTAGCCAGTGAGGTCTGGAGAACTCCAGCCCGGAGAAGACAGGGCTTCTCTTCCTATGCTAGAACTTCATTGAAACCATCCCATTCCCTTTTGCCAGACTCGGTTCCAGTCTTGGTTCTGGAGCTGGTAGTTATGTATGTTCCAGGGCAGTTTAATTATCTTAAGCTTCTGGTTTTGTTTTTTTTTTTTGGCAGTTGTAGGGCTTCCAGATTTTTGAGTGGTTAATTATAGATAAGCAGCTCATGGGAACTTTTTCTGCCCAGGCTGGCTTCGAACAGTAATCCTCAGATCTCATCCTCCTGAGTAGCTGGGATTACAGATGGAAGCCAGCACCCAGCTGGTGGTGGTTGTTTTTGTTTTCTTTTTAAAATCAGTATGGTCAACACAAGTTTGTTGGAAACAGTATATGCTAAATGTTAAATTCTGGGACAATAGAAATTGAACAAAGTTCCTACTCTCAAGGACTGGAACAGCCAGATATTACTAATACAATAGAGAAAGATTCTGTAGCCCTAGGTAAGTTACACATTGTCGTACATGTACTGATTGCGCTATTGTAACCAAGGTAGATGGATATACTATAATCAAGTATTCGTTCACCCATTGAACATGTTGGGCATTGAGCATTTGTTGCCAATCACTGCTAAATGGCAAGGATAGAATGGGTCCTTTGTGGAGCTCGTTATTGGAGAATGAGAACAAGTTGGTAATTATCAGAGTGCCATGAGGAGAATGGTGGAGACCTCATAAGTGGTAGTTCCATATGGAGAGAATTTGGGATACTGGTGGGAAAGGAATGGGGATAGGGGGTAGACGTCAGGGCTGAGTTAAACTCCAGGACTGCCCCCCCGTAAAAATCCTTGGGGGGAGAGTAAGAGTATGCATCCCTCAGCTGTCTCCAGTGGAGACTATCCGATTCCTTATCAGAGACCACAGTTACTGAGAGGGTAACATTTTGCTTTTCCCAAGGTACCTTAGGATCTTTCTTCTTTTTTCTAACTTTGCTCATATAATTGTAAAAAAAGTCATTCCATTTGCTAGGTGCTGGTGGCTCACACATGTAAACCTAGCTACTCAGGAGGCTGAGATCTGAGAATTGTGTAAAAGCCAGCCCTGGTAGGAAAGTCCTTGGTGAGTCTTATCTCCAGTTAACCACCATAAAACCAGAAGTGGCACTGTAACTCAAAGTGGTAAATCACTAGTCTTGAGCAAAAAAGCTTTGGGACAGTGGCCAGGCCCTGAGTTCAAGCCCCACAACTGACAAAAAAAGAAGTCATTCTATTGGATTATCCTTGGATTTCCTACTGGATGTGCCATTTGACTACTGCTGATACCTTCACAGGTACAGTATTTTGGACCAGACCCTCATTGGATTAGGTTACTAATACATATGAAGTTGACAATGAAGTTGATTATGAAGTTGATAATGGATCACTGGTAATCTACAGCATGGCAGGCAGGGCCCAGCATGGAAAACATCCAAGTTATCAACAGTGATGGCTTGGAATGAGGTGCAAGGCATTGGAAGATCAACACACCACCCTGGGAGGTGTGACTTGGAAAGATCAAGATTGTAAAATGGGTAACAAACTTGAAGGAGGAAGGATTTCTTGGAAATGTGTGGGAACAAATGCATTCATGATTCCCCAAATGTCCACTAGAGGGCAACCACGGGGCTGGAAAAGATGGTTAGTCCCCAGTCACTCTTTATCTAGCTGCTTCTGGGCTTGTTCAAGAAGTTCATTGTTGGAAGAATCAATCCATGGCTGAGAAAACAGACCAGGTGCAGGAAGAGAAGTCAGGAGCACCTGATGTCCCAGAAAGAAGGAGAAGAGGCAGGAACAAACATACATCTCAGTCCCATGCAAAGAAGTCATTTGTCACTGAAGGAGAGATCAGTCACCGGGACACATTCTGAGCAGGCACCTAACGCCCCAGTCCTTACACCCTGCAACCATGACACAGCCTGCCCTGTGCCTCAGCCTTGCCTCTCACTTAGAGTGTAGAATGCTTGCCTCACATGCATGAAGCCCTGGGTTGGATTCCTCAGTACCACATACACAGAAAAGGCCAGAAGTGGTGCAGTGGCTCAAGTGGTAGAGTGCTAGCCTTGAGTGAAAGAAGCTCAGGGACAGTGCCCAGGCTCTGAGTTCAAGCCCTAGAATTACTGTGTTGCAGCATCCTGGGCTTCTCCAGGAACAAATGTGCCTCTCAGTGCCACACAAAGCAGCTGTTTCTCACTGTAGGAAAAATTCAGATCAGTCACATCAGGACACACCCTGAGCAGGCCACCTAACACCCCAATCCATAGGACCTACAACCATAACAGTCTTCCCTGTGCCTCAGCCCTGTCCCCCACTTTGGGTCACCAGGCTGTCAACTTTATCAGCTCTGAGGGAAGCATCCGGACTCTGGTCACTGTCATCTCCTTTGGTGGAAGAAAGGAACTGGTTAGAGAACACAGGCGTCACTGGAAAAAATCTGGGGTGGATGAGCTACCACAGATCCTGTCTGTACCACAACAAAGGTCACCTCCTCCCCCCATGCAGCCTTATACCTTCTCTTGTCACCTGTTGGGAGAAACACCATGTGAGAGGCAAGACACAAGCACTGCCATGAGGGCCCGGATGAATCCCTAGCCTTGACCTCATGGGAAGTTTCTAGAAATGTGACCATAGAACCAAGGAAGCATCAGGAGAGAGGAGTGCAACCGTTGGGAAGAGAGACCCCAGGACCTCCTGGAGTGTGACCTCAGTGGGCACCTGAGTCCCTGTGGGCCTGAGTGCTGCAATCAGTTCCCATCACCACCCTCAGGAGGGGGAATTTTGTGTCCTTCGTTTTGCAGGTGATTTGCAGAAGAGGAGCTGTCAGGCTGGGGAAGGCCCTGAGTGTGCTGCAACTTCCCATTAGGAGTGCAGCTCACACTTCTGCCTGGGGCCTGAAACCCACAAGTGGCCCAGGAACTCAGACCTCCACCTTCCTACCTCCAGTCCTCTTCCTCCACAGCACAAAAACCACCACAGCTACAATAACCAGAACTGCAAAGATGCCCAAGCCAATGAAAATTCCAGCCTTGGGACTGGTGGGCCGAGCAGGCGGCTCTGGGAAGAGAAGGGAAAGGAGGATGAGCACTGTGAACCCAGCTCTCAGTCCTTACCTGCTGAGAGCTGCACATGCCTCCTGCTGTCTCTGAGCACAGGTGTGCTCTGTGCCCTCAGCCTTGCTTACCCCATGTCAGGCTGAGGGGCTCAGGCAGCCCCTCATGCTGCACATGGCATGTGTATCTCTGCTCCTCCCCAGAAGGCACCACCACAGCTGCCCACTTCTGGAAGCTTCCATCTCCTGTAGGCCTGGTCTCCACCAGCTCCATTTCCTGGGTCTGTTCCTCTCCATCCCGCAGCAAGGTCAGGGTGATCTCCACAGGGTTGAAGCCCAGCGCCCGGCACCTCAGGGTCATCTTATGTTCAGAGGTGGGATGGATCTGGTCCAAAATACTGTACTTTAGTTTAGGCCTAGCAGGAACCATGCTCCAACAGAACTTAACAGTGCTCCAACAAAGCTCCACTCTGCTTGTGCTCCCGGGCACGAGGTCCCTGCTTCTGCTTCTGGAGTTGGCGCTGCTGATGTTGGTGAGGATGGTGGTGGGGGTGGAATTCCTGGGTCTGGCTAGAACATGGGTGAGGGTGATGTGTCCATAGGGCCCATGTGAGGATGAGCAGGTGTCAGGCATGGATTGTTATGAAGCAGATCATCATCATCCACCTGCCTTGCTGGACTAGTCCTGCTTGCTGCCTCTTAAAGCAGTTGTCCACACAGGCAGCGCTGAAGCTGTTCTCAGAGTACTGTCATCTTTTTTTAAAAAAATAATATATCCTGTCATTGCGAGGGTTTTCTTGTTTTGTTGTTGTTTACACATTCTGGCACTTTTCTTGTTCTCTCTGCATTTAAGCACAGAACTGATCATTAGATTTCCTGTCTCAGCTGCTGCACTCAGGTTCTGCCCTTTCTTCCTGTCTCATTGCTTCAGGATGGGGAAGCATTTCCCTAGGGCACAGGGAATCTCCTTCAGATCAGAGCTGAGTGTAAATGATTGCATTAGCTGAGCCAAACCCTAGAGACTATGGGGTCATAATATACACTTCCAGAGCCTAGCACAAGTCCTCTTCCACTGAGCTACATCCACAGCCCTTCGTTAATCACCAAGGCACTGGTGCCTCATAGCTGTATTCCCAGCTGCTCAGGAAGGTGAGATTTGAGGATTAAAGTTTGAAACTAACCTCAACAAGAAAGTCTGTGATTATTACCTCCAATTACCTACCAACAAATCCAAAAGTGCAACTGTGCCTCTAGTAGTAGAGTGCTAGCCTTGAGAGAGGGAGAGAAAAAAATCTAGGACAGTGCCCAGGCCCTGAGGTCAAGACACAGAACAGGTACAAAATAGTTTTTTTGTTTGTTTCTTTTAAAATTACTCACTGATGTGGAACCGGCTGGCCTTGAACTTGCTATGCAGCTCATGCTGCCTCTGATCATATTTCTCCCACCACACTGGCACCAGAAGAATGTGTTTTGCTGAAATGAATGATGCTAATGTGTTGTGAGTTTGATGATGCTACAAGTGCAAATTCTGGGTTGACTCTGGGAATGTTGAGACTTATTACTCACCCAGAGCTGGGAAGCATTTGGAAATTCCTTTCCTGCGTAGCCACCCAAGTTTGTATGGACACTGCAAATATGTTTCTAGAGCAGAAGTTCCAACCTATCACAGAGGCCTTTGCAAAGCCAGAGAAACTGGGGCTGATGGGGTCAGGTGGCCAGGATAGTGAGAACTAGGGAGACAGCAGGAGAGTGCACTGAGCCCAAGAGACCACAGCTGCTCATGGGTTCCCAGGGGAGAATGAACCACAAGCTGACCTGCACAGGGCTGCAGCACAGCAGGGAGCAGCCTGCAGGTGGCAGGCCTGTCCCTGGACACTGGCCCAGCTAGATGTGGACAGAGAGGTCTCCTTGAGGGAAGGGGTTCCCTGTGTTCTGTGCAGTGCAGCCCAGGGTTGGCAGGCAGAGGACACTTAATCAATGTTAGTTGCTGGAAGGAAGGAGCCCTGTTGTCTGCATTGCAAAGTGGAGAAATGACAACCCCAAGCCCTTCTAGCTCTGCTTCCTGTTGCTCAGATTCTTCTCTTGCCTTTCCTTGCACTTCTCAGCATCCATGGGAACCCTGGTACATTCTGAACTGCTTGAGATTTATTACATTCTCCGTGTGTGTGTGTGTTTGTGTGTGTGTGTGTGTGTGTGCTGATTCTGGGACTTGAACTCAGGGCCTGTCCCTGAGCTTTTTTGTTCTAGGCTAGTCTTCTTCCATTTGACTCACAAGTCCACTTCCAGCTTTTTGGGGGTTAATTGGGGATAGAGGTCTTCAGGACTTCCTTACTGGGCTGATGCCAAACCACAATCTTCAGATCTCGGCCTCTTAGTTCACTAGAATTAGTGATGTCAGCCACCAGCACTTAGCTCAGACCTGAATGTTTTAGTCCTATCAATAAATTAGATGTGAAGAAAGGCTTTAAATAATGACTTTACCCCACTCGGCGCCACTGCACATATTGAGAGTAGAACCTGGAGTTGAACAGAGTGGGATCCAAACCCCTTCCTGAGAATAAGTGAAGAGGGATGGTGTATTTGTTACTGCCTGTGTGAATTTTCTGGGGAAGTACAATGCAGCCTCATACCCCAAATTGGGATAAGGCCAACAGACCCAAAAACTTACACAAATTTTAATGGATGAGATAAACTGAGGTATTAGTAGCCATAAACAAAGCAATAGACATCTATGCCTAAAAAGGGCTGTATTTACCCAAAGGTTTTCAAGTACCAAAGCTGACATCTTCCTGCCTACTCAGCCCTATTGTGTGTGTGGGGTTTGTGTTTGTTTCTTTTTGGGGTGTTTTTTTTTCATCTATTCTGAGTCTTGAACTCTGAGCTCTTTTGCTCAAGGCTAGTGTTGTACCACTTTGAGCCACAGCAGTCCCTTGGGTTTTGGTATGGTTCATTGGAGATGTGTCTCATGAACTTCTCTGCCTGGGCTGGCTTTGAATGGCAGTTCTCAGATCTCAGCCTCCTGACTGTGTAGGATACTGGGTATGATCCACCAGAGCCAGGCTTCTGCACTTATTTATATGGTTCTACATTGATAACAAAAACCGACAACAAAAAGCTGGATATATATCGCCATCATGTGGTCAAATTTGGAAACTACAGGCCAGGATATATTAAACCTAAACTCTGGGACATTTGTATGTCTACCCATTTTTTCCCTCCTTATTAAACACCTTGTTCGACTTAAAAATTTTTTTTCAGAGATTGGAAATGTGGCTTAGTGGTAGAATGCTTGCCAACATGCATGAAGCCCTGGCTTTGATTCCTTCAACCACATAGAAAAAGCTGGAAATATGGTAAAAAGAGAGGAGTTCTAGCCTTGAACAAAGGAAGCTCAGGCACAGTGCCCAGACCTGAGTTCAAGCCCCAGAACTGGCTAGTGACTCATGCCAGAAGTGGTGTTGTGGCTTAAATTGGTAGAGTACTAGCTTTGAGTGATAAAGCTCAGGGAGAGTGTTCAAGTCCTGAGTTCAAGCCCCAAGGAATGACACAAAAAGAAAATCACTATCAGCATCAGATAGGGTAGATCCTGCTGTACTCCTACCTACTCAGGAGACTTAAGGCCCAGCATCATGACTTGAAACCAGCACTGACAGGTAAGTCTGTGGGCTGCTTATACCACACTCTAACCTTGACCAAGAACAAGCTGAGAGGTAGCACACAAGCCGTAAATTCAAGACTAGCACATATACAAAAAAAAAAAATTTCTGGTGCTGTGAAGGTGGCTCCATGGTAGAGCACCTTGTCTTGCATGCCTGAGGCCCAGGGTTCAATTCCTCAGCACCATTTAAGCAAAAAGCTAAAAGCCAGGCGTGGTGCTTTGGCTCAAGTAGTAGAGCCGTAGCCTTGAGCTGAAGCACTGAGGGACAGCGCTCAGGCCCAGAGTTCAGGCCTCATGACCCAAACATAAAAAAAAAATTTTTAAAAATCCCTCAAATGAGATCTATTCTTCAGGTCTCTTCTCAAAGGCTCAACTCAGGAAATCCCAGATTCCAGGCTGACAACAGAACACAGGTAAGGACTTTGCACAAGGACATCTTCCAGTTTACCAACACTTTCTCTAGATATGCGTTTGCCAATTTCAACACAACTCTCAAAAATTCCCTCCCAGGTCATGATGAACACCTAGTACCACAGTCAGCTCTGTCCCCACGTCCACACCATGTCACCTGTCCTGCAGCACTGCCTTCCTCCTGCATGTCATGGTCCTTCCTTGCTCTCTTACACACCTGCCACCTGTCTCTTCTGCTAGCACACATGCTCCACAAGCATGACAGTTCTGACCTCCTTTGGCTTTCTGAGCGATTCCAAATTCAATCTGCAGACCAAGCCAAAGGCCTCAGAACCACATTGTTAAGTAGTCAGAGCACAGGCCCTGCTGTCTGCCAGGAGATTCCTGTCTTAAATTGTTTCTGAGAATGAAGCTGAGCAGAAGGGAGTGTTTTGGTCAGGGTTGAAAGGACCAAGTCAGCCTTAGAGGGAAGGCAGGGCACAGCAGGAAGCACAGCGCCTCTCGTGGCAGCAGGAGGCAGAGCAGGGCAGTAACAGAGTCCAGAGAAAAACACAATGGCCAAAGAAGTGCACACACAGTGGAGTCCCAACTACCACAGTCCTCCAGCTTCCAGGACTCTGTTCAGGTTTACAATGTACCACCTAATGACATTCTCTCTAGGTCAGAGCCCTCATGACCTATTCTCCTTGAAATGCCCTGACACACACATGTGGACATGAACTCCACTAACTTCCAGATCCTCTCAGCCAATCAAGATGGGGACCATAATCCCTTCCTGACGCTGCTCTTCAATCCAGGAATTCCGGTGGGAGTAGAGCTGGGACTAACCAGAGCTGAGGGCAGGTGCAGGGAAGGTGGGCAGAGAAGATGCAGAGGATCAGGAAGGGAGCTCACAGGAGAAACCTGACATCCCTCCTCTCTGCTCTTCCCACAGGTGGCTCCCTTGAGGGCACTGAGGACAGCACAGACCCACACTGGAGGCAGCAGTGCTAGAAGGAAAGCAAGCTGCCTCACATTGCCTTTCTCCTCACCACACACACCCTGTGCAAGGCTGCCTGGTGCTTTGGGAGGCAGTGACAGGAACACACCCCTTTCCCCCTGCTGCTGTCACAGGACACCCAGAAGGCCAACAAGACACCAGCTCATGCAGATGACAAGAAGGGACATAAGTATGGAGGAACAACTGATGGAGCCTTAGTAGAGGACTCAGGCCTGAGCCTAGTCTCACCTGCACAGTCTGTGCTGTGTTCTATACTAAAGGAAAAGCTCCTGTGATCATAGGTGCTCATGGAGAAGGTTCTAGGAAAACAACACAACTGAGGAGCAGGGAAGACAACCCAGGTGAGGACTGAATACATGACAGTCCAGAATG
>NW_012267354.1:854814-857817 GCF_000151885.1 Dipodomys ordii
GGTCACATCTGCATCAGCTGAGGTCACATCTGAATTTGATGTAGCCACACCTTTCCCCACCCATACCCTACATAAGGCCAAGCCCAGGCCCAGAAGCTCTCTTGCTCTTGCTGCTCTTTTCTTGCTCTCTCTGTTCTATTCTAGCTCTCTCTCTCTGTTCTTTTCTTGCTCTCTCTCTTTCCCAGCCACGTGGAGTGCCAACCTTGCCTGGTCCCAGCAGGTCTACTGAATAAACCTAACCCTTACCTGAATACCACGTGCATGCTGGTGCTGTTCTTACTCGGTTACCTCTTTTTAAAAACCTAACAGTTCTGAAGTCAAACTATCAGTGCAGTTAAAGCACTCTCACCCAAACATTTCAAGGTTAGCTTGGTGCAGGCCAGGCCTCTGGGAGGGCAGGGGTCTAGTCCCTGCACTTCCTTGTTCCTCATTGCTTATATTACACTCCTCCCCCTCCCACCCCCAGCCAGAAATGTGTCAGTATGAAACCCAGGCTGGCTTTGAACTCATTCCTCCTGCCTGCACCTCCCCAGTGCTTGGATTACAGGCATGTGTCCTCACACCTGCTGGCCCACACTAATTCAGGTTCTGCCCTGAGTCTGGGTGAAAGTTCTGCCAAGCCCAGAGCCAGCTAAGTAATGCTGCCCCTGCTTCCATGCTGACATCTCACAGCATGATGTCTACTCAAGGCAGCCAAGGCTGACACATTTCACTAAAACAGGAGGTAAGCAGCAGATCTTTTACTTATCTCTTTCTATCACTCAGTCAGTGTCTCTTTCTCTGTCTCTCACAACCTCCTCTCTCCATCTGTCTGGAATCTAGGGCTTCTTACAAACTGAGTTTACTTGCCTAGCTGGCACTCTACCACTAGAGCCACAAGTTGAGCCCAGCCTTTTTACTGGTTACTTGAAGATGAAATCTCTCAGATTTTACTGTCCAGGCTGGCTCTGAACTATGATCCTCACATCTCAGCCTCCTCAGTACTTAGGATTAAAATAGTGAGCCAGCAGTGCCTGGCCAGTGCATAGTTTTTTTAGTAACCTCAGTAAGATATCCTTCACATAAAACAACCATTTTAATCCCTCAGCATTAACTAATTCACAGTATTAAAAAATAAATCATATTATATTTCATTTGAAAGGTATTAATATAATGTAAATTGTACTATTTCATTTACATTACTATATATTTTCTCCTTCCTGAGTCTTGAACTGAGGGCCTTGGCACTGTGCCTGAGCTTCTTTGGCTCAAGGCTAGGTTAGCAGTCTACACTTACACCACAGTCTACTTCAGCTTTGTCTAGTACTTTATTGGAGATAAGAGTCTCATAGCCTTTCTTGTCAGGGCTGGGTTTGAATCTGAAAACTCAGATCTGAACCTCCTGAGTGCCTAGGATGACAGCTGTGAGCCACCAGCCCCTGGCTGATTGTCAGGATTATAAAGCTAACTACTGAAGAGGCTGAGTGCAGAGGTATCAATGTTTGAGACCAGCCTGACCAGAAAAGTTGAAGAGACTCTTTCTCAGAAACTACCTGAAGGGGCTGGGAAGGTGGCTCAGTGGTAGAGGGCTTGCCTCGCATGCATGAGGCCCTGGGTTCGATTCCTCAGCACCAAATAAGCAAAAAGAAAAAATCTGGAAGTGGTGCTGTGGCTCAAGTGGTAGAGTTCTACCCTAGAGCTGAGGGGCAGCGCCAGGCCCAGATTTCAGCCCCCACGACAGGATTCCCCCCCCCCAAAATGTAAAAACTTACAGGAAGATATAATAGGACTCCACGTGAGTGTCAAGGGGGAGAGCACCAGCCTAGCAAGCTGGACACCTGAGTTCCAGCTCCAGACACACCGCCCCTCCGCGGGCCGGCCTTCAAAGGGCGGGTGGCGCCCTCTAGCGTCCCGAATCCCGCACAGCCCTGGTTGCCAGCTTTGCAGCTCTGTTGAGGGGCAGCTGCCAGCTTCACTTTCACTATGGCCTGGCCTCTGATGCCTTCCTCCTCCTCCAGGTCGGCAGGTCGGTTGCTGCTGACTCCAGCCGCCCACGTCCCCGTCCTCGCCTCCCCGCCAAGCAAGACCACTCCTGTGGCAGCTATGCACGGTGCCCTCCCCGCTGCCTCCCACCCCGCCCGCAGCTGCTGTCCACACCCCAAACCAGTGCTGCTCCTTGTGGGTTCCAAGCTGCCTGGCTGGCGGCCTTCACTCCAGGCAGCTGGACATGGGGCAGGGACGGACTCCAGCAGGGAAGGAAAATCGCTGCCAACACCACAGCACGTTTAGAGGAAGGAAACTTTGAGCCTGGTGCTTCCAAGGCCTAGCAGGAACCATGCTCCAACAGAACTTAACAGTGCTCCAACAAAGCTCCCCTCTGCCTGTGCTCTCTCTGGAGCTGGCGCTGCTGGTGTTGGTGGTGATGGTGGTGGGGGTGGAATCCCGGGGTCTGGCTAGAACATGGGTGAGGGTCATGTGTCCATAGGGCCAATGTGAGGATGAGCAGGTGTCAGGCATGGATGGTTAAGGAAGCAGATCATCATCATCCACCTGCCTTGCTGGGCTAGTCCTGCTTGCTGCCTCTTAAAGCAGCGCTGAAGCTGTTCTCACAGTTCTGCCTTCTTTTGCAAAAAATAATATATCCTGTCATTGCAGGTTTTTTTTTTTGTTTCTTTGTTGTTGTTTACGAATTCTAGCACTTTTCTTGTTCTATCTGCATGTTAAGCACAGAACATCATTAGATTTCCTGTCTCAGCTGCTGCACTCAGGTTCTGCTCTTTCTTCCTGTCTCATTGCTTAAGGATTGGGAAGCATTTCCCTAGGGCACAAGGAATCTCCTTCAGATCAGGGCTGAGTGTAAATGACTGCATTAGTTGAGCCAAACCCTAGAGACTGATGGGGTCATAACATACACTTCCAGAGGGAATTTTCTTCTACTTTCATTTTTCTAGGGCTGGGATTTGTACCCAGAGCCTAGCACAAGTCTTCTTTCACTGAGCTACATCCACAGCCCTTGGTTATTCA